>NW_027272214.1:0-310679 GCF_040938485.1 Diadema antillarum
GAGCAAAATCTCTTTTGATCGACAAGGAATTTATAACCATCTAATTTTTGCATACAATCAATTATGACATCCAATGGGCACTTTGAAATGGCTGGACTTGTCACATGACTTACATATCACTTGCACAATCAATCTATTTACTTTAGAAGAGACCAAAATATGCCTCCTCCTTGAATGAATATGTAGGAAGTAATTAATATTCATTACTGAGATGTGCAAGAATATGATAACGGAATCAATGGAAAATCAATGTTTTTTTTTTTTCAAGGGATCAGGGGCCTGTTTCATAAGGACGTACGCTTAATCTTACCCTCGATTTATTGAGCGTAACTCAGTGAATCTAGCATAAGATCATACTGATTGTAAGTAAGTTTCATAAAGATACTTATTAAGCTTGATTAAAGCTCAGGTTGAATAGCAGATAGAGCATAACATTTTTTCAATTGCATTAATGGTAAGATCAATGCTACAATCAATCTTTATGAAATGGGCCCCAGATATTACAGTGGATTAAAAAAAAATAATAATTTCAATCAATGTCATGATAACATGACCAAAACAGCTTATTCACAGTGACCATATGTTGTCGTTCAAATGCCAACAACTTTCAATACAGTTGTTTGATCAATTTTAGGTAGATATTAATATGTCACCTTTGTTTCAAAGCTAACATTCAACTCAGAATACCACATGAGTAGAAGAAAGATGATAAAAGGAGGAAAAAAGAAGATTCAGCTTAAACGGATGGATAGATTGATGATGGAAAAGTACAGTAAGTTAAGAGAAGAGACAGAGAGAGGAAAAAAGAGACAAAGTAAGAGTAAAGAGAAAGAGACCGAGTGAGTAAGATTTATATAGAGACTGAGAGTGAGAGAAATACTCTTTATGCCATATATTTAGCGAGTCTAGTTTTTAGCAAATTGGGACTTCCCAACAATTTCGTGAGTGATAAAATTTTGCAATTGTGGAGTACAGTATTGAACAGAGAAATGTACACATGAGCATAACATTTACGTCAGGATTAGAGTTCATATTTTTGCATGTTTTTTAAATTCGTGAATAGCACCCGACTCGCGAAATTTGCAAAAATAAAAACCTCACAAATTATACAGCATAAAACAGTAGACAAAGAGAGACAAGGAAGAGAGAGAGAGAGACAGAGCGGACAAGGAATATATTGGAATTGTAAATATGAGAAATAGATGAGAGAGAGAGAGAGAGAGAGAGAGAGAGAAAGTAAAGTATATACTGAAATTGTAAGAGAAATAGTAAAGAGAGAGTGGGAGAGAGAGAGTGATTTGAGAGACAAATATAGTGAGATTGTGAGAGATGAAGAAGAGAGAGAGAGAGAGACAAAGGTAGCCACACCCACCTCTTGCTATCCTCAAGACCCGCATGATGCGGATGATGGTAGGGTTAATAGGATGATGTCAGACTCCATCTCCTCCATAACGATACCAGCGATGGAGAGGATCACGATGGTGATATCAAGCTGGTTCCAGCTGCATCAAGAGGATGAAATTGAGGCAGAGATGACGTTATTCAAATTCATGAAATTCTTCTGCCGCGATGTTTTCATGGCAGCTGATTGACAAATTGCCCTACATCGACATAAACATAAATTTGAATAATTACGCAGTACCCGCTGTATGCTGTAAGGATTAGAACCAACACTTGCTGTCAGGCGAAAGCTCGGTTGTCCAGTAGAGATGACGCCTGTTCGGAGATCAGGAGGTCGTAGGTTCCAATCCTGCTCGAGTAGGTACGCACATGATTTTTTTTATCATGGCTACTACTAAAACACTGATCAATTCAGTGCTTGCTTACATCGATATAGGGCAATTTGTCAATCAGTTGCAAAGAGATGTTAGTCCCTCAAGTCACTGAACATCAACTAATGGTAGACTGTAGAAGCCATATATTTAGCAAGTCTAATTATCTGCAAATCGGGACTTTCTGACAACTTTGTGTGAGGTTAAATTCTCAATCTTGGAGAACAGCAATGAAGAGAGAAATGTATGCATTCTCGTCACATTAATGTCGGCAGCAGAGTTCATATTTCGTGTGTTTTTTAATCTGTGCACAGCAAAGGTAAAAAAAGCAGTATAAACTTGCATAAAATACACATGAACTAATGTAAATATTGCGAAGGTATGAGGTATATTCAATATCTCGTAAGTGATCTGTTTGCTTGGATAAATAAAAGTATTTTTGTTATCTACCTAAAAGACTGTTTAATGAGAACAATATAAAGAAAATAATTACAAGGGGACACTGAGTTTGCTAAAAATTAGATGATTCTACACTATGACATCATAGTTGGATCACTGTCATCCTGACTGCATATAAGGGATATGGAGAGAGTGATTGAAAAGGTCAAGACCTTTGACCTTTGACCTTACCCATCCTTGAAGTATTGTTTGAGGCCAAGTGCAATAATCTTGAAAATAGCCTCCAGGATAAAGACTGCTGTAAAAGCATAGTTGAAGTAGGTCAGGATGTCGATCATAACCTACGAATGACAATAAAAGGAGAATTAGAAATATCAGACACATTGACAGTGCATAAGAGAAATAAATAAATGCAATGATAGATAATTGTCTTTCAAACAAGATAAACAGAAGTCTATGGAACCATTGCATGATATACTAAGGGAGAAAAACAATCATTTTGCATATGAAAATCAAAGTAACACTCTGAGGAATTATCAACCAGAAGTAATCATAATTTGGTGATGGTATTGACCATGGGCAATGCTCACGAATGAAATTATCAGCCATTGATCATAGCTCAAATTTCCTGAGTGTATAACTCACAACCTCACACTTTTATCCACCAAGGTAAAACATATCACTCTAATGCTAATCTTTTCTTGACAAGGTAGAGTAATGTTTAAAAAAATTCATTAAAAGAGGTGTACAGGATAAGAATGCAAGTGACCAGGGGCAAAAAATAAACTCCACCACAAGTCCTTCTTGTCAGATGTTCACACTCAAGCTGACCTGTGGCATAAGATAGTACTCCAGGGCCATGGTGATCACGTTGAGGAAAATGATGCCAGCGACCACCAGGTCAAAGTACTTGTTCATTACAACGTCATGGATGGCTTTCCTCGTCTTGGAGTAGTTCTGGTAGTAAGGTACTTGGAGAGATCCTTTGATCAGGGAAAGATCAGAGAAGTATGTCAGGCTTCAGATATCCACAAGTTTTCACTGATTATCTATCCCTACTCTGAGATCATTGGGATCAAATCTAGCCTGCTCCTATGCCGCTCTGTCTGAAGTTTGAGACGTAAGTCACAAAAAATGAAGAGTAGAGTGATTCAGTTAAAAATCAAATCCTTGACTTAAAAAAAAAAATCAAAACTCGTATGGTATACTATCTCCTTTAAAGGCTTCAAAGTCTAAGAATGTATGAGAATTTGAAACGTTTTGAAGTTTTCATTAAGCATTTAGCTATGATATAACAAATTGTTTAAATGCTTAATTTTTAGCTTGCTTGACTGAATCTAAACTTCAAAACCAATTTTATCAATAGTGTGTCTAAGTTCATGAATTTATATTCAAAGTAAAAATCCTTGAAAGGTCACAAATTTTTATTACAAATAAGTATTTAACAAATGGAAATGAACCTAGAAATATTCATTTCTGATCTTTTTTTTTTTTTCAAATTGTTTTGGGAGGAGGTTTATGAGAAATAAAAGTGAACTTCAATAAAAAAAACTGAAAACACGCTACACAAATACAGTACAAACTACTGCATAGCTGCATAGTATGGGAGGTTTTCTATAAAAAAATCTAAATGTTGATCAACTTTTGTATTTTTGCATTACAACAACAACAAAAAAAGTCACTGAATGAAATTCTTGCAGGACAAGAATGCATTGCAATGATTTATGGCGCCAGAGTTACTGCCTTCATTTATATGACTCTGCGCAAAAAAAACAAACAAAAAAAAAACAACAGAGAGCAAATTACAATTTCTTCTCAATGACGTATGTTAGCATGTTGCACGTTAGGTGCTTTGAAGAAATGGTATACAGTGAGATATGGGTCTACATAACTGGCAAAATGAAAATGGCTCCTTTACCATAACCTCTGTCTTTTATTCCAAGTAACATGACCCTGAACCTTGAATAGATTGCATGGAATAAGAAGTAAAATACTGACAGTACATGTGAAATATATCTAAAGAATACTGCATGTGCGATATATTTTGCAAATAATATTTTGGGAAATGGGACTTGTAGGGCAATTTTGTGAGTGGTTGAATTCATGATTGAGAATCACATGGACAGAATAAGAAAGAAAGTATTTTCACTTTCTAACAGAAAATTTAGTGACTTCAAAACCTTGGAGGCATTGTAAGTTTATGAGAGGCAATAATTTTGCCAGCTGCTAACTTCTTGAATTTTTGTTACTTGCAACATTTGAGAAAATAAAAGCACCTCAAAATAAACCAAATATACAGTATTTTACATGGAAATGGCATACATGTGATTGACAAGATACAGTGTATATCCTGATGAAATATGAACTTGAAGCAACTCTCTCAATTGCAAGTTATGCATGACTTTCTGTAACGCTTTAGCTTTTACATTTAACGCTCTAAGATGTTGTAGCAACATGGAATGCATCCATGAATAGACTAGGATGAAAAATGAGATTTATTCCTTTCCTTCACATCATGGGGATTTCAAGAAGAAACTGTAAATCACCTCGAAGGGATTACTACAAAGTGTGAATAGAGAGCACATGAAAAGACACACAGTGACTTTTACTTCCCTTTCATGAATGGAAATGGAGAAAGCTGATTGAGATTACACAAAGGGAGCAAAAGACCGAATGGTTCTAGCGCTCACTTGAGTATTGCAAGTTCACCTTCCATACAGACTATTACCTAAAAAGAACATTGCAAATTTAGTGGGCTTTGGGAGATCTTCTGGGGAACATGTTATTCACTTATATATTCTATCACACTGGCAATAATACCTGCCAAGTTTGTAGAGAATTTGAACATGTGTTTTCAAAAAGAGGATCAAAATGTGAAAAATGGCCCCCAGTGCCCCTAGAGGACCACCCCTGGATCTGCCATAAACAAACGTGACAGAAAGTACACTCACTTATGTATTAACTCACTGTATTTCTGGTTTTATAGGTGATCTTTTAAAGATTCTCTTAATTCGGTGGCTCTACGCAAGTTCCCTGTTTGTACAGACATTATTCTATCACCCTTGTGATAATACCTACCAAGTTTGGTGAAAATTTGACTCTGTATTTTGTATAGAAGAAGACTTTTAAAGATTCCTTAATTTGGGGGCTTTAAGGCTGGAGGCATGATGTCCATTTGATGAGATTGAGATCTTATCACCCCAAGGATGCAACTTGCCAATCTTGGTGAAAATATGTCATGGGGATTTCAAGAAGAAGCTGAAATAGTATAAAGTTTACGCAAGACAAACGACAGGTGAAGGACGCCAGACAATGTATGATTGCAATACCGCTTTGGCTCGGTGGGATAAAAATGTACAAGTAAAGCTATAATAATCCTACTGAGCTGAGAAGATACATAGTACATGAATTATTACAATTGCAAAAGACAGATAATCAGCAGACCCAGATTACAAAAGGGTTTGTACAGCAAATAAGATTTGATCATCACCACATGGTCAAGCAGATAATTCTTGACCTGATATTGTCCACTGGCCAGGTGTGGTCACAACACATATCTGGGCTTAATGTGTATTTTGTGTCAAAGGTGTCAAAAATCATATGAGTTGCCATATATTTTGAACTCAAATATCAATGTGTATAGCAAATGTGTTTTCCGCCTACTACATACCAAAACAAGATTCACTGCAATCGCACATACTGCCTATAGCCACATCACGGCAAATACCAGTCATTTCAAAGAACTAAAAACCACTGCAAAAGCACATTTTGTGTGTAAAAATTAAGGGGTTAACTAATTCAGAAATCACATCATATTTCTCCTTATGGACTCAAGTAAAAAAACAAAAACAAACAACTACTAGCAGCACAAATGTATGCAGCTCGTGTACTTAGCTTTATCTAACAGCAAAATATGTACCTATCATGTACTATCACATTTGGGGCTCCTATGTATTTCAACAGCAAGAGAGTATGGACTTTCTGTACAAATCCACTTCGGATGTTGTGGTTAATTGAATTGGCAACATTTTATAAGCAACAGCATCTTTTTCTTTTACCCTGTTTCTTTATCTCTATGCAGTAAATTATTAAGAAATATGGTCAGTAGATTTATGTACCTATGATGTATCCTTGGTACTATTAAAAGTCATGTCCGTCAGTTTCAGGATTACACTGCAGGTATATATTCGTGCATACTCAACTGTGACCACATAATAAAACAATTGCCAAGATAATCCACTATTTGAGATGAATAAAACACTTTTTTTAAAAGGATCTTGGCAAGATTCATAGATACCATAATCTGAAGGATCAACTCAAAGGCAAAGAGACCATTGCTATTTTCTAGGGAAGCTTGCACAAGATGTAATTTTTTTAAAATCATTATTGTCATTATTATTATAATTTTTTTGTACGAGACACAAAGAAGATCTTGTGCCCTTCTATATTGACAATATGGGTCCTTCATCAATTCAAAGTCTTTCAGATGGAAGCTTTTTTTGGGGAAGGGGCTTGGATATTTTTACGGTAACTTTACATATCATACTTGAATTCTGAATCCTTCGAATGTTCCAAGTTTCTTCCAATCCTTCCAATTTCAAATCAGGACAAATTGGGTAAAATGGCAAAATGGCAAGATGGTGTGAGTGTCGGTGCTGTGAGAGTGAGTTCAATCTGGCCTCTCTCATTATCATGGACAAACTCGGATTAAAAATGCAGGATGATCCAATAACACTGCTTCAAGAAAGTTTGTTAGATTTCTAATTGATTAAGATGGCTTAGACAGCCAGAACAAATTCAATGAAGCAAACATTCACACTCATTCAAAATTCCACCAAGAATCGAAACAAATTAATGCAGAGGAAACAAACAAATTCCAAGCCGTCCTTCCATCAGCAATTTAAAATTGGCAGTGGTTTAGTTTGGTTAGTAACAACTCAGTGGTATTAGTGATGCGTGCTCTTAAGTTCAGGAAGAAATCTTGCCAAATCAATGATGAAGTATCTATGTGAATATGTATATGTATATATAAATAGATATATATATATATATACACACACACACACACATAAAGCATCATCCAGTGTAAGTATGCAAACCAAACACACATTGCTTCTGTTATTGCAGAACATGTGCAGAGTTGTTGAGAGATGGAGTGATAAATGCAGAACAACACGAGACCAGAATCAATGATGTTAGAGAAAATACGGTGGCAGTGTTTGATAGGTACTGTCAAACCAGACATTTTTGCATGCATGAAACTTTCGTGAATTTCAAAAGGGGCCAAGATTCGCAAAAATTGAAATGCATGTGCAAGTGTTTGTCTCCACAATGCATTGAATGCCAGTGGCCATTCACTGACTGAAGCTTCATGCTGCGAAAAAGGGTGTCAGCTCCAAATTGTCAAAGTTTCATGCCTCAAATGATTCTGGTTTTACAGTATGTACTGAGAAATTCTTAGTTGTGAAATAAAGATGGATGAATATGCTTCTGCCAGCTGAAAAAAACAAAAACAAAAAACGCCTGTTATGTCGGAATGCAATGTGAGCGAACTGATATGAATATGCCCATCACCACATTGTGCTATACACACTGATAAATGATCACCCAATTTACAGATCCCCAGTGCTTAGATTGCCAAGATGTTTTCATTTGGCATGACGTAATCCTCTCTTCTTTACATCCATGGCTCAAATTGCCAAAGCGAGTGCGACTCAGATGAATCCATCTGTCAAAGATTGGTTGGTATCTTACCATAACCAAAACATGTTTGTTAAGGGTTGGGTATGAAATCGTTAGAACAATTCATATTGTGACCATCCTAAGAGGGTTACAATGCTGATGCCCCGACGTTGTGACCCGCAAAATGAACTCTAAACTCGTGGCTGCAAATTAGATGTAGATGAAAAATGACCAGTGACTGCCCAACAGAGGAAGATGTCAGTATTTTGCGGCAGGGCGAGTTCTGAAATGGAGCGACGCGTCATGTTTTTGATGTGGTGTGCTGTACAAACCCATGTCATCGCAATCAGCCCTCTCTGAGGGACTCAGGGTCCCAACCTCGGGCGCCACGTACACCACGGTCGCCATGGCAACTCGCGCCTTCTCCGCCTCCTCCTCCCTCTTCTTACTTTGCCGCGCCTTCTGCAGCTTCTGCTGCCGCTTCTGGATCCGCATTTCCAGTTCCTCGGCCGCCTGCTCCTCCCGACACTTGTGGAAGTTCTCGACGACCACGCCCACAAACATGTTGAGGACGAAGAAGCCGACGATGAGCAGGAAGGAGATGAAGTAGAGGATGAGCCACTCGTTGTGGTCACGCTGAGGCTGCAGAACATTTGGTTTCCAAAAGAAACAAGAACGTGCTATTACCACATTTTGGGATGCCAAACTTTTCAACAGTATGGCAGTATTCTGAGGGCTAAACGGGCATATTTTTGGTGGAAAAAACAGTATTTCCCAAGGCAAAAACACAGTAAAAAATGCTGAAAAATAGGAAAAGTTGGCATCTCTGCACACTGAATAGGTGGGGGAAAGATAGACCATGTGGTCTAATGTGTCAGGATGAGCACTTAAGTTGGGGGGGGGGGGGGGGGTAATGGACAGGCAGAGGTTAATTCTTTTACATTGTGGATTCCTAACACTTCAATCAATCCTGTCAGCACCATAGGCCATCTGTTAGTGACTAAAGCCTAAAGGTATTCTCAGGTGGTGGATCTGAGAGGGTATATATGTTTTATATATAAAAATGATCTTGACACTTGTATTAATAGTATTTAAAATTGGAATGCTTTAAGTTTTCTTAAACTCTCATCTGGGCGGACAACATGAATTTTCTTAGATATTTGATGAAATGATACTTTGGCACGTAATTATGACCATTCACATGGTGACAAAGATCTTAGGAATAAACTGATCACCTGTCAACAAATCACCCTCTCTTAATCTATCCTCACAATGAAAAAAAAATACTCCATTCATCACTCGCACTAGCGATATAGTTTAAAGAATGAAAATAATAGGATGGTGATCTCAGAATAATGTTTCTTGACAGCAAAGCAAATCCACTTGGATCTTAAGCCACACAGACGAGACTGTGCCTACAGTCTGTCAATCATAATTTGGGAGGAAGAGTGATGACCACACCCTTCTACCAATGACACCTGTCACTTACCTGGAGGTCAACACCCACTGCATCGATCCCATTATACATGATGTCGACCCAGCCATCTCTGGATGCTAACACAAAGAGTGCTACCAGCGCCTGCAGCGAGAAAGAAAGAGAGAGATCAGACCTAGTCAATCAGACAATAGGGACTTTTCGATTTCACGTCCCGGACGTGGCTGTCGACGTAATGATGTCATTTTCAGGAACTGCACATGCTGAAGGTTCTCCAGCACGTCCAATGCCAGAATCGCGAACACGCTTATTTCACGTCCCCTTAGATGCAGGACGTGAGTGATGTCATCGCTTGGCGCACTAATTGTCAGCCCATGGGAGGGGACAGGACCATGACGTTAAAGCAGTACATCATAAAAGGCGCACACTGACAATCAAAATGGGTGATAACACCGGCCGCGGACATAACGGGTGGACTGCAGCAATTTGTAACCAATCTTGCACTAGTAAGGCATTCACATCCACACAATGAAAAGTCCCTAGTACTAGCTGAATCCCTCAGCATCCATACAGGATGTCATCAGCAACATCACTAACAACAATCAAACCTACACAAGACGAAATGCATGCAAACATAACTGCTCGACACGCTGGTCACATTTTGTGTGCTTTCTCTGTATGTTGGTTTAAAAATGTGTATGTCAAAGGAGGATCCCCACAGATGGTACATGCATGATATTGTATGTCGTGAGCCAACATGTATGACGAATCACAGATGATATGTCAAAATCATAGAGTCCATCATGTACATTAACCCGTTGAGGACGGATTGATTTTGCTACAACACGCATTTCCCATAGACACCTGCCCGAGTATACTCAGGACTCATCCTCAACAGGTTAAGTTCCTAAATACAATAACCTTCACGAATCTTGAATTCATGATAAGAGGTCAATATACAAACAGTATGCGTCCAACACCCCCATCTCCTTTGGGCAATAGCTTTCTAGATCAAAGCTTGAATTTTGAGACCCAAAACTCGGCTCTCATACTGCATGTCTCCAGAGTAGTGGCAGACAAGTGGTGCTGGTGATGTATGTGAGCCCTAAACATATGTCTTGAACTCAAAAACAAGACATTACAAATGCTAAGGTGGATCAAATAAAGACAGCAACATTAGGGTTACAAAGTTAATAAAGACAGAATCCTTCCAACAGGCCATATATGATTGTCAATAGTCCCACACAAAGAGCTACAAAATGGTCCGTCAGTGGCTCACGAGGTGGGTACCACAAATGGAGCATTTGTTGATACACTCACTGCTATCGATCATATCCTGATGGGTCACTTTGTACTGATAACATTAAGCTGATCAATGGTTACGCGAGCTTGGCATACCATGTGCTAATATTATGGGAATTACATGTACATATCTCGGATACAATGCCTTAAATCTCTAGAATTATCCTATGCAAGACAGAACAAACATATACATGGGTATGAGAATGAAGTTGTTTGTGTGGACCATCGTACCTGGGCCAAGTTATCAAAGTTGTACTGCTGGTTGATCCACAGATTCTCTGGGTCCGCCTCACACTGGGTCCTATTCCTGATGTGTCGCACGTTGGGCCCAGTGCAGTAGAAGAACTGGCCCTTAAAGAGCTGGATTCAGGGGCAAATTTAAAGGGAAAATCTGGGTTTACACATACATCTTACAAGACTTTGCAGCTACTGCTGTTCTTACTGTTGTCATCTGCACAGACAAATAACCGACCAAATAATAAAATTCTGGATCTAACCTAAGAAACATTTGACAATTTCAGAGCCTGAGAATGAAATTTGTGTTCTCATGACAGTCCACTACACATTTATTTTATCAACCTTTATTATCTGAATCATTGAACTAAAAAGAATTTATTCATTCTCATATCATCACCACACAGCTTGCTGCCAGGTGTTTTTGCACATACTTATGTTACAACTATCATTTCATATATTTTCTCTACATATGTCTGCTCACCAACCAATTACTGGTATAAGAGACTTTGCAATAGACCACAGTATGCTAACAAAAGTCCTTTCCCTCATAAATTTCTGCCGACAATGCATTTACATTTTAAACTAAGTTCATGTAGAACAAAACTTTGCTACCCTGTACTGACAGCAAACAGACAAACAATGACATATTGTGGGAATCTGAGTGGTAGCCATGACAACCGCATCACTGACCTGAATACCAAGGATGCCGAAGATGATGAAGAAGGTGCAGCATATGATGACGATGTTGCCGATGGGACGCAACGATGAGAGGAGTGTCTGGACCACCAGTTTGAGCCCAGGGGCGCGGCTTATCACCCTGAAAGAAACAATGAGGTACAGTAAGTATAATAAAGACAGAACGATTTCTCATCCTGTTAGGCGTGCTGTGGGTCTTTAAGCACGGGTGGCCGGAAATGGGAAGGTTTGAGATTCAGGGGCTTAACAAATCCAGTGCAAGACGCCTCTGGAAGAGATTTGTAATCATGTATGACATCATTATCAGTGTCTGATATGTATGGATTTAATCCAAACTGCGGGTGACCCAGGTGCATACGGACACTCCCTCTCCATATCCTCCATCAACTCCCCCCCCCCCCCCCCCGAAGCCATAACAGTTGCCATGGCTACCTGAGAGGGCGGAGTGTACGTAGCAGGCGGAAGACCCGTAGAATGGAGAAGATCTCGGGGCTGCTGGAGGAGACGGCGGTGATGAGGAGGTCGATCCAGGAGACGATCACCAGGCTGCCATCCATGATGTTCCAGCCGCTGTGAAGGTAGGCGTGGGTGCCAAAGCAGAACCCCTTCGCCAGCACTTTAATGGCCATCTCCACGGTGAAGATGCCCATGAAGATGTAGTTTGAGATGGTCAGAAACTTTCTCTCCTGCCGGAATCAAAGAGTGAGATGGTCATGGGATGAAGAGGAGGAAAAAAACTCAATTTACCATTCCATTAAAATCTGACTAAAACTTTTATACTTTGATTTGAACTTTGGAAAAATCACTCATCTTAAAGAGACATAACATTGACTTGATTGGTAAATTTGACTGTGATGTTATTTCTTTTTTTGTGTGATTCAGGTGAAAATACATATTTCTTTTCATCATGTAAATTAGTAAACCTGTGCATACTTGTTGGAACTACAAATTGTATCAACATTGTCTACTATTATAATACTCGAAGTTGTTGCTGTTGTCGCGGCCTTATGTATTTCCTGTTTTATTCCGGCGTTGCTGGTTTCTCTATCTCCTCCCGAGCTGTCGGCTTCGGGCAGCTGCGACCGGTGCCGTCGGCCGCAGGAGAGTATCCTGCATCGAATGGCGCGGGTTTCGTCCCCGCTCCGCCTCCGTGTCGACGTCAAGGACGAAAAAGAAAAATTAATTAGATAGATGCATAATGCATTTTTGTGCGTGAAGACAGAGCCGAGCGTTTTAATATTCACCGATCCTGGGCTGGACTCCTGCTTTCTCGACCGTCCATCTTTTAGCTTGCAGAGACAGTGGGGGATACTAAAGATAATGGATGCAGCGAAATCTCTGACATCTTCCGGCGGAAGCGCACGCACACACACACACACAATGTACCTCACAGAACTCTACACACTCTACACTGTGTGTAGAGTTCTGTGATGTACCTTTGCCTCCGCCTGTTACGTGTATGTATTGACGACGGTTACACGATCAAAGCACTACATCTGCGTGCGCGTGACATGGACTACAAGGGCATTTACGTACAGTTCGCCATTGGCGTCCCCAAATGAAAACAACAAACGTTATTATTTCATTGTACTGTATTTTACACACTGTACTATGCAGCTCAGGTACGTCATTTAGTTTGCCCGCCGTTTGCTCTCAAATCGGGTACTGTAAAAGTGGAAATTTTCGCGGTGCTGAAATTTTCGCGCATTTCGCGCAACCTGAAACTAGCGCGAAAATAAAAGCCTGCGAATATTTTTGCTTGCCATATGTTCCTGTGCGTGACATCTAGATTCCGCAGAATTAAAAACACGCGAAACTCTTCTGACCCGGCCAAGCGCGAAAAATTAGTCGTGCGAAAATATCCACTTTTACAGTATCATTGTACGCAGACTGTTTAGGACGGCTAAATATATTTGCCGATCGTGCCCTTCCATATCAGATTACACGCGCAGCTATGTCCATTCGTCTACTGCAGAGCTAGCTGCTGTAAACATACATATTCATAAGATGAGCGGACGTAGGGGAAAACCTCGCTTTGACGACCGCCTATTTTTAAAATTACAAGTGGACATAAAATGTGTGGTTCTTACCACTTCTATGGTCTATCAAACCAAGTTTTGGTGATAAATTAAAAAAAAGAGGGAGTAAATGAAGACGAATATAATTACATTCTTCTTTCTCCCATAACATGGGAAAATATTGAAGAAAAAAATACGATTTCGTGAGACTCTACTCCCACGGGTGCCTATTAAACCTGATGACTATGATCTCCCCCTCCCCAAATAACAATGATGATAATATGATAATGATAATAATAATAACAATAATAAGAGCAAATTGTAGGCCTAATATTAATTATGATAATGTACAGTCTGAAGCAGATGAACAGATGGTTCTATGATATATCAAGCCAAGTTTTGGTGACTAAAAACAAAGAGGGAGTAAATAAAGACGAAAATATTTTATTTTTCTCTCATGACGTGGGGAAAAGAAAAAAGAAAAAAGAAAAAACGAGGCCTTGAGACCAGCCCGCGAGTGCCTGCATGGATGCAAGAGCAGGGGGTACTTGATATCAAAGTCATAGTGTTAATATCTCCCCGTTTCGACGGGAACAATCTGTGGGCAGAACTTTCGGGGAATCTCATTTGCGTTTTTGGTAATTTTCCCTGAATGTTTTTTTTTTTTTTTGCCCTGCGGAGGTGGAAATGTGTGTGTGCGTGGGGGGGGGGGGGGGGGGGAGGGGTGAGGGAAAACAAGACAACTGTTGGACTTCAACGGGTGCAAATAACCCCTCGAAACTCGAGTTCTATAATAGAAGCAAGTAGTGGCAGGAATGATCCCTACCAATGGACCGGATAGTCGGGCACATACTACAAAAATGGAATATTAAATTTCTGGGAAGCGCAGTCATTTAGAAGACAGCACAATTAACGAAAGAATGAGAAAACTTTTCTTTTTATTTCTTCAATAAAAATGTGCAAAATCGTACTATGAGAAAAAAAATAAAACCCCTCAGACCCGTGGATTTCCACGGGTGCTGCTAGTTTTACTGTTTGGCATCATTTTGCATGCGCAGACCCAAGAAAGCACACCACTTAAATAGTATAGTCTTCTGGCTATCAATTAATTGGTAGTATTGCTCTTAATATACTGATGTGAGTCTGTTCTACAGATTCCCATCTATTAAGATTCAAAACCAGTCCTTACGATGCTATCTGGCTGAATGCCTGGTCTCTCCATCGCCAGGGTGATACAGTTGAGGAAGATGATGAGGAGGATGGTGTAGTCAAACCACTTCTGTGCGATCAGGCGCTGCAGTCTCCGCCGGAACCTGGATCATCGGAGGGGAAGGTAGACAGTGATACTGGTATGAGAGCAAATATTTGGTTGTGCGATCACGCTCCCTCATTAGCTTAAAGGGATGGTATAGTATCGGTGGAGGTGAGGATTGGGCTTTTAACTTTTTGCGACATATCAAGAAACCACTTGTGAAATAGTGCAGAGCGCACCGTTCTAAGATGAATTCAAAGTTTATTTGATGAAAATTGGTTTTGGAATAGCTGAGATGTCCAAAAAAAAAAGTAACACAAAGCGATTGTAATAAAAGTTGGGTTGCTCTGTTTGGATATCTCAGCCATTTCAAAACCAATTTTCATCAAATGAACGTTGAATTCCTCTTGGAATTACATGCTCTTTCATATTCATAAGAGGCTTCTCATTATCTCACCCCAAAATGTCAGACACCTGAATTTGGTCTCAACCAAAACTACATGGTCCCTTTAAATTCTATATCATAGTAGGTTTAGAATCTTTTTATGGTATCCAAAAGAACATGCCTCTAGCTCCATTGAGAAATTAGGGAAAACCATCACAACATTTGTATTTCTCTGCCGCAAGATTTATCATTCAAGCAAGATACATTAAGACAAGGAGCATCATCAACATAATGTCTTGATGTGGTTTTTAAACTGAGAATAATATATAACAATCTGTGGTCAAAGAGCATCAATTTGGTACATCTCTTTTTACTTTCTCCCTTGGATGATTTTATCTCCAGGTTTAATTCAATTCAATTCAAATTCTATTTTCATTTTTTCAATAGAATATACAACATAATGATTGAAATTGGACATGCATATGAGAAATATACAAGAAGCAGATATAACGGTATGTTCATGTCAATGATCACGGATGCGCTCATTTCCCTAACTGATTTTTAAATGTGATGATATCTATCTGTCTGTTCAATGACAAGGCCAAGCTTATGCTATTGCATTCATTCCTCTCCGACGGTATCTCCACAAGCTCTTTATATAATTTTGTTATCCTATTGTTGGCATCTAGAGTAGCCTTACCGGTTGCTAGGCGACAGGAGGTAGATGGCGTACTCCCTTCTGGTCAGGAAGCATCCCTTAGGCTCCGGGCAGCACTTTAGGCAGTTACAGTCCTGGGGTGAACACAAGACATTCATGCAGCATGCACAAATCAAGTTAAACTTCAAGATTGAAGTGTGTGTGTGTGTGTGTGCGTGTGTGTACATGTATTACTTTCAGATAACACAAGACATTGAGATTTGGTACATCACACAGACTATCTCGCAAATTCTTTTTCTTTTATGATTTGTTCTCTTACATCATCAGTTGTAACAAAGTTTAGAATTCCACTGATAAACACTCATTCATATGTAGATGCAGCATCACCTACGACTAGCCATACAAACTGCATGTACAGTTTGTATGATGGCTACTACTATCATTTTTTTTTTTCATACTCATTTATATCCTGGTAATTAGTTTGTACACCCATCAATCTAACTTGTTTGTTTCAAAAACTTTCTAAAATCAAAAGTACAAAAAACTATGGACAGAGTTGATGCAAAAGTAGAGCAAAATTAATTGGGCAAAGAGTGCTGAATAGAGCTGCATAGTCAGAAGAATCAGAATTGAAGTACATAGTTTGCCTTTATGTGTTACAACACATACACAAAGCTATATGGATTTTTAAATGAAAAGATCAACAAACTATCACTGAGATGAACATATAAAAACAGGTGAATAGTGTGGTTTTCAAAGGAGTCATTAGTGGTAGGATAGATAAACATAATATATTTCCACACCATTACAGATTTACGAGAGTTGAATTGATGTATATGAAAAATTATTCAAAAAGTTTGCTACTTGTTTGCAAGAATGGTGCAGATTGAAAATAACACACAAGTACAATGACACCATATGCAGCTAGTTGTTTATAGCTTCATACATGACAGACAAATTCTGAGAATAAAATTGGAACCTTTTCATGTGTATTAACATCTGAAGATAATTTGGTATTCACAAATAACAGTACGATGTTTTAGATATTTTTTCCCCATTTTTTTTTTTTCAATTGGCTAATGCACTGGAGTTCATGTCATGATAAAAGTATACAATATAAAGGCTCCAGTGCAATAGAAGTATCTAGAGTTGATTACACATCCAGAATTTTACTCTCTCTCCACTCTTAAAGTGATATAAACATATGATTACTGTGTTAAATGATATCGTAAGGGTGGTAAATATATAAGTGGTGAAGTTATAATCATTCGTGGACAGTAGTCTACCCAAGGACCATCCATGAAGTTAGCTTTTCATAGAGGGGTGAGTACGTGTATAAAGGCAGTCTGCTAGGATGAAGTGCAAATGTCAAGGATAATGACATTATAACAATCAGCACCAAAATATATCACAATTACTGATACAGCTACTCTAGTTGAGAGTAGTACATTCTGTGTGTTAAGGAACATAAAATGAAATAATGCCTCTGGTAGCCTCAAAGAAAGAGATACAGTGAGGAAGAAAAACTTGACCCAAAACCTATGAATATTCATAACATGGTATTGCATCATGGGTAATCTATGGATATTCATAATATGGTATTGCATCATGGGTAATCTATGGATATTCATTACATGGTATTGCATCATGGGTACTCTATTAACAAACATGACAAACTAACAACAGAACATGGCTGGGCATGGAAATGAAGAATTCATTTGTTGGTTTTTCACGTTAATGGAAGTGCACAGTCTTTATAACAAAATACACTTTTAGTCTCTGTGTGTATGCAATATCCAATATATTCCTTTTCTTTGACCATGTGCCATCAAAATGAAACTTGTTGGTTGGTAATTCTTGGACATGAAGCATCAAACATACTGGCCCGAATTCACAAAGGTGGTACAATTGAAACCATGGTTTAAACCATGGACAATTTGTATGGAGTGCCAAGTGTCAAATGGCCTATTTTGTTATGAAATCTGTCATTTTGTCGACAAAATGATCATTTCGTTAACGAAATAGGCCATGCGACACTTGGCGCTCCATACAAATTGTCCATGGTTTAAACCATGGTTTCAATTGTACCACCTTCGTGAATTTGTGCCTATAAGTTGCAAAAATTATATAATTATGAAAATATAATTACATCTATACTGGCATACATTGTGCTGATCCTCAAAGCAACAACCAATAATAAAGATACAATTTCTGCGCATACAGTCCATCAGGATTGGAGCAGGATGATATAGCTGAGGTTTTCTTTGCCAAGCATTTCTTCAAATATCCATTTGCCCCTCAAAATCTTGTGTACAAGAAAGAATAATCATTCATACATATTACATGTATATTCTAATTTGTCTACATGTCCTGCTTTATTTGTACATCCAGTTGTCTAAATTATATCCATATCACAGAACTCCAAACTGGAAAAACTGACAAAACTCTAAAAATTTATGTACAGTTTGAACACATTTTCTTCATCTGGAGCCGTTTTCAATTTCTCATACTTTTCAGAGACTTTGGGGATCAAAGAATTTTGTGGAAAGTGAAGAACCCACATTGGAACTTTTAGGGACTTTTATGAAAAGGTCTCTGTTTTTGAAAGTAAAATAGATGGAATAATGTCATTTGAATTCAAGTATGCTCATTAAAAAAAAAGCAATTTCACGCAATGGCATACAACTGACCAAGGATATTCTAAGATACTTCCGAAACCTCACATAGAATCAAAAGAATTTGCAGAACACACTATCAGAGAATCTAGGAGTCAATCATACATTGAATGAGCAAATCTGAATGCATGTGCAGCGCTACGTATATAGTTCGCTAAAAGTATGTTCCGTAAGAATAATTCTAAAGATGATGCAGAAGGATGCCTGATAAATTGCATAGATGGAAGAAAAATGTGGTTGTGCTAATATCCCATCAGCTACATCTAGTGAAGAAAGTGTTAGGTTAAGAGAGAAACAACACAAATTGGCAAAGTTAGTCATTGATGACACCTACAGAATGCATGAAAAAATGAATAACTGCACAGATATAAACAATTACAAATACAGCAATAGCACTGACACATATGATAATGGCCAACAATACATTGAGAATGAATGTTTATTGCCATACATTTTGATACAAACAGACACACAAATAAATAATCTGATGTACATAACAAAAGGAGAATACACAGACTCTCCTACACATGAAATATAATGGTCAGATAACATTGTATGTAACACAGGTGTATTGTGTAAATAGGGCTTCACAAATGACCATGAACTTGTGTAAAAGCTGTGTCCACTTTCCAATCTCCCTGGTCTGTTAACTGCGACAATGATAAACATGTATGTATGCAGAACTGGGACGGAATGCTGCACATCGAAATGAGAGGATAAAGACAGAGAGTCTACGATGTTAACCCTGGAAGGAAAATACTGTTTAATTAGAAGACGAACAGATACAAAGACAAACATATGCGTGGCTAATACATAGATGTGTATGTACAGCATATACCAAGCATACAATCCATGGCAGCTAGGGAACTGCGAAATAACAATGCAACAGTCATGCAGGTTACAGGGCCAATGGTTGCAAGAATTCCAAGTATGCGATATGAAATGGATGCCAAGAATATTAACTATATGCAGGCCAGGCACTTGTCTGGCTGAATGGATATAGATATATATTTATATATATGCTGACACACAAAGAACTCACCCACAGTATGGTTGCCAATTTGAGGAGTAAGGCAGATGATGATCAGTTCGAGGAAGAGGGGAGGGGATGGGAACAGGGCGTTCGGACCAAAACACATTTTTTTTTTCCAAATTCATGCCAAACAGATGACAGGTTGAGGGAGGGGAAGTACACACAGAAAAATGTAGAAAACAACAGGATATTCTCATTAGAAAATTCAGTTCAGTCACGGGTTGAAAGACAATTTTCTTTTTAAAAGAAGTATCTAATACACATTACCTTACACTTTTTTTTACCAGTAAAATGATAATTACAATAGCAGATAATTGAGCACAAGGGGACATATCACTATGTGTGTTATGTACTGTTAAAGTTTTGTTCATTACCATCATTGCATTTCTTGTCATTGTACTTATTAGCCTCACGGAAGAAGTTAAAATCTTTCATCCAAATCATTACGTCAATTCATATGTCGTACCGTGTGCGGAGTGGAAAGATAAGATCAACTTTCAGCTGATAAAAGTTAGCTTAGTTAAAGCAGATGCTAGACCACAGCACATGGAATACATATATACGTGCACAGCTATCACGTCCGTTCTCCATTCAGACACTGTGCTGATTTTATATCCCTTTAGACGTCCTACCGTTTCTCCCCCTCTGTGTATTAAGTTGTAGCTGCATTTCGCACATAAGGATTTTTGTTTGAATTTCTTTGAATTTGTGATAAGTTAAACTGGCATATCAACATGGGGATATAGCTGACAAGCTCAGTACAGCTTTTAGTTATTCCATATATTTTGTATCTATTCAAACACACTGTCCCTAACCTGCTAGGATAAATGCAACATTGGTGTTTTAATGCATATGTGATTCTCTACTCTAGAACAATATTTTTGGAGCTAAACATGCATTTTTTTCTGACAGATGGGACAATTCTCCTAAAAGGTTCTGCGAAGGAATCAGGGTCATGTGGTGGTTGCTAAGAGAGCCAGCACGGAGAGAATGGTCATTTACCCGGCAACAGCAGCACACTGGACTGGCACCATCTATATCACCATCACCATCATCATAAAACACTTCGTCATCATGCTTTGCTTCACTCGCGTACGTAGCACTCCTGCGTGTGCATTGTCCTTCACTGCCTGGATCACTCTATTGGAAGGGGAGGGGGGAAAAACAAGTTATGAAGCGAAGCAAGCTAATGTGTTTTTGTTTTTTTTTTTCAAAATCAAACACAAATTTTGATGGGTAGAACAGGTGACAGAAGAAAAAAGGAGTTCACAAACACGGACATGGAGAAATTAGTATGGTGTTCGAAAGAAACATTTCGGCAAAGTTACAGACACTCTTTCATGCAGACTCTAATTGTTGTTTCTGTGTTAAAGGCATGATGAGGAAAGAAGTCTTTTCTGTGTTGTGCTAATTACTCTACTTGTAATGATACAAAAAGGTAATTTTTGACTACGCTAGAAGTTTCTGCATTAGCTGTATCTTATCTAAAAGTATACCTTTCACAAGTTTTGATACAGTTTATATCACCACTGACCATTTTATCTGGGTGTAACTTGGAAATTTTCATCTATAGATAATATTGGTAATGTGTACACAAAATAATTGAAACACATGAACACATACACATACTTCATTATTTTTTCCCTTCTTTTTTATGTATGCATACACACACACACACACACATACACACACACACACACACACACACACATACACACATAGGAGCCGGAAGTGGGGGGGGGGGGGGGGGGGGGGCCAGGGGGGGCGGCCGCCCCCCTAATCCAAAAAGTGGGGGGGCAAAACACATTTTTGCCCCCCCAAAAAGCCCCCCCCCCAAAAAAAAAAAAATGATGATGATAATGATAATAAAAATAAATGAATAAACAAATAAAATAAAATAATAAAAGGGAAAAAATATGGCTACAAACGGCAGCTTTTGGACCGTAAAATGTCAAAATTTTCAAGCTCGCTCGCTTCGCTTGCTCGCATCCAGCAGTTGAGCCCGGTGCGTCTCCCCCTTAATTTCTAAAGCGAAAAACAAAGCTACAACGGCAGTTGTTGGATTCTAGAATGTAAAAATTTTCAAGCTCGCTCGCTTCGCTCCCTCGCATTGAATCGTTCTCCTAATGTTGCTGACAGTAACTGCCAGTAGTTGCGCCCGATGCCCCCACCCCTTAATTTCCAAAGCGAAAGATAAATATAGCTATTAACGGGAGTTTTGGTACTGTAATGTCAAAAATTTCAAGCTCGCTCGCTTCGCTCGCTCGCATTTTATCGTTATGCCACTCTCCTAATGTTGCTGCCAGTAATTGCCAGCATGCAGTTGCGTCCGATGCCCCCCCCCTTAATTTCCAAAGCGAAATATATAGCTACAAACGGGAGTTTTGGGACTGTAGAATGTCAAAATTCTCAAGCTCGCTCGCTTTGCTCGCTCGCATTGAATCGAAATGCCATTCTCCTAATGTTGCTGCCAGTAATTGCCAGCAGTTGCGCCCGATGCGCCGCCCATTAATTTCCAAAGTGAAAGATATAGCTACAAACCCCAGTTTTGGGACTGTAGAATGTCAAAATTTTCAAGCTTGCTCGCTTCGCTCGCTCGCATTGAATTGTTATGCCATTCTCCTAATGTTGCTGCCAATAATTGCCAGCAGTTGTGCCCGATGCGCCCCCATTTATTTCAAAGCGAAATATGTAGCTACAATTAAAACTCCAGTTTTGGAACTGTAGAATATCAAAATTTTCAAGCTCGCTCGCATTTTATTGTTATGCCATTCACCTTATGTTGCTGACAGTATATAATTTGTTGATCGCTTCACACCGTCATTCCATAATCCATGTAAGGAAAACTTACAATGTTCATCAATGACTGCGTTGTTGAATGTATCACATTCCGTAATGTATTGTAGTCCCATTATTGCTCACGCACACACGCACAAGCATACAGACCGTCAAAATTACTTTATGGTTCCCCCCATGTTTCGACCCACTGTACGCCACTTTACATACTATATATATATATATATATATATATATATATATATATATATATATATATAATAGATGTGTGTGCGTGTGTGTGTGTGTGTGTATGTGTATATTGTGTAACATATGCATGGTCTAATCTTGAGCCCCCTCCAATGTTTGCCCCCCCAATCCAAAACTGCTTCCGGCGCGCCTGCATACACACACAACTAATAATCTCATGCTGATTACATCTTGTAAAAAATGTCACTGTAGTATATTCCTTGCTCTATCAGTTTCATACCTAAAGTTTGACCACACAAATTAGAATAAGACTTTTAAAGTTTGATATGAAAGGATACACTAAGGAGAAATTTCATCATAAAAAAATCTATAACAACCATCAATGCTGATTAAAGGATGAAATAGATAAAAATCTATATGTCATACATTACATGTACATAGGACATGCACAAGAGAGAAATATTGTGATATGGGGAACCTGTTTGGAAAGAAATCATTATCATAATAGATTCATGGTGCACAGTCAAACGCCACTGAGTAATGATATGAGTGCATGCAATGCAAATCCTGGGATACTTTCTTCCAGAAGCACTCTGAACTATGCGTCTCGCAAAGCCCATGCAATCTTTGACATTTAAGAAAGGGGGGGGGGAACCTTCTACAGACTTCTCGGTGTTTCCATAGCGACAGAAACCATGACTCTGTGCATGGAGGCATTGTAAATTACAACATGGCATTTATGCACGAATTGTTGTTTCTCAATGCCATGACAAGGGTAGACAAGAATTCAGCCGTCTCGCATGATTTGGCCATAGATACAGTTTATCTGTCTGGCAAACAATGCCTGCATGTGGGTAGAACAGGTTAAAGAGCCCCACTTTGTTTTATCAATTCAGGAAATGCCAGAGAAAATTTTCTTTTGTCTTGGACAGCTTGTGACAGAATGAACACATTTTCAGAATGCAAACTCTTACTCTGGGTAAGATCATCCCTCTAAAACCAACCTCATTCTTCATGGAAAAAAGAAAAAAAAACCTCCACTGTATGCACAGAATCATATTAATCATATTGATTATATTGAGCTCATGAGCATGCAACGAAAATTGTATTATTATCACGCAACAAAGCAAACTATAGAATAAATCAATAAACACAATTGCAAATTCTACTTATGGCACACAGTAAATTTAGTGTATATCACTCAATTATCTATGTGTTTTACATATTTTAGCCAAAAAAAAATTATAATGAAAAGGGTTTTCTGAGATATTTCAGAGGTTATCGGACAAAAAGAGAGAGAAAAAAAGACAAATAATATATCATACGCACTTACAAAGCACTGAATTCTATATTTCTGGCTGTGATTACCAAATTATGTAGGTGTACAAATGTTCACTACGTACTGAATTGATTTTCCTTTTTTTGTACAAAGCTGTCATATGATATCTTCTTTTTTTCCAAACGACTTCAATATAACTTTGATATTTTGATATCAATATGTTTCATTTTTTTATGCTCACAAACACATAGAAAAGTTAAATTCAGGGCATGATGTTAAGAACACACATTGATTAGCTTGATACAAACAACATATTGAAATATAGCAACAGAAGTGTATTGCAAAGTGAGCATCAGGCAAGAGGAGCCTTGAAAATTAATTTGGTGTCATTCATTGCTCATATGCCCAGGGCTATACTAGACTTAAAGACAGACTCATGTTGTCCGGAAAAATGTCTTCCAAAATCTATGGACACATGGAAATATTCTTTTTTGTGATAAGGAAATTAACTTCAAGGTGACTGACATATATAAAGCTAATGTAAATATCTGGTGAAATCTGTGTTGTGAATATTTCAGAACAAAATGAAATCTACAATTCAGCATTCTGCCTTGAAATCTTTGTTTCACAACATAATACTGACAGAGAAGGTTTTCAAATGTTTCCACATCAGCAGTGGATGGATTATCTTTTGTGGTAATTGATACAAAAGGGAGAACAACATTTTGCAAAGGATAAAAAAATGATGAAATTCTCAGTTTTTTTAAAACACTTGATTTCAGTGTCCAGTTAAAACTAGAAAATGCAAGTAGCTACATAAAGAAATGTGACCCTCTGAATAAATTATAAAAACCATTATAATTGCCAAAAACCACTCCTTCATTTTGGCATGAACACATTATTGTATTATTGTATTGGGAAAGCCTCGGAGTACAGGAAATGCAATGCATTTGCTGGCAGGAAGCAAAGAAGTCTACAGTGGCGACATATAACCCTGAAGGCGAGATCAAATTTCTGTCACTTGATCATAACTTATGAATGAAATATTTCCCTTTAATCATTAACATAGCTAGAGGTTTTTGAGCAATCTATTCATCACTTCAAGCTTTGACATGCTAAATTCACTAAAGCCCTCACAAAAAGTATTCAGATTCTAATTTGGCGGCATTTCAAAACAGATATATTTCCCTATTCTGTCTTGTTAGAACTGCATTAAAAAATGAATACAGCATGCACTGAGTCTCCTTTTTCATTATATATTATGATTTTTTGTTGTTGGTACAATCAGGTTTGCTTCCTTTTTTTTCCATTTTGTATTTTTTGTTTAGGCTTTCTTGGCTGTTTCTTTGAATTACTTGACTGGTATGGTTCTGGATACTACACACATGCCTCATACATGTAAGTGATCTGAAGGGGAGAAGTGTTTCCATCCAAGTCATTTTGTCATGTGTACAAAAGAGGAATGTACAACCACTGCTGCACCATTGTAAGGACAAGACTCTTAGTCATGATCCTTTGTCTGTTCGAAATCTCCTTATCAGAATGCAAATGATTTATTCATGTTCTGTGTCACGTCGTCGAGGCTGGATGCTTTTCTGCCTTCAAGGTCATACACACGGCATTAGAATTTGATATGCACAGCAAGCTACAAGCAGCCACACACATATAGACACACACACACACACACATACAGACAGGGACAAGGTTAAAACTTCAAGCCAGACGAAACATGTGAATTACCCTTGAACATCCAGTAAACGAGGCCTGTAACCATCGGAGGCATGAACACTTCTGTCATGGGTGGGATAGAAGCGGGGCATGACAAGAGTGACAACCATGTGATAAATAAATATGGCAAATAATACTTAAATTAAAAAAAATATGATGATGAAGTCAAAATGGGCAATGATGATGAAAATGATGACAATGATAATGATGGTGATGATGATGATGGTGATAATGATGGTGGTGATGATGGTGGTGGTGATGATGATGATGATGAAGACTATGATGATGATTATACACATTTCTAAGGTGATGAAATGTGTTTTGACTTCCAATAAAGAAATGTCACGGAAATGAAGATGGCTATAACAGTGACACCAGAACCAAAAATACTGGTGGTAATTTAAAAAATTGCAAAATTGGTGAAATAAATTGTTATCTTATCTCAAAATATGTCATATATTTTGTTAATGATGCTGTTCAAGATGTCATTGCTATGCAACATCACAGTGCTTACTTAATATCCCTAATCAATCATGTATCACTGTATCTTAAGAAAGAATGAAACAAAAGGAAACTATACAGGACCCAGTTGTCAAACTTGCAGTGTGGTGGAGAATGTAGTAGAAGAAGCCAGCATTATTCTTAACTTAATATGAAATATGAATGAGTAATGAAAATAATATCTACAATAATAATTGTCTCAGTAGTGATAATGCAAATGAGGATGATAATGATGTGGATCATACTTATAATGAAAAGGATGGCCATGGAAGGAATGGTACTGAAAGGGGACACAGTGATGATAAATGATGATGATGATGACGATGAATGATGATGATGACAATAAATGATGATGATGACAATAAATGATGATGATGATGATAAATGATGATGAAGACGATAAATGATGATGATGACAATAAATGATGATGATGATGACAACGATAAATGATGATGATGATGACGACGATAAATGATGATGACGATAAATGATGATGATGACGATAAACGATGATGACAATAAATGATGATGACGATAAATGATGATGATGACAATAAATGATGATGATGATGACTATAAATGATGACGATAAATGATGATGGCGATAAATGATGATGATGATGACGATAAATGATGATGACGATAAATGATGATGACGATAAATGATGATGACGATAAATGATGATGATGACTATAAATGATGATGATGACGATAAATGATGATGATGATGATAATGATAAAGAAGCAGATGATGATGTTGAAGAAGAAACTGGCAAGAGTGGTGAAGTGCATAAAGATGAGAATGATGACAAAAACTACGACAGCTAGAGATTGAAACATTAACAGAGGTGTACTGAAAAAAATAATGATAATAATTGTAATGATGATGTCATGAATATGCATTTCTGCAAAGTGGGTGTGGCCTGTTTGGCCCACATTGGAGAAAAAGGCGGATCAAGGCTATGGACGATAGCACTTGAGGTGAGGGCAGGAATAAAGTTTTGTTGCTATTTGGGTCTGATATCATTGGTGGGGGTGATTTGTTTGTTGTCAGAATGTGTGACCTGTTGTAGTGCCACCAGTATTTCCCTCCCTTCCATAATTATAATGATAATGAAGATGATGAGGATGATAAAGATGATGATGGTCCAGTGGAGATGAAAGTAATGATGAAGATATTCATGGCTTAAAATACTACTGGAAAGTTGACAATGATAATGAAGATGATGACACTGATTCAAACCTTAGTGGTGATGATAATGATGCCAATAATGGCAGTGAAATTAATGGAAATAGTGGTGATGATAATTATGACAATGACAGTGATGGTGATAAGGACATCGGTAGTACCATGTATAAGCAATAAGATGATGATAATGATAAAATTAATGGCAATAATCTATAAAAGCATAGCCCGAATGATAATAAATGTGGTAAAAAAATGGTAATGGTAATGATGATGATGATGGCGAAGATAATGTTGATGTTTTAAGAAATAAAGATGTTTTGAGTAGGATGGAGAGTGGTTCAGGTAAAACTTAACAGAAAATGCTGCAGCGATCAGGGCATCACCGGACAAAGATGATGAAAGACAAAACAAATGAAGCGAAAAGGAAAAGGAAAAGCTTTTATTTTTGTTGACAGACACAGGCATTGCAAAATGCAGGGAAACTGAGCCATTCATAGTGGAACAAACAACCAAGAAAATATAAACAGTAGCCAAAGAACAGACTGATTTCAAAAGGAAAAGCATAAAACAAGTTCTAACTCAGACATCCATTCAGTAACAAAGCTGTATTGTTTGTTTCATTAAAACAAAAAGAAAACATCTTAAAGTGACAAATCCTCTAGGTCTATCAATTTTTCTATGTGAAGTCAAAATTTCACGTATACATACATGTATATTATGTAAGCACACACAGACACACCCCTATAATTTTCTATTACAAGATTTCACCGATTCCTTTTCTCGAAATATTTTTCCAGTGTCATAAAAGGTGACTATGGGTGCAACTATACAAGAGCAAGACAGAGAAAGAAAAAGAGAGAAAGAGAGAGATAGACATAAAGATTGACAAAAAGGGAGGGAGACAGAAGATAGAAGATGGAAAAGAAGAAGAATAGAAGAAGGAGAAAGAAGGGCAAATTGACAAATTTGGGAATGACAGATTGACATGTATACAAAAGAATTGACAATTCTTAGTTTAAGAATTGACACAGGAGAATAGCAGAGAGTAAAGATAGGCTGTGTCAATATACAATGAGAATATAGTCATTGTGATGTTGTAGTTGTATACAGGAGCTGTAAAGCTGAAAATTGTTTGACGGTATTTAATGCAATGTGTCAAATTTTCTTCTGAGAATGACTAAAAAAAAGTAGGTTACACAAACAGCTAGCAAAGAGAGGAAAGAAATACTGCCTATTTCTCTATAAATCAGTGTATCTTGTCATCTCAGTGATGTGTACAATGTGCATGTGGTATGTCTTGAATGTACACACAGGTGCAGCTGTACATGCAGTCTGTAAAATGAGCATGTAAGCCATATTTTCAAGACAGATAATCAATACGTTCCATTCAGAGCACTACAGTTTATATTTGGTTCTATATTTGTTCTCTGGTCAGGGTGGATGCACTGTCTAGCTACACTATGGAGTGATTGAGTTCTTTTTTCTAGGCTGAATAATAAAACTAGCAGGTTACAACAGTGTTTTATCCATATATGGAATTGAGGACACTGAAAGAGTCATAGCACAAGTCATCAAAAGCATTACAAGAAGTTATTGCCATTGATCACTGTTTAATTCTTGTTCTTTTGAATAGAAACAAACCAAGGAAAAGAAAAAGTGTGATTTGTTTAAACTGTGATGCAATGGAGGTACAAGTTAGGTTAACTATTAGAGATGTAACAGCAATACATGACATAAAAACCATTATTCTGGAATGACAAGACAGAATTGCTTTACAATACTTATAATTGGATTAAATAATTTCATTTTCTTTTCCAAGTGTTCAAAACTTGATCATATACAGCATAAAGTGTATGCATGGTAACAATTTCTGTTTAAAAAAATTATGAGACCAAAAGAATGCTTCATGACACAGTAAAGTGATACAAGAATTTTTTTTTCTCCATTGCACCAATGTTGAATGGAAGCTGCCTTGTCATATTGCCAGGAACGACAACAACTGAAATCTTTTCAAACTTTTCTTTCCAACAAGAAACAAATGAAAAAAACAAATAAACTTATGCAGGCATATCCAGACATCCATCCATACATGCCAATTTCGAAAAAAACAACAACAAAGTGGGAACACTGTTCATCTGTGATAAAATCTGAATGGGTGATATAATTCTGGAATGCATTCGGACATGATTTGGACCAGGAACACATTCTGGGCATTCACAAATGGTGTCTGTTGGTACATCCCACAACGCTCCAAGAAAATCTAATTCTCGGAGTCAATACTGCAAATGAAATGTCAATAGTGCCCAGGGCTCATTTGAAGTTACGGATCCCCACTAACGCCAAGGCCTACAAGCTATCCTAGAATGTTTCAATAGTGTGATGGACATAACAGTACAAGTATGAGACAATTTTTTTTCTCTCTTAAACTTCAAAGCTTTTGTTAAGAGCAGGGAAGTTACTACTGGCTGCATAGCAAGATAATCTTGATTTTAAATCTTAACTCTCATGCAGAAGCTTGTTTTTTGTTTTTTTATTTCATGCACTGCCCAGAAAGAAATCAAAGCCAGGCATCAGCTTATTGCAAATGGCAGCCAACATCCAACTTCAGGGCGAAGAAATCATGCAGGCATGTCAAACATGAGAAATGTGATGGACATGTGACCAAAGCAAAATGGAAACATTCATTCAACCAAGGAGGACTTGTGATGTGACGCATAATTCTTCAAACAACTGATATCAGACACTTATTCTTTATTTTCTCTTTTTTTTGGGGGGGGGGGAGGGGGGAATGGATTATATAAAAAGGTCTGTAGCATAGCATGCATTGAAAGACATGTTCATCAGATGTAAGTTTATGCTCCTGACATAAGCTGGTATCAGGCTTACAGACAAGATCAAGTAGATTAATAGAGGGCTGTATCACTGATACAGACATACAGAGAACTAACATTCAGTTACTATCATGCTGAAGAGAAAGATAGGAGGAAGAAAACAACAACAACATACAAGATTACATCGGAAACAGATTTGATATAATCTCATGTGATTTCATCAGAGACTTCTACAGTCATTGCAAGCTTTGCCTGTAGCCTACACACACTGTGGTCCATGCACCGGTGTAGCTGTTAGAAGTAAACATAACAAAAATCATGCAAAAGTGCAAGTGGCAAGTTAATATATACACAGGAGCTTTTTTTTTTTCTTTTTCTCTTTTTCTTCCAGAAGCTGCAGAAAATGGAAGAAAAATATCCGCTAGAGATGGAAGTGTCACGTGCAAGAGACGAAGGTAGTCGCTGCTGCGAAAATATAAACACTGATGTCAAAAGAGCAGTGATGCTATAGGACAACACTCATGCTGCGTTACAGCACGTAGCTGCCGAGAGCTACAGTGGGGGGAGGAAGGAGGTTGAGACATGTCCTTATTTTATGCCGCAGGGCTGGAGCCGCATCTGAGTGGGTGCTTTTTGTGTACACTGAAGATATGTTGAGATTCATGAAAATTGTCAGCGCTCACTCATAATTCCAAAATGATGGCAACGAGAAAATGTCTTGGGAATCGCTTCAACACGAAAACAATAGGCTAGCAAAATCATCATTAGTCTGATAGGACTAGGGGGGAAAGCAGTGATAGAGAACCAACAATACTTTGACATTTGTCATTTCATGACAAGCATTGATCCCAAGATTGACTGCCAAGTAAAAAAAAACAAAAACACACAACAACAACCAGCATACACCCTTTGAAAATATCAAAAGAAAACTTCACAAATTTGTTGATATCGTTTTTCCATTTTTTTTCTTTTTTTAAATACGATAGATATAAGCAGGGGTGGATCTAGGAATTCCGTAAAGGAGAGGCGCCTTTGCAAAATTAAAGGGGGCGCACACGCTCCCCCACCATTTTTTTCTTTTCATTTCTTTTGTTTTAACCAAAAATAAAGAGGGTGGGCCCCCCTCTGGATCCACCACTGATATTTCTTTGGTCTGTCAGACAGTGTATCATGTACAGTAATGATGTAGAGAAAAGATTGCTGCTATTAGCTTCTGTTGGCCATGTAAAAGTGTCAACAGGGACGGTCCCACTGTGGGATCCAACTTACCGCTTCATCCATGGCATCAGGGTCGTCGATGTGGCTGAAGCTCTCCGGCACCGTCCCTTCTGTCTGCCCATCCTTCTCCTCCGTACCTGCCTCGGGTACCTGGGTGTCGGCCTGTGGGATCGCCGTCACTGAGCCCCCGTTGCAGGAGATGTAGGAGGTGCGCCGGCTGTCGTTGTTGTCACTGTCCGGGAGATAGCCGTTGTGCGAGCCGTCGTGCAGCGAACTTCTGTTTGGTGAGTTCATTTTAAAAGATTGTGTAGAGTTCACATATAAACAAAGGCAACATGACGAACCCCTTTATTATTGTAACATTTCTTATTCAGTCCTATATATCAAAAAGAATGCTTGTTTGATGTGATGAGAACAAACAATGTGAAAAAAGAAGAAGACAAGAAAATAGGGTACTAGCCAAAAATTTAAAGCAATCAAACTTGCACATATGTCATCTAATAACATCCGAAATAACAGTGGCATTGGAATGTCATACACGGTGTATTATCACAGTTTAGCTGTAGCAATGGGACATATAGACTTAGATGTTCATTGAATCTGCCTTTCATCCATACACAAAAAGGTGCTTATTCAATACTTGGCTGCCAATGTGATTCTATATACTGTATACGCTATATATTTCGCGGGGGTTTTATTTTCGCGAATTTCGCGAGTCGGGAGCTATTCGCGAAATTAACAACACGCGAAAATATTACCTTCCAAAATGAATCCCTTGCCTTGATGATATGAACATTTCAGTACTAGTATACCATGTCACGGCTTACCGAACAGACCATACTGGCTAAGCTTGTTTACGCACGTCCACGTCTACTTACGAATACTGTAGAGAGCCAATCCATTATCGCAAGGGGACCACTCGTCAGAAATCTAGCGTGATGGACTTAACCACTTCAAAAATGTTGAATTCTAACTTACTAGTTCGCAGCGTTTGACAAGTCTTTTTCATGCAGTGTATAACTAGTATCATTCTTATTTGCTAGTAATTTGAAAATTCACACTTTCTTTGCCACTTCATATTTTCTCTGGTCCCCCAATCGCGAATTTAACCACTCGCGAAAATGTGTGACAGCGGCAATTCGCCAAAATTTATGTACGCGAAAATTATAGCGTATACAGTATTCCTCTGACTGAAAAACCAAGGTCATGGCACAATGATAAATAATAATAATACAGGGTGCTTATAATGCGCCAATTCCACCATAGCTAACGTGCTCAAGGCACAGTAGAAGTAACTTATGAACTACAAAAATTCTTACACAAACATGCACATGAAAATGAATGACACAATAATCAGGCCTGCAATAATGATAATGAACAAAAAAAATATCATAATATACAATTCTACTGGAAAATGGTTACGAAGAAATGAGTCTTGAGGGCAACTTTAAAGGAGTCAACATTCGAAATGTAACGGATAGCTTGAGGCAACTGATTCCACAGGTAAGGTCCAGCATGTGCAAATGACCGATCCCCCCATGATTTCTTCGTTTTTGGAACAACAAGCAATCTACAATCGGATGACCTTAAACATCTGGGAGGATTATAACATGTCAGCAAATCAACATTGTACTCTGGGGCAGATCGGTGAATGCAATGAAAAACATATAGTAATAGTTTAAATACAAGCCAATGGCATCTCTACGAATCCGACAAAGCAGACTTGGAGGGCGCTATCACACTCACCTGCTGATGCTGACGGAAGAATGACTGTCAGAGTCCTGCCCCAGCTCGTCCCCGGGCTGGTAAGGGGTGAGGTAGTTGCCTCCTGGCTTGGTATCCTTGGGCGAGTGGCTCCTGAGACTGCCCCCGCGGCGGCTGCCCATGCTGTTGGCACTAGGGCTGCGTGAGAGGCGTGGTGACCCCCGGATGTTGAGAGACGACTGGATGTGGGCACAGAACAGAGAGATAGAATTGTGGGGATGAAAATGTTAAAATGTATGCGGGGAGGGGAGGGGGAGAAAGAGTGAGAAAGACAGAAACGAAGAGAGAACTAAACAGAAGAAGGAAGAGGAAAATATTCTTTATGAGTGAAACACTGAATTTGAAATATAAAAAAAACATTAACATCTAGACAAAAACAGAGGTACGTCAGGAAGACATAATCTTTTACACTATCAGAAAGGTTATTTTTTTTTTCTATTCATCTGGTGATAAGAGATCGCTCTGAGCAGAGTTGTCTGATCACTGTGTTTAGCAACACAAAATAAATTAACTTTTTACTTTCTTGCTTTAATAAAGCAATAACAAATCTTCTGCAAGTTGCAGTCACTATAGCTATCACAGCAATGCACAGGTAACAACTGCTCAACTGCAAGTATTTTGATAATTCCTGTGGCAGCAGAAATCACCGGCACAGACAATTATTTGACATCTCCTTTTATATGAAACGTGGGAACCCTGGACCCTACCAGGGACTGAGAGTCAGAATCCCAAGACCTGGTGTCGTCCACAAAGGAGCTGCGGAAGGCTCGCTGCATGTCCACGTTGGGGGAGCCCTGGGGTGTGGCCGCTGTGTGGGTGATGATTGGGGGACTGAGGGGCTTACTGCCTCCCTCGCTGGGGGATGTTATTGCTAGTTTACTCGCTGCAAAAGACAAAACAAAATTCAAAACTCCCAATTAAACAAAATCATTATGTACATACATATATACATTGATCATATAAATTGGAGTGTCCTTTATAGGAAATTGGAAAACATGTAAACATATAAACATAATATTTATAATATTGCAATATATAAAATTGTAAAGTTAACACCTGCATAGTGATCACCTCTGTCTGTCTCCTTTGGGTTGCATTCATACATCCTTCAAACTGTATGTTAACTCAAATTAATGAAATTTTTGCATCAAGTTATTCTTAAAGCTACTGATTGACAAATCGCCCTACATCAACGTAAATAGCACCAAATTCATCAGTGTTTTTGAGTCATTGATTTGAATAAATACGCAGTACCGGCTGCATGCTATGAGGATTAGAACCAGCATTGGCTGTCGGGTGCAAGTTTGGTGGTCCACTGGACAAGACGCCTGTACTGGTGATAAGAGGGTTGTTCGTTCGAATCCAGTCTGAGTATGTATGCCCATGATTTGCTATCATGACTACTACTAAAAAAAATGCTGATTAATCCAGTTCTACTTTACATCAATGTAGGGCAATTTGTCAATCAGTTACATTAACTGAATGTTAATGATTTGGAAGGGAGTCAGATGAGGTGTTTTGTGCCAAGGTGAAGGTAGGATGATTCAAATCTAAGTGCAGTTTAAAAGGACTGTACAAGATATTCACTTGTGCAGAGTTCTTTCAAACAACTATATGTCCATATTTAGGACTCTCTTTCTTTTTCTGAAAGTATTAGATTTTCTTATCTAACAAAAGTATAGGAAGTACTGAATGAAATTTCTTTCATCTGCCCTTAAAAACAATCAAGGTATTGCACGTTAAAATCATTTCAAGACAATACAATTGAGGCATAAGCTCCCATGAATATGGACACCTGCACTTCATGACAGTTATTATTGTGCCACATTCGAGCAAAGAGACCATGTCTACATGAGGAAACTTGAGTTTTTGATCAAATGCCATGAACCATTCATAGAGAAAGAGTTTAATGTGATGAAAAGATTTCTCAGCTACTTGAAGTCTTCTTACAGATCTCTTTGTCTGAGGTGACAGAGACAATGTCATCCTTCATCTCATCTTGATTCTTCTCCTCCTTCTCATTTTCCTCGTTCTCGTCTTCATCATCCTCACTATCCCTCTTGGTGTTCAGGTTGGCCTCTTTCTGCGGTGGCTGTATATTTTGGGAAAAGAGCAAACATGTTTGATATTAGTTTTTTTTTTCAATTTTCCACACTTTTAGTCAGCTGTGGAGAATGAGTCTTGGTTTGATTCTAGTCTGTGAATGATGATAAAACTGTTTATATTTTCAACTTGTTACAATACACTGCATGATTTCACTTGCATGATTTTCAGTAGTATGGAGCAGGTATATGTGGATGGTAGATAAAACAAGCTCTGTATTTAAAAAGTTCAGTAAAGAAAAAAACAAAAAACAAAAAAGCATTTTTCAGAGTAACTCAGAAAATGAAAATGAAATTGTCGCAATTTGCCTCTAACATTCAATGCATGTAGCGTAGACAAGAACTTTCATGTGCATTTTAATTTTGCGAATCTTGGGTCTTGCGAAATTCGTGGAATTAAAATGCACGAGAACATTCCTCGTTTTACAGTAACAGTGGTGATTACGCATTCACCAGTTTTTGACTTCATTACCTTGTTGCTAATGATCCACGGAATGGTTATTCACATGGATCACCACATATATGTGGTTCTCAGAAACAAAGGATGAAGAATCTTTTTTTTTTTTCCAAAGCAAGGCAACTTAACGGAAACAGAAACAAAACAAAAACAAAATCTGGGCAATAGATCTCTGACTTAAAAGGTGCACTACAAATTAATCATTGTAAATGCTTCCTAATGTCTAATTTTCACTATGTTGGTGTAGTGGGTTTGCTGGTAATTAATACAGAATGGTATGCTTAAGTGTGGTGAGTGCATCATCAGCTCCTACAGTGATTTAATTCTGACAGCGCCTTGAAGGCATCTTTGGAGAAGTAACAGATGCATGGTTATTTTTGATCCATGCGATTAACCTTTTCAATTGAGTACCCCCCCTCCCCCCCCCCCCCCCTCCATACCCTGGATGACTGAACACTAGTCTAAACCAAGACTTCTTGTAATTACTGACAGCATCCCTATAAAGCTGTGCCATTTCATTGCTAATATGATTCATCAAGTATTGATCTACACCACAACAGCACATGTACACTGTATGCATCACATCTTTTGTAATCATTTTTTTTTCAATGCTACAATGTACATACTGTCCACGCAACTATTCAGTCTATGATTCATCCTTCGATACGTGATACACATCCTACACACCCAAAATTAATTATTGACATTGATTTTGTTTGTGTCAATGTCTCCCACAATCAATAAACACACACACACACACACACACACACTGCAGTGACAGAAATCAATAGCTTTTAACGCTTAGCAATGACTGCACCAGCCTATGTTGTGTGGTAGGGAAGTGTTCTGAATTATCGCTGATTAATTTGTAAAATTACACACCTGCCTACAAGACAGCTGATGAATTAAGTATGTGACTTGTGCACAGTGAAATCTCTTTCAATGATATTGTATATATGGACTTGCTAATTGATCATTCCAAAACAAAAACAAAAATTCTTTACTATTCAGACCAATTCTCAGACAGAAAATACTGTAAACGTGGAAATTTTCGCGGTACATTAATTTTCGCGGATTTCGCGCTACGTTCAGCTAGCGCGAATTCAAAAACGCGCGAATATATCTTCGCAATTTTCTACGCACATTTTGAACGGCCTGAATTGTGTGCGCTTCGTCGATGATACTGCTACGTAGTACAGACATGTTTACGCATATAGCAGTATCATCGCACGCACCGCACGCACCGAGCCCACGGCCGATTTGTGTGCTATATCCCCGCGACTACAGTACTAGTACTACAGTACATGTATCGAGTAAAATACATGTACAGTGTACTACGTAGTTGAGCGCTTGTACTCGCACTCGCTTTTCATACGCTGGCATCGCTGGATGAAAACAGCGACTGTGTATTAACCCGCTGCGGAGCGCGAATTTAAGAACCCGCGAATATGTTTTCGAGCCGCTCAGCGCGAAAAATTAATCGCGCGAAAATATTGGCGTTTACAGTACTAGCTTTGAAACAGAATTGGTATTTTCAACACCAGGTTAAAGGTATCACTGATTTCAACTGGGTGTTTTGCTCCTTCAAACTTTGTCTGTTTTATATACCTATGAAAATGTGATTTTATGTTCTAAACTTGGATTGTGCAGGACCTTGATGTAAAACAGCAGTCACTTGCTGATCTTAGCTCCAGTCAAAATATGTTGAAATGAAATAAAATCAAATAATATAGCACGTGGCCACAGGATTAGAAAAGTTGATCTGATCAAAACTAATAAGTGAGAATCTGATCAAAACTAATATGTGAGAATCTGAGCTCTGTTCTGTGACTACGAGCACATTATGCCAGTCACATCTTGCAGTCTGTACAATGCTATAGCATGCTCCTGGTTATCTTCCAAAAGGCAAAATGGATGAAATCCCCAGCTCATAAGAGACACTAACTCTCATAAGCTGGAGGGAACCCAAGCTCTAATCACCTCATTACGGCATGCTAATGTCTCTGTACCTTACACAAAAAGGCAATTTCAGGCAAATTTTATCTGCAGTAAAATGTGAGAACAAATAAAATAAATGTTCTCTGACAGGCAATACAAAATGATGTTCACTGTGAAAAAATCTCATTAAGGACATTTGTCACATCCCCCATGTTCTTAACATTAATGTGTCAACTTTATTAGGATGATTACTATTATCAGTATTATTACTATCAATATTTTGTATGTATTATAGCACTTACAAAATACACACAACCACATAACAAGACTGCAAAATATGTTGGCACAGCAAAAAGTTAAAGGATAACTTATAGATATATAAAGTGATTTTCATGGCATGTGTGATGGTTAGTTTTCAGCAGACATACGCTCGTCACAGGTCACTAAAGACACTTTTCTAGTTTTTTATACAGACAATATTATTTTATGCTTTGATTTAGATACCAAATAATATCAGAGGATATTAGTACTTCTGCATTATGGTGAGTAAAACATAGATAAACAAAAAAGCGCACTCAATTGATACGTACATCTTTTTTTTTTCATTGCCAATCCTTGATACAAAACTACAATGTTGTCCAAAGCTTTGCTAATGAAAATGTAATTGTCAACTTTGTAATTTTCTTTAGTGGAAAAAAAAAAATGAAATCGCACTTGTTTGCTTGAAAAAGTGCACAATTTTCATTAATTTTCTTACATATACCAGGACAGAAGAAATCAGAATGGGATCCTTTGCCTCTTGGCACTTTTATCAATGTAGAAACTGTTCAAAGGAAAAGATATGATCAGGACATATAGAATACATTTCATCATTTAGTGGGGGAAAAAAACTCAAGTCTAGCATCATTCATAGTTTTGTTCCATCACATTCTTAACCCAAATGATAAAATGAGATTTTATCAATTATTTAGCCTATTTTCACAGTGCATATGAAACTATATATCTAAAGACTCTATTGTAATCAACTAAATGATGAAAAATTTGCTGGGTATTTCAGTGTTTCTGGTAGCTGTTTGGGGGTGGGATAAATCTTTTTTTTTTTCATTTACTGCGAGCCTATTAAAGGGATTAAAGCTACAGAGATCAAAACAGGTAGCCTTTTATATGACAGGAACATCTATTGGTATATCAATGGCCCTGTAATCCACTCCAAAATACTTAAAGCTCATGATCTGATTGTGTCAGAAATACCAGTGTACCTCAAAACAAGAGTGGGGATTGCTACTTGAAGAATGATCAAATTCCAAGTTCTTAGAAAAAAATTCGAATTAAAATAAAATCCCCTTTTGCATGTACTTTCATCTATAACATTGCTCCAGCAGAACAGATGGCCTCATTTTCTGCTCATCCCCTAACCCTAGCAACCAAATCTCACTCTATCCACTGTGTCTGGAATATGGGACTATCAGCCCGCAGCATGAAATGAGCATGCTGGTAAAAGTGCGCTGAACCCAACCAAATTTTACACATTCCAGCACCGCCCCTGACTAGCCCTACGGAATGAAATCAAAGGAATGCGCCCAAATTTTCTTGTTACCAAAAATTCGATCCCCTGTCAGTCAGAATTTCTCTTCAGTTACAGGTTGTGTATATGCACCTAAATGCCATATTTGTAGGGGATCTGCGAATTGGATTGCACATTGATATCTGAAATCTGGGAATGTACAGCTGTATGTGAACTTTTCATCACACACACATAGATAATACATACACACACATACTGTAAAAATGGAAATTTTTGCGGTTTGGAAATTTTTGCACATTTTGCACGACATGAGACTAGCGTAAAATAAGAGCACACATTTTTTTGCTTGTTATATATGACCTGCGATCTTCTATTTTGATTCTGCACAAGTAAAATCACACAAATTTCATGTTACCATGTGCTGAGCATTGAAATTAGTTGAAACATGAACATTTCCACTTTTACAGTGCATGAACACACAAAACACATACATACTGGTATACTTAAATTCAAACAGGAAAGACAAAGAGGTAGTCCTACATCAGAAAATGGATGTTCCATCATCCCCCTATGGTAGAGATAGATCAATTCTTTGTACTCATTGTCCCTGTTGGCACAGGTTAAGTTCTCATTCCACGTTCCTAACAGGGCAATTCATCTGGTAATGCACATGGCCCAGTTACTACTGTAGGAACTCTACCGCCATCCATAATAGACAATGACAGCACTCAACATTCAAACAGTGCCGACTCATTGTTTAAAAAATGACCAGAGATATCTATTTCTTACATTAATCTTAGAGAAGGGTAAGGGTCAAAGTGTAAATCTACAACCAAGTCATCTTTCTTCTAGGACCAATCATCTGAATTCAGATCAACCAAGTCTCACGCTTAAGGCGCGAGTCTAACCCAAGCAACCCATTTCAAGCTCAATCATTGAGTATAACCAGTTTCTTCTTTTCCCCTCTTTTTTTCAAAAACATGAATTGCTATTGCCAAGCGTAGATTCAAGAACATGTAAGAAATCATGTGAGTACTGTATATTAAAGACAACTGGTATGATACTGACTCAATGAATATGAGTTTAAAGTGATTGACTCTAGATGTTTCAATTTCTGTATTCTAAATTCTTGTTGTCTTCTAATTGAATTCTGCTTGACAATCACAAATTATCACGAAATAAACTGAACCTTGGGCAAGCTTTTGACATGCCTAGAGTTATACAAAACCTGTGTGTAGAATGTTCATACATAAAACCTGAATTGATTCATAAAAATCAAAAGTCTCTTGCATACTGCCAAAGCTGTTATTTTTGCATACAGATATTTTTGCAAATGGGCAGGTCACAGACATTTTTGCGGGATGTTGTTTCTGCAATTTTACTAGAGGCTTTTGTTATCAGTGCAATAACATTAGTCCGTTCATGATATTTTTGCCCGTTGTTGAATTTGTGGCCTAACAAAATTCACGAAAATTAGGCCCTAGCAAAAATAACAGCTTTTACGGAAATAAGTCCATTTGGTAATGAGTAAGAGTATTTTTGGTGACACTGTTTGATGTGTGTGAGAGAGATGGAGTGATGGCTAATGTACAAACATTGATTGAACCTGTCAGCCTGTTTTGATAAAGGTGTGAAACTTTACATATGGGACAGAGGTAGAGTCAACATGTGGCTGAGGTAGCATCCTAATCAATGTCTTTCTATTTGCATTGAGTGGCAGCTGTCACTGCAGTATAATTCCATGGGAATTCAGGCTCGGGGTGTGATATAATCCACACCTATGATATGGTCAGTTAGTTACTGGCCAACAGGATCAAAATGAAATAAAAGAAATAAAATGACGGTGTAGTTGGAATAAAACTGCATACAAATTACTGCTCCTTGATAAAGCACGCAGCCAAAGGTTGAATCATTGTGCTGTAATGCTTTATAAATGGTCAACTGATGATTGAACTACACTATGAGAGTAAGTTAAACACATCCACAAGAACAGCACACTCCACAGTCCACTGCAAGCCAGCATCATAATTTTCTCAGATTGGGCATGCACATTTCTTTCCCTCCATCTGTGATAGTTGCAATGCTTTTCTGGGGGTTTGCTTCGGTGTCTGCCAAAGACTGCATCAACTCATGCCGATGTTCGCAACTCACAATCAAGAGTAAATATGGAACAAATGCATGATTGGTCGTGCAAACATTCAGATGATTGCTAACGGTCCAACATGAATGGAAGCAACGTCACACACAGTCTGTTTAAAGGCCTGGCTTTGGATCAAGGTGGTTCTAGAGATCTAGAGTTTGCAATATCGGACCACCACGTAGTGGTGCCTAAAAGTAGTGAGTGACCACTGCATCATTGACCATGGCTGGTCATGTGACATGTTGAGATGGCCGGCAAGAGCACGACTACTCACAGCTGGAGGCACAATGGGTGACAGTCTGTCATGTCATGTGACCAACAGTCTGTCATGTGACCAACAGTCTGTCATGTGACCAAACAGACTGGTCATCTATCTCAGCCAATAGGAAAGCCATCTTGTAGCACACAGTACTTTTAAGTGTGGCCTACAGTGATAACACTCAGTCTTGTCTGCCCATAGCTACAGCAAGTAGCTGACTGACAACACAACACAACCTATGTCTAGCATGAAATACAGACTTTAAATCACGGTAGTGGCACTAAAAACATCTATAACTTTGCATACACAGAGAGTAATACCGTGGTACTGGCTATGTTATCATTTCTAATTCATGCAGATTATAGACCCATTTGAATGCCTCAAACACAAACAAAACATATGATGTGATAAAACACTCCACCCAAACAACAGATTTTGTGAAAAAAACTTTGCCGATCATATTGCCACTTGGCCCAGGCTTGTTCTTGTTTGAGGGTCAGTGATGTGGACGGACATACATTGTAATAACTCCACATCACAACGGTGAAGGAAGTGCATAAAGGATGTAAGTGAGCTCGCTGCCCAGTAGAATAAGGCAAATTGCTCCAAAAATCTGGTGTGGATCAGATGGGCCTATGCAAATAAGTGTCTCTTGTGTGAGCTTTCTTTGGACTGGAGACCAATACGCAGCCTACACATCATAAGCCTGATATTAAGGCTGAGAAGCAAAAGGGTGCTATTGCAGTTTTGGGGGTACTGAGTTATTGGTAACACGTCGTAGAGCTTGATCTCCTTTATATCATGGTGTCAATTTTAAATCATTTTCATTTTCAGTGGAATGTTGAGAATCAATACCACCAGGGCACTATTTTACTTGATATTCAGAACAATGCTTATGAATCTATTCATTTTTCATTAAGTGAACATTTCATTAAATGAAAATTGATTATTTTGTATTTATTTATGCTCAAATCTTAGATTGCGATAGCGCCTTTCTGGCTCTCAGCTAATGATATGAAAATCTCCCTTAACCATGATATGAGCCCAGACCATGTGGTAATATGAATGGGACATGAGAGCAATCAACACAAGCACTGCAAAGCCGACATCGTACGATGCTTTTTGTTACTCACCGTAGTCGTGATTTGGTGTGATTGGCGGGGCGGGGCATGAGTACAATGGTGGTAGGGGGCGTGGCCGTGATGAGTGGGAGTGGTCGCCGCAAGATGGGGATTGGGGTGGCGGAGGATGTCATGTGATTGGCCAAGTGGCATGAGTGATGGGTGGAGGATGAATAAAATTTGGCCCATGTTTGTGGTAGGAATAACAGAAGATGAAAAAACCAAGAACAAAATGTATTACAATACATCAATAATGTGTTGTCCGAATTACTGTATGACTTAACTAACACAATAATATACAATGGCAACAAAATGTTAAGTACAGCTCAAGTTTCTATGAGATGTGTAAATTCCACTCATATAACTTTGGCTGGCTATGTCTTCCATGCAAATTCATCTGTCCTGTTTGAAAAAATATGGTTTCTAAAAACCTGAACAAGTAACCCCCCCCCCAAAAAAAAAAAAAAAAAATCTGAACTTTTCACGGTATATCATATTTTTATCATTTAACTACAAAGCTATTAACATGCTTACAGTGATAAGAATACTGACGCCATGCTCACAACAGTTCACTTCTTGGAGGAGCCAACAACATTCATTCAATAAAAGCTTAAATAAAAGCGTGCTTCATGGGATTTTTTTCTACAGGAAATTATCTGTTTAAAAAGGCAGATAAAATCTGTTGTCTGTTCCTAGGCTATGGAGCAGAAATACCACATAGGAATGTCTGGTCTGTATCATTTGCTCAAGATCTGTGAGCGGATTTAACATCTAATCTTCATTTTTGTTCATGATCTTGTTTCTCTCTTTTGAATGCAGTCAGATAGCAATCCTGTTGCCATGGTAACCCACCTCAGCGGAGAATCCCTCGACGAGGATGGCGACGAGGAGGTTGAAGAGGACGTAGTTACCAAAGGTCATGAGGGCGATGAAGTAGAGGGCAGCCCAGGGGGTGGTCCGTGACATCCCGTTGTAGAGAACCACATTCCAATCCTCTTGGGTAAGGATCTATAGAAAGATTTTTTTTTGGGTGGTGGTGGGGGGGGGGGGGGAGGGGAGCAGATTGTTATAGTTGATTGATCAGTGGTCGGTTGGGAAATGGGGAAGGGCAGGTGAGGGGTAAGAGGAAGAGGGAGGGGGAGGTTGTTAAGAAGGTGTAGAAGTGCGAGAGAGAGAGAGAGTGAGAAGAAAATATGCTCACATACTATATAAACTAACCTTTATCATATTACCATGATATGAGACACATTTTTTTTAAATTCTAGACAGTATGACTCCATATGAAACAGTATACCATGACATATTACATATTAACAAGCAAAGCATATATTGATGGTTTATTGTAAATTACTTTATAACAAAATACCTGCCATTCTTCATATACATGAATCTCACTGAATCAATTTTGGTTAATATCTGAAACATCATCTAATTTGACAGAAAGGAGTCCTTGTATATACATTTTGCCAAGACTCCCTCCTCCCCCCTACCCCCTCCAAATCAGAAGGGGACAAGTGTCAGATGTCAGAGGTACTCTACCTGGAATACGGTGACGACAGCCCAAAGGAGAGAATCAAAGTTTTTCCTGTCACAGATGCGCTCCCCATCCTCGTAGTTACAAAATTTGCATCCAAAAATGTGCATACCAAGAATACTGCAAAGAAAAAAAAAATGATAAAAAAAATGATGATAAATGCGATAATTAGACACTAAAAGAATAATAAGTGATCACTCAAATATGATTAGGATACACTCTCATTCCAACCATCGCTGCATACCGACTCCTCCTGCTCACACAAATTAAAAAAGACACTCAGATAAAATTGATGAAGCTTTCCGAAACCATTGTATACAAGAAATATCATTATCCAAATTGCAATGCTAATTAGAGCATGTGCTACTTCATCAAGCCAAAATGTAGGACTATCAGAGGGGACCCTAAGGAAGAGAGGTTTTAAAGGGGCATTCCAGATGATCTTCATAATTTCACATCATGTCGTACATAAATTGACAGCTCCATGTAAAGATTTGTAGAATTTATTGTGGTCCTTGAGCAAAGAAACCAATACTCTAAAAAATCTTAAACAAATTACACTGAACAGTGTTGATGACATACATGTAGGAGCTTCACATTTTTCAGAAATGTACACGTAGCAGTGTAATTCCATTGCAATACCACTTGCTTAACAAGTTCACCTGTGCCGAATGTACGCATGCCTCCTTCTTTTGTCCTGCTTCCTTGAGCCCCAACTCACGCATTCTTATGGTGAGGCTGCTATGTCATCATCCTTGTTCATTGCAATTTGTTATAAATTTTGAAAACATTCTAATTCCTCAACCCAATCACTATGAATTCTGAAACTCTGTAGTCGGTATAACTACACTATAGTTGTTCAAATGTAAAAGTCTGAAAATCATCCGGAGGTCTCCTTTAAGTGTGTGAATTATCACATACTTCCGGTATCCACTCAATCCACCAGCAATAATTCTATCCTTTCAATCCTCTTTGACAACTTGGTTATTTTTTTCCAGAGAAAAAGCAATTAGTAAATTGAACTCCAGTCAGGAAATTCCATGGCATGACGCTCATAAAAAGAGAATGTCCATATATCACACAGACACACACCTCCCTTTTAAGAAACTTACAACATGTAGTTTCTTTGCGTTCATTTTTCTCTTGCAATTTAGCCTCTTTAGAACTAGGAACAATTATTTGTATTCATAATTGCTTCAATACCAGGATACGTGCTGAATTACCAACTCACCAAAAACGATATGATTATTCCGTATCTGATCGTTATGTCATACATTTGCTTGGTTTTTCTTGTTACAAAAACAGGCAAACATTGATCTACAAAGTAAAATATTCAAATCATGATACTGTGTATGCCATATATTTAGTGAGTTTAATTTTCACAAATCTGGACTCCCGAAAAATTTTGCAAGTGGTTAAATAGGCAATCATGGATTACAGTAATGAATAGAGAAAAGTATGCATATATGTTGCATTCTTGTCTTAATCTGATTTAATATCTGTGTGTGCTTATACATTTGGGAGTAGCATTCCACTTGCAAAATTTGCGAACCCCCCCCCCAAAAAAAAAAAAAAAAAAATTAAATGGTGTATACAGTATTGTAGTGAAACATGAAATCATTGCAAATGAGCACCACTGGTACAAGTGGGGGTAGCACAGTGGCGGATCAAGAGGGGCGTGCACCGGGCGTGCACCGGGCGTGCACCCCCTCTTTATTTTTTGTTGAAACAAAAGAAATAAAAAGAAAAATGGGGGGGGGGGGGAAGGTGCATGTGCCTCCCTTTCATTTTGTAAAGGCACCCCCCTTTACAGAATTCCTGGATCTGCCCCTGTCACATAGAGCCCTGACTACTCCCTCATTTTGAATCAGTTCTAGTCACAAGGAGTAGAGTACTTTAACATCTACCCTAGACTAGCCATGTCTGATTAGAATCACACTCTATCACACACTTCAGCAAATCACTCGCTTTACGTCAAAGAGCAGTCAGACGTCAACAAAACCCCTCTAGGGGCAAATGCACTGTTTTACATTCAAGGGAATTATGATTTGTAAAAGGTATTATCAGCTATGATTTACATTAAAATATGTATGAGTGTCAAACTGAACTTGAGAAAATTTGTGCCTGAGGATGATCTGTCTGTAATGTATTGTGCTTTCCTGTGATGTCCAAGAGTGCTTTTATTCTTACCTCAATTGATTTGACAGAAACTGTGTTGTAACCATTGAAGCTGAAGGTATGGAAAATTAATGTATGAATATAACGAATGCCAAGAGAAAATCCTTGTCGCTCTCATTTTATGAGGCAGCATTAAACAATTCTATAATTGCAGTTTCCATGGCAACAGCTGAGTGATTACCAAGCAATGGCAAGTATCTTAGTTGTGGAGGTTAAATATGATTCTCTGTCTAAGTGAAGTAGGGTCCTAGGGAATACATAATTTGACAGTAGTATTTTATGATTTACCACATTGGGATCACCATTGTAAAATCCAATTGACATTGTAGGTTAACATACTATGCATGGGACTGACAGACTTTAACGGTAAAACATAGTTTCCATATGCTTGCAGAAACTGTAAGTTTTTGCTCTAAAATGGACACATAAGCATAAGAAATGTGTGAAACGTTAACACAATTTCAGTTTGGTAATGACGAAAATGCAATGTGAAATATTAGCCAAAACAGTATGCCAACAGTATTGCAATCTCAGAGCATATTCAGATCGTGGTTGGTATGTAATGTTACATAATCACAGGAGTTAAGTTGTGTCCTACAAATGAAACTATTTAACACTTTTGATCTCAAAATTCTCCAAAGCAACTCATTATACTCAAATTGCATCAGCCAGACAGAGTACTATGATATTTGTTACAGTGATCACATCTTCTTGTGTTTTGATTATGAATACACCTTTTTTTTGTACATACATCATTGAGTTCAAAAATTTCCTTGGTAAACCCTTTTGTTATACTGCAAGTACATCCCAAATTGTGGAAGATGATGAATTTTGAGCCCTTCTGAAAACTATGTTTCAGCTTTAATTTGCATCTTCTCATATCACTGACCACTGCAGCAATATATAAAGTATGCCGTCAAAGAAGCGTGCATGCCAGCCTTCTCAAATGTTGATTTCAATTTGTTTATCGACAAGATGAAAAAATAACAGGAATGTCAGTATCTATTAAAAAGAAAGACTGATGCTAGTGAGTTTCTCTTGCAAACAATTTCCATTATCACTACAGGTTTTAATCATCCAAAAGGAGACAATGTTTATGCATGATCACAAATCATTGCACATGCAGTCATGTGATCATTTCATCCTAATGAGTAAAGGTCACCAAAGCCGCAACTCATTCTGCATATTGGTCTCTCATAGTCCCCCCACCCCCCCCCCCCCCCCCCGACATTCTTGACTATTTTTCCCGTTTATGAAACGCTAATTTTCTGGGGAGACATTTTGCGTCATGCAGAGGCTCATGGCTGCCAAGCATATCATGGGTGAACATTTGCGGACATTTCAGTGTTCTAGTTCCTGAGACAATAGAATCAAGACGTCGAGTGCAGACACTCGGGATGCACAAAATGGGTTCTAGCCTTCCTTCCGGGCATTTCTTGTCATTCTATTTTACTCTCACATCTGCCTTTTTTTTCAGCTAGAACTTTCATTTACACAGAACAGGAACTATAATGGGGAATATTGTTGAACAAATACTGTGGTAATTTAGTAAAGTGGCTCCAGAGAAAGCTATGCTAGTGTTATATTCATGGTCATTTATAGGTCTCATAAACATGAGACTGACCCAACCTCAGGATTACACCAAGTGATATTCTCATTCAAAAATTCACAAAATTTTCGACCCAGTTGGTGGCTTTCACCATAAATTAGCATTTGAGAATGTCTCAAGATTTCTGCCTCAGGTGCAAAATGTATAACAGAGAGAAAACAGGAGAGATTAAGTTGGGAAATCACTAGTTCTTCATGGATTGCTGAAGCAGTCTTTTGTTTACATGTGAACTGAATGTCAAATCAACAAACAATGAAATCTCCCATTTGACTCCACTCTGAACAATTGTACTGCTTGAGGCAATTGTTTTGTTTTCCTTCTTTTATACTACACCTGCTTCTTGTTAGGCCACCATTTTTAGAATAGGAGGGGGAAAAATCCCTTCAACAAATGAGCACAAAAATGGCACAGTGGGAGAGGGTGAATGAGAGTAATCAGAAAGTACCCTTAAGCTTTCCACTTTACACACCCTTCCTATTTCTCCTTCAAACTCCCTGTTATTTTTCTGCGGCTCTCCGCTAACACGATCCATCAATTTTGTTATTTTAGTTTCGAGCATTTCATTCAGTCTTCCGATTCTTTTGCCTCTACCTTTAGAGACGTTTATAAAGTCACATTCTATTCTCTCCATCACAGTCAGTAGCACTCGCTGACAGCAGCTGTTTGATAAGGACTAAGACAACCTAACATAACCCAATCAATTAAGTTTGGAAAGCAATTTTTTGCTTGGCCAAGCCCTTGGGTGGGGTGGGGAGTGAGTGAGCATAGAAAGGAGGGGGGAAGAGAGGGAGGCGTGGATCAGGATTGGGGGATGGGGGGGGGGGGGGGGTGAGTGAGTATAGAAAGGGGGGGGGAGAAGGAGGGGCAGATCAGAATAGGGGGACTGGTCTGATTGCAAGGGGTGAAATGTGCTGGGTATAGCAAGACTGGGTGGTGTATTGGGTATACTTCCAATCCTGGCATGATCTAATGCCATAGACAATTTACCTTCTTTCCAGCATACATTACAGACATCGCGTAAACGAAAGCGGACGGACGAACGTACGGACGTACGTACAGACGTACGTACGGACGTACGGACGGACGGACGGACAACCCGAAAACATAATGCCTCCGGCACCACTTTGTGGCGGAGGCATAAAAATGTAACCTTAGCAATAGGGATTATCTTGAGGAGATCTAGACATGCTGGAAAGGTACATTGTATAACACACAGACACAGATAGAGAGACAGACAGACAGACACACACACACACACACACACACACACACACACACACACACACACAACCATACATACATACAAAATACCAAAACTACATGTTCATCAATATGCTGAACCTGTTCACTTGAATACTGCAGTTCTACCACTGTAACAAAATACACCAGAAAGTATACTCAGGGCACTGTTTGTGTAAGTCATTTAGCTTTGCACAACAAAGATGACTTACCAGATATGAAGTATGAATATGGAGAAACTTAATCAAACAATACTAGTAGCACAAAAGGACAGCATTTTGACACAATATTAGTAAACCATGCTTTATATATCTTAAATCATCCAGTTAATACTATTTTAGGAACAAGAAGTAGAAATACAATGAGACTACCTAAGTAATTGGCAATACTGGCTGCAGGTGATAATGCCACAATTACAGCTGTCGTAATAATTGTACAAATTCAATGCCCTGCCTATTCACAAAGAAGTAGTGCAGACATGTACATGGAAAAGGGCCATAAGTGTAGTGGCCGATGTCTGGCATGCCATAAAGGAACCACAGGGACCCTAAAGGCAGATATGGGAAGCTTTTCCTCGCCCAGTTTCACACAAATCCAGGGCAATACCCATAAATTGCATGCTCTGCTTGTTGGCTGGGTGTAATAGGGTGTGTAATGCCGGATGGTTCCAAACATAGAAAACTGCTGGAGAGAAAATAGGAGCAGGGCTAGGGATGGGGATGGTAAGGGGGTGGGTAGGGGGCAGTGGTGGGTAGAATCAGGGGTATTTAGGGAGAGGGGTGAGTAGGGTCAAAGGTGGATAGAGATAGGGGTGGACAGAGGTAAGGTTGGGTAGGGGGCGGAGGGGTATTTAGGAAGAGGGGTGGGTAGAGTCAGGGGTATATGTGGGGAGGGGTGAGTAGAGTCAGAGATGGATAGGTTCAGGGATGGGTATATGCAGAAAGGGGTGTGTCGAGTCAGGCGTGGGTAGGTTCAGGGGTTGGTGGAGTCAGGTGTGAGTAGGTTAACAGGTGGGTTAGGGTAGGGGTGTGTAGAATCAGGTGTGGGTAAGGGGAGGGTGGGTGAGATAGATGGGAGGAGTAAATTCTTGATTGTTTGGGACACTTTAAACTAGACAAGATTTGTCAGACAAGTAACCCAAGAACAGAATGACTACTACTTGAGCTTTCTGTAGAGTTCGTGGTATGAGTGATTCACCAGGGCTGTTATGGAAAACCCTCTTCTGTGCTTCTTTTTGTTTAATGTTGTCAAAAATAATCTCATTTACATCTAACACAGAGCATCACGGTGAAAGATAATTCCTCGAAGTCTAAAAAAAAATTAATACTTTCAAAAACAGTCCCTATGGATCTCTCTTCTTCAGTCTCTAGTTTTGAGCAGCCAGTTTTGATCACAAACTGTTTGTCCTTAAATCAAAGTTCATCAAAGTTTGAAGTCAGGGCCCTCTCAAGTCATTCCTTCAATCAATCATAGTGCCACCATTCCTTAATGAACCTACATGCATTGAACATTGCTGACATTTCTTTTTGATGTACAGTGAATATTACACAAGAAGTTCTCTGTATGTTTTTTACTCTTCTCTTATGGATTGTCATTTGGATATTTTACATAACCTCCGAGGTTACATCAACTGTGGCAAATCCAATGAATGTGTACTTCAAGCCTCCTGGCAGTAAAGCGGTTAACTTCTAATAAGATGTAGGCTGGGGAGATCACCATGAAAAAAAAAAGCTCTCTTAACTCAATTTATACTTTCTGCAGGATCTTTATCACAGAAGCAATCCTCTTTTTTTTTTTTTGCAATCAGTATCTTTTATCATTTGTTACCCGCAAATATTTTGTTACATAAGTGCGTGTCCATGCTCCAAAAGACATGCATCCTTCATCAAAATTTGATATATTGAAAATATGATTTTATATATTTCATATATATGATTTGATATATTTCACAAAATATCATATATAGTTTGATATATTTCATGATATGTCATATATGACTTGATATATTTGATATATCAGCACTTGCCCAATATTGGCATGAGCAAAAGCAGAGAGAAGATTTGGCAAGCATAGAACCAATGAAGTATGGGGTTGGCAACTATGACATTTCTTTCACAAAGTTCCAGGACCTGTTTAAGAGCATCAGGTATATCTTATATATCTTTTAAATTAAAATGACAGTGCTCTGTTTATTCTCAAAGTAAATACTATATATGCCTTACATTCTGTGGTGTTTTTAATATTGCAGTTTTTAGAAATCAACTGAAATTCACACACAAAAGAGGCCTCCCACAACACAAATGTGCTGCTTAACATCGCCAAGGTTACAAATCACCAACTTCCTTCAAAAAAAAGAGAGGATATAATACTTATTTCTTCTTCCCCCACTGTGGTTCTTGAGTGGTAATTCAAGGAAACTCAAAAGTTGTCTCACCAGTCCCAATATGCAAATTACCATGCTTGTGAAATGTATGCCATATATGGCATACAGTTTGGTTCCTCCATTAAATGCTTTTGCAAAAATGAGGGGATTTCTTTTTTCTCAAAGAAAAATTCTGAAAAATCTCTGTCCCCCATGATTTTAGCTTATCGCATATCAAACCACCATATACTGTATCACACTGTAATGTATGTTTGTTATTCTAACGTTATTATGGAAATTTGAAACAAACAGCTGTCACCATAGCAAAGTTGATTGTATGTACTCATGTTTATGGTCAATGTGACACAAAACATCATGATACTCTTACACTGCACGTACCACTGCCAGCAGTTTTTCCCCCATTTTTTTTTTTTTTACCTTACATGCTGGTTTTTAAAATCACTTTGCAAAAAAATAGTTATTTTATAAATTTTTCCCATGTAGCAGCCAACACCTTCTCAACATTCTTTTAATACCAAGAACTCGTACTGAACAGACATTTCAAAAATAGAAATGAAACAGAATTCACATGGATTACTACTTTGCTTCACCAACACCTCAAAGGTTTGATGCCCTGCAGAACATAAATTGATCGGATTATACGTTAACATTTTAACATCCTTTATAAACTTATTATTCCCTGGGTGATTGAAGTATGGTAAATACCTATTAAAGGGATGTAAAAATAGCCCTGACGGGTAGGTGCATGAAAGACACAAAGGTCTCCAGAAAGGTGATCCTTAATTTTATTTGTTTGGACCCTTACAAACCCTGTGAGCAGGAAATGCCTTCTCTGCTTATTATGGGATAAGGGCAAGATGTTGACGTAAATGCACTCACTTGATTGAGTATGTCTACATCCTTCTTCGGCATTTTCCTTTCACACCTTTTTTTCTCTCCCCCCCCCCCCCCCCCTTCTTCTTTCGTTTTCGTCTTCTTTTCCAATATTAAGGAAGGAGTTTGCCTGGCTGGCTGGCTAGTACTCTGAATGGTTAATTGAGGGGAACGGGCGTAAGCGCAGACGTGTCATTTCGGCGAGGCAATTACACCTGAATTTCGTCCACATTATGCATGGCCACCCAACAGACACAGCCCAGCCAGAGACACAGAACGTCAGACACACACAGACACACATACAAACTCAATCGTTCCATTGGGAGTTGAAATGCAATAACTCAGTGTGCTGCTAAACATGTAGAGCACAGAACTTGCCCAGATTCTTCCTCTGTTTTGGGAGGAAGTTGGGGGGGGGAGAGATCGGTTGGAGGCATTTTTTTAAAGGCTTTGTAGTCTCCCCTCATCTACATTTGACATACAACTGACAAACAGTGAATTCCTCCATTCCTCGCCCCTCCCTCCCCCCTCCCCTCCTCCCCCCCCCCCCCACACCACACACAGACAGAATACAATGACATGGCAGATACCGAATGTTTGCCCAGCAAACTCTGTCCCGCACATCCGAGCCATACTCTCCGTCACATTATCATTTCTTCCACCGTGTTGCAGCCCGACAACGAGCGAAATAATTTCGCATCCACGGGAGTCTGCATGCCTGAAACATGGTGACATGCATTAACATTGCCCGGGATAAGTCACAGTAATGTGCACAGCCCTCTCCTGAATGTGCTCTCTATCTTGAGTTCCATTAATATGTCCTTTCACGAAACCAGCACAATTACTTCAGTATGTGACATAAGGCTTTTTTATAAAGAATTTGCACGCTTCCAACAAAGTTTAGCAGGAATGGGATATATGTGTTTCTAGATGTTTATTTAAACAAGAGCTTTGCATTAAAGACCTTGCTCATACAACAGAACAATAGTATCTTCAACTAGTTTGACAATTACAAGATTTTGATCTGCAGAGATGATTATAAATCATCAAAAGATCTCAATCATACACAGTGTTACACATTAACATACCATCTACAGAAAATACCCAACTCATTGAGAAAATTATGAGACAGTCTGTGCATTCAAAATTATCCTTTCAGTGTAGACAAAGAAGTAGGATTGTCACAAAAATCAAGAGACAATAATAACACATATAATCAATTACAGTAATATTCTAGTTCATACACAGCTGTTGCCATGGCAGCTAAGATGACCACAAGATGCCTTCACTCTGCTGTGGAAGGTTGTACTGCATGAGTGCTTGATATGATTGGATGTATGTAAGCATAATTAACACTTCAAGGAGTTTTTGCCTCTGGCATGAATTGTTTCAGTGGATGAAAGCAAGTAGTGTCAGGTAAAAGGGAGTTTTCACATCAATTTCACTTGGAAAAAAATATGTTAATGTGCTATTCCTAAGCCATTACTGAGATTCCAGTATCCACCATCTTGCCTACATGTCTGCCTGTCTTCTGTGGTCCTTCTCATGTGCTGAACAAACTGAGCTCAGGAAACATTAATGCATATACACAGACAAATGCATTTTGCTTGTCCGAACTGTACTGACAAATATTCTACTCAAGCTAGAGAGATCAATCAACGTTAAAAGGAAATTGAGTCTGATCCTGTATGCCAGCGCCTTGGCAACGCGACTCACCTAAAGATGAAGATGAAGAGGGCAAGGAGGGAGAAAAACGTGGCCACGTTGTCCATGGTCCGCAGCATGACCAGGAGCTGCCTCCGGAGGGCGGGCATGAAGCGCACCAACTTGAGGATTCGCAGGAGACGGAAGGTTCGCAGGACGGACAGACCCCCACTGCCATCCTGGAGGACTTCTACCACACTGGGGAGATTAAGAGAGAAATGTGGTGGAAAGACAGAACGAAAGAGAACGTGGGAAGGGAAAGGAAAGAGGGAGAGTTAGGAAGAGGGTAAGAGGAAAGATAGATGAACAAAGAAAAAAAAAACAGAAAGAGGAAAGATAGATGAACAAAGAAAAAATAGAAAGATATAGATAGAAATACAAAGACAGTGCAAGACAAAGAGCAGAGATGAAGGGAAGGATGGAATAAGGGAATGGAAGAGGACAAAGAGGAAATAATTCAATCTCTCTCTTCAAACAAATTCCTGGTTCTGATTTCTTAATAGCATAAAGCTGGCCCAAACTAGGCTGTTTGGCAATCATCTCAGGCCTGTACCTTCACTACTTAATAAGGATTTAAAACAGCATAAGCCTTCTTTTTATATCATGGAGATATTGGACCAACTTAGTGAAAACTTCATCCAGTTCATTCACAGCAGGCCAGCAATCATTTGTTACTGGCTCTCAAGCATGTCAACCTGACAAAACAACGAACACATTTCAAGTTACACACTGCCATGAATGCGCCTGACATTGGTCAATATCATTTAATTCCAGAAATAATCAAACAAAGCAAGATTTTACCTTTTTATTTGGTTGTGTAATATTCTTTTCATGAATAGCTGGTATATGAAAAATGTTTGTTCATATCGTACAAATTAGAACAGAAAACAGACCAATATACAGAAAATAAACAATGAACAAAAAAGTATTAGATATGAACATTTGCGTATTTCATATTTCATATTATCAATATGGAAATATACAAAAGTATATACAGCTAGAGGAATGAGTAAATGCCAGTCGGTATCAAAAAGGTATATGAACTTTTACCTGACTATGACTATAAGGCCATCAAAGACATTAAATCCATTGCTGACATAGCCGATGGGTCCATAGGCTATTAGCTTTAGTAGCATCTCTAAGGCAAAGAGACTGGTGAAGATCAGGTTGCTGATCTCTATGGCTTCTGTCAGCTCCTCTGGCTGTGTATAAAGAGAAAAAAATATAATGGAGAAAAGGGATAAGAGTGGTAACAGCCTCTACTATTCATGGGCAATGAAGTGTGGTACAATGGCTGACTTTGGAATCAATTCTGCAGTGCAATTCAGCCTCCTGGTTTCCTAACATGCTGTACAGTGGCGTGAGGTACCTGGCTACCTTTTGCGTCACATTAGTTGATTATACCAACCTTTGTTTAACAAAGGATAATGAATATATGCTGTGTGCATGCTTATTCATAAGACACTGCCTGCCTTCAATATCTCATCAAAAGCAAATTATGATGTGCAAACTGACTATCCCCATTACATTGTCAGCTTTTTACACTGAGTTTACATTTTGTATTACAAAACTAGTCAGTACTGAATGGGTTAAAGAAAAGTTGTGACATTTACAAAGCAATAAAGTTTGGGCGCCTTGCACACAGACTCCATGTAGATAAAGTCAGCGGCAAAACACTGCAATGCATTAGACCCTCCCTAGTGGTAGACATAATCAGGATAATTATCAACCCCTTTCTATCATCACCAATGAAATATATAATTGAATGCACTTCTCTCAGGGCCAGACACAGAGTACTTCTTGTGCAACACAAGACAAAGAGAGTCTACTGCTATACCAGACCATGACAGTTTAACCTTTGGGATATTGCCAAATTGAGCAAGCAAATTTAGGGATGACTATTCGCCGGTATAGTTATTGCTATTGAGAGTATATCATAACAGTTTGTTGTCATGGCAACAGAAATAGTGACAGATGGATGTAAGCTAGCAGATTTGGCGGAAGAAAAGAAAAACAGAGTTCAAATGATATTGATATCTTTTTGCAATATGGCGTTACAACACAAAGAATGGCCTAATTTGACCTTAAGTGCCATATGATAAATCACGCACACACAATGATAAAAATCCATCAAATATCTGATGATATTCACATTAGAGTTGAATGACAGGGCATGAGAATATTGGATCTGTTGCTTCACAGTTTTATCTGTAAACAGTACTGCACATCTTTTCCACTACAGAGGGGGATACAACGTATCAATGCACTCGCCATAACACACATTTCAATACTCTGCCAGTAGAGGTGTGCTTGATGCTGGCTCTAAAACAAATCAGTCTACGTACTTTCTCATCTCTCTGATCAGAGTTTCAACACACAAACTAAAACCAATATTGCTACAGGAAAGAGCTAGGACTCTTATTCTAAAATCTAAACTGCTTGCCAGCTATTTTACATGAACATCAAGACTCTTTCAAGGTTTGATCTTCTTTGGTTGTGTATACACAGTTAATGGCAGCTGATCTTTGCTTCAACCTCCTGTCTGGTTCGATTTCTACTCTATAATATGAGGAAGAAAAGTGTCAGAGTGCTGAAGGAATTGGAGAAGACAGCTCCTTGTCAAAGATGGAGTGAGGTCAACTTTTCTGTGACTACATATTGGTCCCTTAGCATTACAGCACAGGATGCTCTCTCTCACCAGTCTATAAATCAGCACATAATTGTGCATCCACGGAAGATTTATCTGTTTCATATCATTTTAGCCCACAGTGGCAGTGCTGAAGAATGCATATGAAATATCACGGGCGCAAAGGCATAAATCTCATGTGAGATTGTGAAAGGGAAAACCAAACAAAGTCAGCTGGGAACCAGAAAATGAAAAAAAAAAGAAATGAAGATGAAAACAAGAGGACGAGGAGATAGGATCCCAGTTTCGCATCTGTGAGACATCGGATACTTCCAAACAGAAAGATGACGTCTCGCATCTGTCTGTCTGTTTGCATGTAGGCAGCTTGGCTGTCAGCATGCCTCTTTTGACAATTTACACTGACCAAGTCAGCCTAGGCTACTAAAATTAGAGGAGACAGTTTTGGGGCAGCAAAAAACAACTTCCTACCTCTTCTCAACTGAACAGATTTCCGAAACCAAGAGCCCTTACTCCAGAATAGAGGGAGTGTGGGAGTTCTTGAACAGATATTGGCTCAAGCAGCTAAATGTCAAGGCTTATATATCAAACTTACCACAGTATTGTACCAATGCAAAATTGTTAATGACCTTAGGATAGTCATGAATGTACTATTATCTGCTGTATTCTGTTGAAAATTATCTACACACTTCTGTCCTAAATGCTGGGCAAGTGCTTTAAAACTAACTCACATACACACACACACACACACGCACACACACACACACACACATACACACACACTCAAATAATTCATCAAGAACTTTCTCAAGATCTACTCTGGACATAAATCTCCACTGTATAATCCCGGTCCCCTTTTCAATAGAATAGCACTGCGTACTGTGGACGCTGATCTGTATAGATTCTTCCAACTTCAAACGTATGATGTATTGGTGGGATCTATAGGATGAAATGTTGGGACATTATCATTCTTCATTGCATGTGACGGGCCATGCATCACTTCCCCTTTCCAACATCTTCCCTGTCTGTTCCCTCCAAGCTTGAAGGGGGGAAAATATATGCTCCGACGACTGTCTGATGTCACATGTTTGCAAGGAAGCCCCCCATTCAAGCTCTTGGTCCTCAAGGGGAGATGACATTTACATGGAGGGGCTTGAGAATGTGATATGTTCAAGACCCCACTCACCCAGTCTATGCAATGGTGTACTCCACACTAAAGCATGTCCTAATATGTGTAATATGTTGTATAATTGAACTACACCAAGCCACAAGGGCATGAGTGGGGGTAATTACAACAGAGCATATTTGCAATTTTTCACCTTTACCACCTTATCCAGGGATTTTCTGGCGCCATGTGAAGCAGAGATGACAAAAGGCACAAATAGTGTTCAATTGTATTCCACAGGTCTGGGAAGGGCATATGATATCTTCTGAATTGCATAACCATGACCTTGTGGTATTCACCGCCGAGGGTAGACACTTAATAACAAAAGATGGCAGTGAGCAAAGATGCATTGTCTTGCCACGCCTAGTGGTGTCAATCCCATGTGGTTGCTAGGTTACAGGATGAACTATTTACAAGCAGCGTGGCAGCAAAGATTAATCACAATCATTAGAGGATAAGAAAGTACAATGATGGTCCCACAGAAATATAAGTGGATACATTAATGAGTGATACCAAGTTAAATACATTACTGGATACATAGCTGGTACCACAAATGATAGATCATATATCAAATTATAATATGTCATGAATAAATATTTGGATGGATATATTGAATACATTAGTACTTTCACGGATGGGCATGTGTGTGTGAAATAGGTTAAAAGATAGACATCAGATGTTGTTGAGACTAATATATGAGTAAAATTAAGATATACAAAAATGCTGAAACTAACAAGTGACTATTGTGAAAACTTTAAATGGAAAATTGAATATATTTTGACAAATGATTTGACTATCCCCCCCCCAAAAAAAAAAGGGGGGGGGGAGAGGGTGATTAAGTCTGTTTCAGCCTACAACTTAATCAGCTAATAATTCAACACCATCAGTGTAGACAAGAGTGTAGTCTAGACTCACATCACATTAGAAGGGAAATGTAGAATTGTTTTCCCCATTAATGTGCAAGCATGTAATATGATTTTATGTTTATTCTAAACTGTCTTTCTCTACTTTTTTTCATTCTCTGTTTTAAAGTTCATTTGCCATGTGTTTGTTTCTATTTCTCAGAACATGGTTTGTTTGTTATTTCCAATGACTATACCTAAACATGGGTCCCACGCACTACAATGTGGTAATCATTACAGGAGCAATCATGTCAAAGTAGGAATAGATAGATAGATAGATAGACAGATAGATGAATAGATATAGATGGATAGGTAGATAGACATAGGGAACTGGAGATATTGACAGACATAGTGTAATTATATTGTATATTGATGGACTGATGGATAGATAGATGCAAAAAGACAATTTCACACCAAATAAAAAAGGATAACATTAATAGATAACATGCTATTATATACACACACTATTAACCTGATTTAATATGCAGTGAAAGGTTTAGAATATGGCAATCATGATACCATTTAGTAACTGTTGGCACTATGCAATATTTTTTTTCTAGTTTATGTATAACTTTTACACCACTCTGATAATACCAGAGTCATATCATATCAAGTTTAGATTACTGATAGGACAGAGGAGAGAGGAAACCCTTTCAAATATTCTTCAGTTTGATCAATTCACCCCTCTAATATCGGTGTACATACAACATATTTTTATCTTGTTTTACCAATGATGATGTAGTGATCAAGTCGTCAGTATGATGCACGAAATTCTATTTGAAGTTTGTGTGCGTCCTTTTTGGGACCCTGATAATTAGAGTACTTTCAAAAGCTGGTATATCATAGAAATAGGTAATTCAGACCTTTCCTCAAAATAACAAAACTGGAAGCTTCTCTATGATGGGCGAGGAAACAATACTAGAGATTTCCAGTCAATTTGTTCAGACTCTGAAAAAAATCCCACCATTATCCTTGGTACAAAAGAGGAGCATTTTTTCGAGAGACATGGACTTAGTTTTTCATTTCTTTTTAAAAACTCTTGGGGTAGAGTTGTATTACTGCGGGATTTCATACACGATGCTGGGAGACAATATCCTTCAACCATGCATAGTTTTGTGATATTTGCAATTTAAGGGTAAATATAACCAAAGATCCTACACACTACATAAGATGGTCAACTCTCAGTCGAAAAGTGAAAAGCTGCCACTTGGAATTGTGGGATTTTTAAGGAGTGCACCACTAGCGTTGAGGGAGGATAGTTTCCAGGTGAGCTGTACTTTCCTGATATGTTTGTATAGGACCAAGACAGGCTAAGACAAGAAAGAAGGAATTTTCTGTAAAGAATCATGAGTAAACCTAAGAATTGGTGCAGTGCATTACACTGCATCAATAGCTTTACCATACCATAAGCAGGTTTATCATTATTTCGATTTCCAAAAGACTGTGTACAGCGAGTTTTCGTCTCACCTCCCTGGTCATAGTGAGCGGTAGACTCGCACACAGCTCGCTCAGCTCTGCTTGCAGGTCACTACACTCACTGTGAATGTGCACGCCCACAAATTATTGCGAGCTGCCTTAATTTGCAAAAAGCTAACACTTGTTCGATCTATACCTGCTCAAAGCTAACGGGCGGCAGCCATTTCCGTTTCACCAGCGGCCGTGTAAAATCGGGGGAGTTGATCATCTTATGGAGTGTAGGATCTTTGATATAACCTTTAACGAACATATGACAGCTGGGTTGATGTACTAAATATATGCTGCTCTACTACAGTCATTAAGGTGGTTTTAGTATTCTCTTTGATGCCATGATAAGTCAATCCAGCCGTAGTCGGTGGTGGGTCAGTTAAATAAGAGAAAGTTAAAATTGTTGGTACTCAATGATTCAGATTTCCTATTCAAATGGCTGCTATTTTGGGTTCATTTACTCCATCAGTATTGGACACAGTGGTCCTTTCAATCAAACTTGGAATTACGTCAATGGTGGCTAGGGTGCATTCAGGCAGCTGGGTGCTCCATATTATCGTCCAGGTCGGTGATTCTGGGTCGGGAGTACTAAAAGAGTCGGGGAGCCCCCGCAGACGGAGAAATCAGAAGGTTACCCAGTCAGCTGGGACTTTTGAAGTGATATGCTGTAATGAATCTTGGGGGTGGTGCACTGCGATAAAGCTTGGACCCCAATCTTAACACTGATGTAAGATCAAAGCTTAACCCTTTCCAGGTCAATAAGAACATTTTGATGCTGCCTGTAGTTTGGCATGGCGGATGTTCCGGAAGTATGAAAGCTGAAGCACTTTTCTCGACAACTTCAAAACTCGGTGTCCTTAGGCACAGTGAATTTGATGGCTGCTATTAAACACATAACAGTGAGACTGCCAATGTGCTTAAGAGAAACCTATAGGCCTACCAGTAGTCTACATCCGAGCCTCAGACATGTCTAACCCTTGTGTGCCCACACGCTTATTGTGAAACCAGAAATTTTCATGTAAGTCTATTCAAAACATTTGCAAATTTCCGAAGGAGTCAAGACCTGAGAAAGTAAAATGTCGGCAAAAGTGTTTGCCTTCACAATGTAGTGAAGTAGCAATTCATAAAAGTTTCATGCTGCAAAAAAGGGCCATCTCAGGGCTGCCAACATTGGAAACTAGTTGAGAGTGAGACTCCCATAGGCCAATGCTATAATTTAGGAGTCAAAATGAGTGAGATCAATAGAAATGCATGCAAATGAAATAAAGTTTTAGAGTGAGAAAGGACCAAAATGAGTGAGTCTCACTCTCAATGAGTGAGAGTTGGCAGCCCTGCCATCTGCTCCAAGGCACCAAAGTTTCACACCGTGAATGCCTCTGGTTTTACAGGAGTTCATCAGATCACTCGTCAAGCCTTTTCATTAGCATTCGATCATTAATCTATCTGGACTTGACCTAGTTGTAAAGTTAGCAAGCCTAATCAGGTGTAATAATGTGCATCAGTTAAGCAAGAACTTACATCTTAACAATGTTGCCAATTTAATAATCACTTATAAAGTTAGCAATGAAGAGAATAAATATGACAAAAATGATAATATTATATGTGACCGTGCACCTCAAAACGAACATAAAGTCGCACACACTGATTTTGCATGAGGACTGAAAATACGTGAAATGGGTCAACCTAGCCGAACTTGACTTTTTCATATTTTCTGAAAGAGCGGGTCTTCTTTTACATTATGCTAAAATTTGGTATCATAAAACGGGCAGGAAAGTGTGTTTCTTTAGCAGTATATCTCGAACATTTTTGGTAGAATAGTGTGATTATGTGTGTCTTTAGCATCCCTTTTTCATTTCTGAAAAACCTTGTCCACACTCTTCACTTTCAACTCCAACAACTTTTGAAAGGATAATGCTACTGCTTTGAAAGTTGGCATTAATTATGGACAGAATGTGTTAATGAGGCGTGCTTATTTTCATTTTAATCTGATAATCCCTTCATAGTTGTTACTCTGGTGGTTTACTTCTTGTTTTTTGTCCCATTCATCGCACAGCCAGTACGGTTTGGTAAAGATTAAGCGCTTGAATAGACACTGTACTTCAGAGCCTCTTTTCTCAGTTCACACTTTTCCTGAGTTTGTGCTTTCTTTCCAATATTTAGATAGTTTAGGAGAGTCCATTTGATTTGAGTTATACATCATTTTAAAGCTTTAAGTCTGCTCTTTCAGAATATGGTCTTAACTAAAAATTCATGTCTGGCAACTTTTTGTTTGTTTTGAGGTGCAGAGCCACATATAATGATAATAACAAATGATAAAGCATCTTTTCAAAATAAGAGTGCTTTTAATACAGTTACAAGAAACAAAATTTAGCATAATCATTTCAATGGAGGTAGATCAGAAATAGGGATTCAAAAATACGAAATCTTTTTTTTTTAAAATCATGTCACAGTGAAATCTAAAACAAAATCAGTATTCTGCTATTTCAGAGTTTATCTAGCTTTATATACCTGTGTACACATTGAGAAAGGACAGATATTGATTTATATGGCTCAATCAATGTGGACTGATAGGAGACTACAGGCATAGTTCATTAAACCATTCAGTGTTAAGGAAGTTAAAGGTACGTGGTGATATCACTCTCATGAAAGATGAGAATTTCCTCAATTGATTTAAATCTCTTAAGATCCTTCTATTCTTACTGTACTATACCAGATGAGTTTGCAAGACAGTGTATACCTGAATCCTGCAAAAAACAATAACAAATTCAGACTTCCTGTGGTATCTGCAATAATATTAGGGGGATACATCTTGAATGTGGCCGTTCATTGTTCTAACAGATATGAACCTGGCAAACTATGGGTTACTGTAAAACATGATATATTCGCAGCATGAAATTTTCACGAATCGGAGCCGACAGCCTTTAACGTGGCATGAAATTTTCGCGAATTGCCACTGGCGTTCAATGCATATAGTGTAGACAAGAACCTTTGCGTGCATTTTAATTTTGCGAATCTTGGCGCTCGCGTAATTCGTGAAATTAAAATGCACGCGAACATTCCTTGTTTTACAGTAATCCATTATTACAATATTTCCTGTACATCTTGACTGAAGGTGTCGTACTTGGAGTGCAACAGTTGGAAAAATCATACCCTTAACGTTTCACCAATTAGAAAATGTGAGTCAATCAAGTATGGGGACTGTGCTCAAGTCATCTTAGACTAATCAAATTTGGACTAATCTAATTTGTAGTCACTTAACCCGTTGAAGACGAGTCCCTAGTATACTCAGGCAGGTGTCAATGGGAAATGTGTGTTGTAGCAAAATCAGCCCACCCTCAACAGGTTATGTAAGCTAGTCTTCAAACTTACTTTGGAGCAGTCAACAATTTCTGCTCAGAATCAACCTGATCAAGCAACACACATATTCACAGTTTATCTTCCCCTACCCCTCCCTCCATTCTCCTACCTAGTACGAACAGATCGCAATCATAATATCAGAGGCATTTTCCATCACTCCTTTTTGTTATCCCTTATGACTCAAGCATGATTTCACACTAATATTAAAGGAGCCACGATATAACAAGACTTGTTTGTCCTATTGTGATAGAAATGAAATAGCTAAACATGCTTTTGAAGTACACTGTTGCGTGGACAACACGAGTACTGATTTAGTGCTCTTTAACATTTCATACCAAATACTCCCATCATTCATATATTTACCAAAGGAGCATGTAAATAACTAAAGTTGTTTGATGTGAATTATTTTGATATCAAAAACTTGTGTGAATATGAGAAAAAAATACCATACACGTGGCATTCAGCATGCTCACTTTCACTCAGTTGTAAATAATGAATCAGTTTTGACAACATGACATTATCTGAATGACAAGTGCTGTCTTGGGGCGTCGCCTTAACGTATAATTGTAGTACAGTTATCAAACCCAGGTATTTTTATCTCTGCTTCACAACAACCACCTATCACGTTAAACACTTCAGCCATATGAAAGGATTTCTTAGGATGATGTCATCAAGCTTTGTTACACCTAGGTATAACAAGTGACAATGCAGAACCTTCATATTTTCATTCCACGATGGAAAAGGCAACTTTGGCTTGACATGGCATATCCTCTTACTAATCATTATCAGATGAGAGGAAGAATTAAAAAAGAAAGAGTTTGGGTCCATCTAGTTCTAAACAAGTTTGATAATTTCATGAATGCTTCTTCGATCATTGATACTCCAAATTTTGACCTTAACTTGTCAAACTGTGATCTGTAAATTTATGATATCAAATATGAGTACACAAATGTTATTTCATAATTTGGTCACATATCTGTTATTTTATCTTCACAACTGAAGTCATTTATATTATATTGGATGGCTATGAATGGGATACCAGGGAATATTGCACAAGTTAGGGCCAATATTGCACAAATAGAAGATGAGTGCAATATTGACCCTAACGAGTGCAATATTCCCTGGTATTCCATGAATCAAGGCCATCCAATATAATTATTATCATCTATACAATCAAGTAGAGCAAGCATAAACTGCACAAAATTGCCGGGCTTCTATTTTTGAAGCGCCATGAGCACTGAAAAGTGGACCTGTGCGCTATACAAGTAGCCACTATTATTATTATTATTATTATTATTATTATTCGTCTTTGAAGTTGACTCGGCAGTCACATCCCTGCGCTGAAAAGGGGAAGCCCCTAAAACTGCGTATGAAACAAACAACTGTTTGCGCGCTTGTGAATTGTAACAAAATGACGCGCACTAGTAGCAAGCGTTTGCGCATTCAGCGAGCGCTCGCGCGACAGACGAGACAGAATTGAATATGGTGTGATCTTGAACGGCAAGTAGCAACGGTAGCCTATGGAGAATCAATGCGTTGGCCTATGCGTTTCATTCAATATGCTCTGATATTGAATGGTAAAAATTGAGCGAGCTACAATATGCGTTTTTAATGCGCTGCTAAAACGTCCTATATAGATAATTTTTTTTTTTATTCCAGTTGGTCAAAAATTGAAGTCAGTTTTTTTATTCCAGTTGGTCACAAATAGCAAAATAATTTCCTAATTCTACTAATGGTCATCCAATCACCTGAAATAACATTTTGTGAAAACTGTGCTCTAGTGATATTTAAAACAAGTCAACCAAATTTTGATCTTCAATGATTTAAGGATCAGGTACATCCATGAAATATGTCAGCTACGAGTGGTTCATGCATGATTTTCCTTCTTAAACATCATTGTGTAAGTCTCATAGAGATGAAGCATAAACATTTTTAGTTTCTTGTTTCTTACCTTGTCACAAGACAGATAATTTTTTAAGGTGAAATTAATCAATGTTTGCTTCAGAGATAATAGAGAGTGTATTCTTTCAATATTTCTGTTGTTGTTAAGTTTGTGGTGGTCCTGTCAATTGTTATACATAAAACAGACTTCTGTATCCATATACCTGTGAAGGCTGAGACTGTAATACATACGTGAATACACAACCACAAATATATGACAGATATTGCAAAAAGTTTTGTCAGAAAATGAATACAAGTGTGGGGATAAGAGCACCTCAAGAGATTACATGGTGTTACAGATACCACCTCAAGACAAGCAACCTGCTCTCCTAGGAATAGTACAGAAGACCTTCCTGAAATCTGGGGTGATACGCAAAAGCAGCAATTCCACCAGAAATGACACGAGGCCTGCCATAAAAGACAGATAGGCCTGGACCTTTAACAACATCTACGGACCAGGGCACGGTTAATCAATTTTGGTGGGCTAGGCATCGCTTTAATCCACCAGGATCAAGCAGCTCTCTTCTCGGTTGTCCTAGGGCAGCCCCACTTTTTTCTTTCTTCTTTCTACTCTGCCGGAATGACGTCAGAGCCTCTGTCGACTTAGAAATCCAGGGTCACACGGAAGGATGGTACAGATTTCAATGTTTGCTTACACTGGGTGCACAACCACCAACATCTAAACTTTGCCAATTTCACATCGGCGGACGATGTGTGTCCACTCCTTTCCAACCCTCTTCATTAGACAAGATAATCAAGGAGTCCTGCAACGAACATCAAACAAATACCTTCACTCTCATCCACCCCCTCTCTCTCTCTTCTTTCTTAATCTCTTTCTCTCACTATATCTCTATCTATCTATTTATCTTTCTGTCTATCTATCCAGCTACTTCTAATCTTTCAACTCTATCTCAGTGAGGAGAGATGATTCCAAAACCTTGTTTACAGTACCTTGTTACACTTTATACAAGCACATGTGTATTAATCACTAGCACAAACTTTGCAGCACTATGCCAGAACCTTTGATGCTACCTATAAGACTGGCAAAGTGATTTCATTCATAAGATTTTCCGCATCTAAATTTCTGATGCTTAATGAAAGTGACGGTACAAGCTTGCCATTAATACCAATATATTCACACTCACATTCCTCTCCTACCTCACAGATAATGCTACTGCTTTCAAAATTTGATAAACTTAAAATACAAGGTATTCAATTTTTGTAAGTGTTCCATCAGTAACTGGGATATACTAGATGACTGAACGAGAAACAAACATAGAAATCAAAAGTGGAAGGCTTTCAGACTTTGTCAAGTAAAAACATCTTCCAGACATCAAAATGACATTGACCTAAGCAGTTTAAATTGTTAGGTAGAAGTGATACCAGAGCCACAAAAAGCGGAGGCATATTCAATCTATTGAAATCTGCAGTAGATACTAAATAACTATTGACCCTAATGCCATCACTTTCCCATCTTACTTGCTATTTTCTAACTCTGCATGTTGATATCACATGTTTCTTCACTGGCTAAAGTTTCCTGATAATGTAAACTATATCATTCTAAAGAGAAGAGTTATGCTACCTATGTACACACACTCTGGCACACAACTCACCCATCGTCAATAAAACATTCAGTTACAATTCTTGCCTCCAAAACATGGGTAGTAAGTATGATCTGTCTTACCAACTCTACACACCAAAATACAAAAATTTCTCATTTCTTTTGCAGCTTGTGTTCCTGGTTCCCTTGTGTTTCCACCAATCTCATGCATATGGGTGTTTCCATTTATTAAGGTACCAATGTGTGACATAGAGTGCAAAATTTGAAAATGGTTAAATCTTTTCAAACAATTCTTCTAATGATGGTCTAATGTGTTAATTTTTATAAACCGGTAAATTTTTCCAGATTCGATTAAGTTTGTCTGAGCAAGAACAGTTCAAATGGGCACGCGTCTGGCAAATTCCCCGTGTAAACGGGACACCAAAATGTAAAAAAGTCTTTTATACATAAATATATAAGTAAGTAAAACTATTAAAGTTTACACCAAATTAATACTTCTTCCAGACTCGATTAAGTTTGTCTTTTTAAAATTTAATGACATTTGGTCGAATTTCAAAGTTCGTTTCGACCAAAACCATATTTGGGCGACCGCATTTTCACAATTGAGGCCTTTACATTGTCATTTTGTGGCCCATCTTGGTTCAACATATTTTTTTAAACACCAAAACTGAATAATACCCAACTAAAGAACACTCTAATTTGTGGTATAGGATGTATTCAAACTATTTTGAAAGCATTCAACTGATTGCATTATGTACATGGCGAAATATCAAGCATTAAAAAATAAGTTCCCCGTGTAAATGGGACACCAAAGTTTTGGTGTCCCATTTACACGTGGAACAAACACCCAATTTCAATGGAGTTTCCGCTTCCTGTGATACAATTAAATCTACTGGAAAGCATACATCTTAGGTAGTCAGGAGCACAAATTACTGAATTGGAAAATGCACATAGGGCCAAAATATGCACAAAAGGTTCCCTCTGTAAACGGGACACCAAAAGTCTTGACGTCCCATTTACACGTGGAACAAAAACCAATTTCAATGGAATATAGGTTTCCTGTGATACAATTTAATTTGCATGTCTACACATACTTAATGAAGATTGTCAATAGCACAAAATTACTGAATTTTAAAATGCTCACAGCTCCACAACATGTACTAAAAGTTCCCCGTGTAAACGTGACACCAAGGTCTTGGCGTCCCTTTACATGTGAAACAAACACCTAATTTCAATGGAATTCAGGTTTCCTGTCATAACATTAAATCTGCGCGTCTGCACATACTTGAATACGATTGTCAATAGCACAATATTACTGAATTTGAAAATGTTCACAGGGTCAAATTAATAATCAGATGCTTGAGTAACATAATCTTATACTGTAGAACAAATTATCTGATCTGCTTTCCCTTTCCCTTTTCTCCCAATCATAGTTTTACTTTTACAAGACTGAAGTCCAGCATTTGAGAGAAGAAGATGTCGAAGACTAATCTCCCTGCCTAGCATGCAAGACCCATTAGCAAGAGTTCAGGCAACAACTACACCATGAAGAACTGACTCAAGACTAAGTTAGCCTCCCAGCTAGTATAGCACCTGACTGAAGTGTGAAGTCCTGCAAGACTGAAGTCCAGCATTTGAGAGAATTAGATGTAGAAGATTAATCTTCCTGCCTAGCATGCAAGACCCATTAGCAAGAGTTCAGGCAACAACTACACCATGAAGAACTGACTCAAGACTAAGTTAGCCTCCCAGCTAGTATAGCACCTGACTGAAGTGTGAAGTCCTGCAAGACTGAAGTCCAGCATTTGAGAGAATTAGATGTAGAAGATTAATCTCCCTGCCTAGCATGCAAGACCCATTAGCAAGAGTTCAGGCAAACAACTACACCATGAAGAACTGACTCAAGACTAAGTTAGCCTCCCAGCTAGTATAGGCTGTAATAGCACCTGGGTGAATGAAGCGCACTCACCATTGTTTCAAGCTCAAAGTGCTACTTAGTTAATGGGAAACAATGGACATTGCAGTTTAACTTTATACAGAAGGAAACTTTACAATGGACATTGGACATTGCAGTTCAACTTACACTTTTTACAGAAAACTTTTACTTCAAAAGTGTGAACTGATGTTTGATTATTGTTTAATTAATCATAGTTTTCTACTTACAGTGTAATTTGTAAGTAGATTATGCTTCTAATGTAAAGCGCATTGAAATTCTTTGCAAGCTTGAAATGCGCTATATAAGAACCAGCAGCTATTATTATTGTTAATAATAATATTCCATTGCACAAAATATGGTGCTCAATACAATAATAACATTCCATTTCAGTATAATAACAATATTCCATTTCAGAAATCAACTGTAAAACCCATTTAAACTTCCACTGATCATCATGTCTCTTTATGCCCATGAGGTTTAACATAGATCTGTGGACAGTTCTCTATCTGGGGGAAATTCAAGGTTTTGCAGTTTCTTAAATTGAGCAGTAAAACTAAAATTGCATTTCATATTAATACATTGTACAAAGAAAAGATTACTGCACTTCAATAGTACACTCTCTTGGTTATATTTTAGTACTGTGTGAAAAAAAATACAAGTTCAAATACTAATATATTGGTTTGTTATAGCCTGATTTTGCAATTTGGGTACATCCTAGAACAGTCAGCGCTTGCCATTGCAAGTGTTGACGACTGTTCTAGGATGTACACGACAGACTATAATGTGTAACAGACCTACTAACTTAATACTGTAAAAATAAAATACCATAGCACCTTGTGAATATAGAAAAACGAATAAAAAGCTGTATCTTAATGAAGTATAATAAAGAGAAAGCTTTCAGTCTCATACTGATTTGTTAATCCACACCATTTCCAACAGGTTGTATTTTGTCTGACAGTATGGAAATAAAATTGTGTAAGCAAGAGGCATTTCTTTACCTCAAAAATTTCAGTTTCATGTGTCCACATTTCAAATTTGTGGTAGAAATAGGATTGTCAGTTGAAAGTCGTCGGGTTAGTGCAATATAGTTATCGAGAAAGAAGCGATTTTGTGTTTCAATTTCTTTACTTCTTCTTTGTTTTTTGACATCTTATTTCCATCATACAAATACAACTGCATACATTCAAGGCTTGTAACACCCCTTAAAATGTGTGTATTTTCCTATATTTATCAAAAAACTCAATTGCACTAACCCGATGAAGTCTCAAATATGTTAACATTTTAACAAACATCAATTATTAACAAACATCAAGTCTTATCAAGCATAAAAGTTTCAACTAACATCAAGTTTTAAACATACTTACACTTCATGGAGTTAATTTTGAATTATATTGAGACTAAATTAATAGGTTTTTAAACTTCTACGCTACTTAAATTGACGAACTCACTGGAACGTTTTCGCTGGATCAACCAGCATCTTCAGCGGATGTTACTGCTCTGATTGTTGCTAGTGTTTCTAGGAAACCTCTGATGACGTCAAAGTTGGTGACGTCAAATGAGATGTCTCGTCCCCTCCCCCTTTGTTGCGGGAGGTCAAGAGGTTGTCCCAGACGGGGTCAATTTCCAACCCCAGGCATCTCATTTGACGTCATGACGTGAGGTCGTCAATTTAAGTAGCATAGAAGTTTAAAAACCTATTAATTCAGTTTATTACCGCTACGTATGCATACCTACAGCACACCTAAATATCTGGAGGAGTGGAATTTTTAGCACACCAGACCATTTTTAAAACTCAAGGCCTGCGTATGAATGGTCTCATAACAGAATAGGGACCAAAACCCGCACAGGTTTTCATTTTTCAATATGCACTAGCACTACTACAAAAGCACACAAATGTCACAGAGCTGTCTTGGTAAATAGTTCAGTACTTTTCTATTGTACTATTGTTCTATTTTTTGAAAAAGTCTTTCAGCATCTGTTAGGTCCATTCTATTTAGAAGGCGTGACCCAACCCAAACATATTCTGGTCCTGGAAGTTTGCATATTATATCGCGTTGTGGATGGGTGAAATAGACTTCGTCTCCTTGTGGCCAGGTATAAAGATTTCCGCTGCTTTGTACCATATATGACAGGCTGTATCCATCTTCAAGCACCGAAGCAACCTGTAATTTAGACACAAAAATGAAGAGTAAAATATAATTTTGAATCTTTCTGAACACAGTGTAGCTGTATAAATATGATCATGGAAGCTCTGTATCAATGAAATACTGAGTAACTTGATGTAGGGAGTTAGGTCCTGACAATGATTTAAAGAGAACTTACCTTAGCAACATGCATCTGATCTCCTTTGTTCTTTTTGCCAGCACTTTCCACTCTGACGGCTACAAAATCATGTACCTTTACCATATCAGTAGCTCCACCTATTTGATAAACACAACCAAATTGAATCAAGATTAATAACAATTTGTATTAAGTTGTTCTAAAATACTACTTAGAGGTTAATAACTGCGCATCAGTTATTTTGAGGGCATTGTGGAAAAATCTAACCATTTTGCCTTTGGAACTGAGGTCTAAAGCAAATTGTTAAGATTTTTCATGCCGCCTGAAAAATGACTGATGCAAAGTTATTAACCCCATCATACATAACCGTGACATTTCCTTCAGATCTATAACGACATTTCCACATTTTCAGAAGTAAATTCACTTTAAAATGCATTTTTTTAACAGTTTGTTGTGTATCTTTACTAATAAAGCATTGTACATTGTGTATACATACTAGTCGCACATTACCTTTATCACTGTCATCTGCCATGGTCTGGCTTTGGTCAACTCCGCTGTTGTCGCATTTACTCTCGGACTCGGTGTCATCTACAGATGGGGAAGCATCATCAAGATCAGGGAGTTTGGGGTTGATATGGGAAGCTTCATCATCATCAGGGAGTTTGGGGGTGACATGGGGAGCATCATCATGATCAGGGAGTTTGGGGGCGACATCTTGCTTGGCTCCAACGTCTTGGCTAGCTCGCCTGGCTGTGTCATGGCTGGGGGCGTCATGGCTAGTGGTCACCTTTGCTGTAATGACAACAAAATAAATTGTACAGAAACATAAATTGTGTGTATAGGAGGTTGTGAGCAGTGCATGATACAATATAGACCTACAGGTTGTACTGGAAGTGTCTTGAATTGAAGGTCGATAGATGTCAGCCGCAGGCCACCACCGCATAAACCGGTAAGTTTTAAGAATCTCTGCTCTGACATGTCTTGAACAAACTTTCTAGGAAGTCATCTGTAACATATAGCATTGGATATAAAGTGCAAGCTTTCAAAAGTGAACTTTTCATGTAAAAATTAAGACACAAAATTGTTCCCCAAAAAAGTACATAAATAGTTGTATTTCTTTCACTACAATGACTCGAGCATCTACATTGAAATTTACCCTTACTGGCCACATGCTTTGGTAATTGATGTGAACAATAAGCAATTACCCAAAATGACTTTATTAAGTGGTTAACAGTATTCATTTTTTGATCTAGCATAACAAGTTTATTTACCGGGGGGGGGGGGGGGGGGGGGGGGCGCCTCCAGTGACGGTGGTCCCTTTTTTATTATATTTATAAGCCTACCTCACTCGCAAATCGGACCCTAAACGCGTAGTTTTGGCTCAAAAAGTTCCCCCTTTTAGGTATAATAGTGTTTTTTAATACCCTCGCAAATCGAACCCTTAACACGTAAGATTCCGTGCGAAAAGTATACCATTTTTTCAGTATTTTAGTGTTTTTGACACCCTTATCGCGTTACGTACGTTACATGCCCAGCCTTGAAAAAGATACCCTTTTTACGTGTTTTCTTGGACACGCATGATATTCACTTGTCAATGGAGGCCCCCTCCCCCCTCCCCCGGGTTTATTTACCTGTACTTAGTTGAACTTGCTTCCAAGGCTGTACATAAGCTGCATTTGCACATCTGCCACCACCACCTCTGAGACATGGGTAACAAAAGCAGGAGAGATTCCTTGTGCCAACTGTTCCTCCCTTTGTGCTCTTGATACTGTGTAACTTCCTTGTTCCTTTAACAGTTCTTGGGGCCCTCCCGTCCGCTCTCGCGAAACTTCTTCATGTTTTACAAAAATAACCGATCTCCTAAATGGACAGCAGCATTTGTCTTCGGTAGCTTCTTTTGTAACATTGGATTTCAGAAAATGATATAGTTGATCTGGGGTGCTGATTGTGGCAGTTCCTGCTCTGACTGCTTCACTTGCTTTCCTCTTAACAACTCCACTCTCGCCATCACTGGTGCCCTTACCATGCCTAGTCCCCGAATAGTTGTGATGTATGATGTGTCCAAAATCCTCCCTCCCGTAACTTATGTCCAAAATAGGTCCCTTGCTTTTATATTGGCTACTGCAGCCGTCAGAGAAACGGTAAAACTTAGTAATGTTCAACCCCCTGGTTGCAGTTAAATGCTTGGTGACTCTGCGATGGAATTCGTGCACAAGATGGTGGTCGTGGGTTAAATCATCACTAACCATTACAATACTCTCCGTCACAGTTTCCAAACATGTCGGACAGATGTAATATGTGACCACAGGGTGGACTGTTGCAGCATCGTGTGAATAATATGCGCTTTGAACCTCTCGCTGATGCTCGCACTTGAAATTTTCAGCAAAATCATACACCCCCAATACCTCATTCATTTGCAGATTCTTTCGGAGATTTTTTTCTTGATTACCTTGCCAATCCTTGTTAAACAAGTGTTCACTGAATGGGTCTATCTCCTCCTTAAGCTCCTTTACCAAATCCTGCACTGTTCCTTGTTTCTCTATTGGCTTACGTTTCTTCACTTCCTTGGTTCCCTTTTTGGTGTGGCATGTTGTTTTTATGATTGTCCACCGTTTCCACTTTACAATCATGGTCTTGTCAAGGTCTGCAAGGATAGGTTGCAGTCGTTGGTCTAACATATCCACGCCACATTTCTTGCACTTTCTGCTGATACAGGAATGATGGTTGAAATCCCATCCCGGTGGTTTCGGGCACATTGTTGCTTTGACAACATCATAGCCGTCTTTGAAGGTTCCTTTGTGGAGGCTGTTGATCGCTTGTATTTTCAAATTTATGTTTTCACAGTATTCACAAAGACAACCGATATATTTGGCTTGTCCTCTAGTTTTTACATGTTTTGGTCTGTAGCTGTAGAACATCCCTGCACTTACTGGGTTATCTGGATGTGCTTTGGTGTACTTCTGGTATAGATTTGCTATGGATGACTCCATTACATGTCTTGGTTTGTAGGTTTTTTTACTTACGAGTTTTTTATCTGGCAAAGTATTTGAGTTGGCTTCATAGAATTCTTGGACGAGTTTAATTGTTTTCAATGAGAGCGCTCTTCGGCCTGCTGATTTTTTTATTGCATTTCCCAGAAGTTTGCGGCTACAACCGAAGTATCTTCCAGCCGCTCTTTGTTGTTTATACTTCTTTATAGCAGCGAGAGACATGGCCATTTGCTTCCGTTTTGCAGACTTTTTCGGTCCTGAAAGGGCATCTGCGACGGCTTCCATCACTCCTTCATGCAATGGATTTCTGCCTGTTATTCCTGCCTTCTCCAGTGCAGCAGCTTTCAGTGGTGAAGCTTTCTGTACGAGGTCAACTGTGGTAGAAACAAAATGCGATCTTTGTTTTGGAAAAGCTCTTCTGACGCGTTGAAGGCTCTTTCGTCTGGCAGTATTAGATCTCACATCGATAGCGTCTTCACCTAACTCGGCGTTCTTTTCACGCATCTCAATCTCCTTTTCACGTAACTTTTCTTCCACATCTTTTACCTTCTGTTCCATCTCTTTCAACTTTCGATCCTTTTCTTCGTTTATCTTCTGAATCTCCATGTATTTCTCTGCCGCATATTTCTCTCTTCTTTTTTGATTTATCTTGGCCATTTCTGCTGCACTTTTTTTAGCACGTTGTTTCCTCTTCCTCTCTGCTTCATATGCTCTTTTCTTCTCACACTCTCTTCTAGTCATGGCTTTTTTTGTTTTTCCATTCTTCTCATCTTCCTTCTTTCTTGCATTCATCTTTCTCATTCTGTTTCTTGCAGTTTCATTATTACGTTCTTTTCTTTTCTTCCACATCTCGGCTTCTTCTCTTTCTTCTTTTGAAAGATTTCTTTTTTTCAAAGTTTCTTCCGCAGTGGCACATTGTAGCCGGTAGTACCTACTGTAGGTCTTGTCACGTTTTTTCAATTCAGCATGCTTCTCAGGGTTTTTCTGTTTTAGATTGTCTCGCCAATTTTGCGTTTTTCCTTTTCCCTTTGATTTGGATGGCAAGGGAGTAGTGGAAGTACCTTCATCTAGATTCCTATGCTCGCACCTAATTCGTAAGGTGTATGGTAGTGGCTGCCTTTTTTTCTTACGCTTTTCTTTCGAGCCATTTGCAGTGGTGCTTGTGGAAGCTTTTCCATTCCCCGTGTACGGTCGCATTTTGGAGCACCGCAAGCAAAACCTACAACAGCAAAGTACATTGGTTGACATTAATATGTGAAAACTTTGTGACAAAAATGGACCATAGGCCTGCAGTAATATGTGAACCATTCCTGGACAGCTTAATAATCATTAGACCGATAAGATCTGTCTCTAATTCGGGGGCTTCTCATTTATATATTGACTTTCGTCGGTCAGCTCCCCTCATCCGTAGACAGATGCTATACGATAGACCTATACTTAAGTATATTGGGTGTTTGTTCCACATGTAAATGGGACGCCAAGACCTTGGTGTCCCGTTTACACGGGGAACTTTTAGTACATGTTGTGGAGCTGTTAGCATTTTCAAATTCAGTAATTTTGTGCTATTGACAATCTTCATTAAGTATGTGTAGACATGCAAATTAAATTTTATCACAGGAAACCTATATTCCATTGAAATTAGTTTTTGTTCCACGTGTAAATGGGACGTCAAGACTTTTGGTGTCCCGTTTACAGAGGGAATTTTTCGTGCATATTTTGGCCCTGCACACGTTAACATACACCGCATACACACGTAAAATCGGCCCCCGACAACAACTGGCTAAATAAAATCAGGTTTTTCTTGGTATTGCAATAGTAATTCCAGGGGTGATATTCACTCTTGAAAAAAAAAATAGACAGGGTCTAAGTCTACTTCCGCGAGGGAGCGGAGCGACCGAGGAGGGGGGAGGGTGTGGGAGGGGGTGTCCCCCTCGTACGGTAAGGACTTTTTGCATTTTGGGACTTTAAATTGTGCAATTTTGTGCATACCTGGAGGGGAAATTTGGGCTTAAGATTTACTGTATCAGGACAAACATGTTATGATTTAAACAAGAAATCATATAGATCTAGATCTTGTTAATAACTTGTACCAAAAAAAAAAAAAATAAAAAAAAAAAAATAAAAAAACTAAAAATCGGAATTCCGATTTAAATCTGAGGAATATCACCCCTGTAATTCATACATCAACAGCTTACAATTGCTTTCAGTAAGTTGTTGATGTATGAATTATTATTGAAATAGCACGAAAAACCCGGTTTTATTGAGCCAGTTGTTGTCGGGGGCCGAGTTTACCACAGGCACAGGTGCAGAGTTCTCCCAGTCCCACATGTACGGTAATTTGTTGAGATTTTAATCACAAATCCTTTATTAAATGCGACTGGTAGTATCTCAAAGTATATAGTCTAGATCTAGATATCTGAACATGCAGAATAATAAATCATAAATGTAACCAGAAGCTACAATTGACAAAATTATACACAACGTAAATCGGGACACGATTTAATTGGTTTTCTTTTGCACAATTTACGATGGGTTTACAACTTTCAATTTGCCTTTCAATACGCCTTTCAATTCGTCGCAATTTTCATCAAATCGCTTCATATAACTATTAAAATTAACCGCTTACACATAAACTTATCATTCATTAATTAATAGCACAATTAAGATAAACAGTGGGCGGCTACAAGATGACAGCGTAAATCGGGAAACGGAAATTTTCGTGTCCATATTTACGTTGTTCAACAACGACAATGCCCCTTTGGAAGCTTCTCAGACGAACACGCGCTTGCGACGTATTTTGGCACTTTTTAACAAATTAAGAGCATCAATAAATACAAAAATACGATACATAAGTTAAAGGAAGAACGAAATTACTCACGAATTTCTTGCTTAAAGGCAAATCCCAACCGTAAAAAGGTTCCACAGGGGCATCGTAAATGATGGGACACGAAAACTGTTTTCGTTCTCCGTCGATAGGAAGAAAATGGCGACCGTTGTCAAGAAGTACGTTGTAAGAAGCACTTCCGGGGCGTTGAATCACGTGGTCGTTCATTCATAAAAATGACCGATGGACTACTCCATTCTCAAGCGAATTCTTACGACGTAAATAAATCGTTGGGACACGAATGTTCGTATTTTTCGATAAAGTTGTAATATTTTCGACATACGGTGCTGGATGTTTTTGCTAAATATACCCATTAGTTAATTTATGTTTATCTACGTGAAGAACAACTGATTTGCCGCTTGCTATCGTTATTTTAAAAATTTACAGACCGTGGGAAAATGGGAATCCCTACGTAATGTTTGGGACACGAAAATTTACGTAGCGACCCCAACGTTGATTCATTGATTGCACAATAACGATGGGTTGCAAAATAGGCAACTTCTTAGGATATATGTTTATTCGTGATTTTTTCACATTATAAGCAAAACAATTAAATTCAAATATCATATGAATATTTTACAGCACTTAAAACAAAGGACATTATCTATATGTCACAAAAAAGCCTAAAAAAAACATGGGACACCACAGATTATTTGGCGCCAAAAATAAAAATCCCGAGATTTATATTAATTCCAATTTTGGGGTGGAATACCTTCATATGTATTTAATAAAGATATAAATATTTTAAAAATGTGTGTAATTGTTCAGAAGGGGAAAAGGGCCATTACAAACTGCATACCCATGAATTGACAACTGGCCCCCAAATAAATGGAAACACCCATATCCTAAAAAGGGGTAAGCTTTTTACTTACCAAATTCCATTCCTTCGCGGTCCCTTGATTTTTTTATCAGACCCTCTAGTATCGCTGCAGGTTCCTATTTTGGGCATCGATTGCCTGAGCACATCGTTTCCAAATTTCAGCCTCAGACTCTCCACCTGCTGGGCAGAGAGCAAACGTTCCTCGTTTAATGGCATCAATTCTTAGTGGATCCATAGGAGGATTCTTCCTCCCCCTGACATTTTTGTTTGCCCTCTTCTAGTTGAGGAACAGCAAATTCACGAGCCGCCTGGCCACATCCTTGTGGCAGGGAGCAAACGGCAGCATCTCCTGTAAGACAGTTGTCCTCGGTCTTCTCTCCAGCTCCTGCCTCTTCCAAGCCATAAGTTCATTAACCTCCTCCTGCAGGGCATCTACCTTGGCTACAAGGGCAGCCCACTCTGCTGGGACGGCAAGGTGTTTCTAGTCGGAGCTTATATCCAGGACGGAGGCTGGATGGAGGCAGGAGTGGGAGGTGTTGTCAAGGATGGACGTCGGGGTTCTGGACTTGGTTCTTGCTGTAGGGGGCCGGGGACAGGCGTTTGAGAGTCGGGTTTAGGCTGGGGTGGAGCAGGGAGGTGGGCTCCCACCTCTCTGGGTGGAGGCTGGTCTATCTGGCTTTGTAAGGCGGCAATGCTTTGTTGCGCCATCTCCACCAGCGCCAATCTCTTTTCCGTGACGTAGATAATGGGGGCGGGGACTTGGGGCTCACGATCTGCTGCGCTGCGGAGGCATTCCTATACTGTTGCAATTAGTGGTGAGTGAAACCCTGTTTCTTTTTGGCTGGGCTATCATAAAATAGCATGTGATGCGAGGACAATGATTAGCAGTGATGCGAGGTGTTACTAGGTAATACAAGGTGTCCCAGTAGAAACATGCTCAGTGTAAACTGTAATGAGGTTAATCTTGTATGAGCAGTTTCTAAAAATACTACGATATACCAAAATGTCCCACCTTCTTTCTTACCTTGCATGTCCTTTTGGGTTTCTGGCATGACGTTGTTCCCACAGTAGTAGGCCTTTTTTTAGATGCTGATGCCTGATGTGGCGCCGTTGGCTAGGGCCTTGGTGGCTGTGGCCTTGGTGGTGGTAGAGGTTCTGGACCCTGTCGAGGTGATGGTGGCTGCAGTGAGCTTCAGCGATGATTTTGAAGTTATTCAGCCCATAGGAACAGCATGTATTACACTTTTAAAGCAGATAAATGATGATTTTACAGCAGTTTATTGTGAAGGATAACATTATTAGCTCACTCGCTTACTCATATTATCTGCTTGGCAAACATTAGCAAGCCTTCATAACTTGTCTTCATATATGTTTCCATAATTCTACTCCCATTTTGGTTGAATGTCACTATATATTGTGCGCTTCAAATTACTCTTTCTTTCCAGACCAACCTTTGCGTAAATCTGGATCCCCTTTCAAATCAACCTACATGAAGGTATATTTGACATTACTCAAGTTCTTCATCATCTTTGTCAGCATCTTCATTGGCATTAGGAAGCTCTGCAGCTTTCCGATTCTCGCTGGCTCTCCTCTTATTCCTGCCTCCCTTTAAGTCCCTTGAATTATAGAGGAATTTATAACACAGCTCTTCACCTCCTCTTTAGTAGCAGCGTTGCTCCTCGGAAGGTATCAAGATGGCTGCGCAAGGATGACAGATCCCAATTCCAAGGTATTACCTTTCCACTCATTGGATCACTACGGAGAGATGTATAATGTGAGGAGGATGCCCGGTGGATGTTTGGGAGGGGGAGCTGTGCAGAGTCCGTCACGGTGTCCGTGATTCATCATCTTCGTCAGCATCTTCATTGACATTAGGAAGCTCTGCAGCTTTCCGATTCTCACTGGCTCTCCTCTTATTCCTGCCTCCCTTTAAGTCACTTGAATTATAGAGGAAATTTATAACACAGCTCTTCACCCCCTCTTTAGTAGCAGCGTTGCTCCTCTGAAGGTATCTAGGTGGCTGCGCAAGGATGACAGATCCCAATTCCAAGGTATTACCTTTCCACTCATTGGATCACTACGGAGAGATGTATAATGTGAGGAGGATGCCCGGCGGATGTTTGGGAGGGGGAGCTGTGCAGAGTCCGTCACGGTGTCCGTGATTCATCATCTTCATTGGCATTAGGAAGCTCTGCAGCTTTCCGATTCTCACTGGCTCTCCTCTTATTCCTGCCTCCCTTTAAGTCCCTCGAATTATAGAGGAAACTTATAACACAGCTCTTCACCCCATCTTTAGTCGCAGCGTTGCTCCTCGGAAGGTATCTAGGTGGCTGCGCAAGGATGAAAGATCCCAATTCCAAGGTATTACCTTTCCACTCATTGGATCACTACAGAGAGATGTATAATGTGAGGAGGATGCCCGGCGGATGTTCGGGAGGGGGAGCTGTGCAGAATCCGTCACGGTGTCCGTGACATCATCTTTGTCAGCATCTTCATTGGCATTAGGAAGCTCTGCAGCTTTCCGATTCTCACTGGCTCTCCTCTTATTCCTGCCTTCCTTTAAGTCCCTCGAATTATAGAGGAAATTTATAACACAGCTGTTAACCCCCTCTTTAGTAGCAGCGTTGCTCCTCGGAAGGTATCTAGGTGGCTGCACAAGGATGAAAGATCCCAATTCCAAGGTATTACCTTTCCACTCATCGGATCACTACGGAGAGATGTATTATGTGAGGAGGATGCCCGGCAGATGTTCGGGAAGGGGAGCTGTGCAGAGTCCGTCATGGTGTCCGTGATTCAGCATTTTCGTCAGCATCTTCATCGGCATTAGGAAGCTCTGCAGCTTTCCGATTCTCGCTGGTTCTCCTCTTATTCCTGCCTTCCTTTAAGTCCCACGAATTATAGAGGAAATTTATGACACAGCTCTTCACCCCCTCTTTAGTAGCAGCGTTGCTCCTCAGAAGGTATCTAGGTGGCTGCGCAAGGATGAAAGATCCCAATTCCAAGGTATTACCTTTCCACTCATTGGATCACTACGGAGAGATGTATAATGTGAGGAGGATGCCTGGCGGATGTTCGGGAGGAGGAGCTGTGCAGAGTCCGTCATGGTGTCCGTGATTCATCATCTTCGTCAGCATCTTCATTGGCATTAGGAAGCTCTGCAGCTTTCTGATTCTCACTGGCTCTCCTCTTATTCCTGCCTCCCTTTAAGTCACTCAAATTATAGAGGAAATTTATGACACAGCTCTTCACCTCCTCTTTAGTAGCAGTGTTGCTCCTCGTATTTTGACGCACAGCACCTGGGTAAATACACAATACGAAATGACAAAAACATCAGAGAACTGATTTTCACAATTTTAATTATCCATGTATTGAAAAGCAAATACACAAATCATTTTTTTTTTTCGCTGTAAGAATCAAGCGCAAGAAATTCTCTAATAGCATAATGAAATGTGCGTATGAAATTTCAGGCAAATAATTTTGTGTTTGATACAAAATATCAGTTGCAAAATTAGAATCACAATAAGGATAATGATTTGCTCATCGTTACTTTGAATGAAATTTCAGAATGCTGTTGATTGAGTAAAATTTTTAGCACAATGATATACATGTATCATATAGGACCACTGTTATAGCTCCCATCATTCTTATTGTCATTGTCAATTGCATTATCACTGCTCATGAGATATACTACCAATATCGTTAATTTAATGTGTTATGACATTTAATGAAACTATGCCACTGATAAATTTTCTCACATACATTAGTGATAGAGTTCTGGGAGTAGATCATTCAAAGCATGTTAATGTCTTTGCACATTGTAAGAGGAAGCTTAGCTATATTGGGGAATTTCATGCGTGTATAGAAAACAAAATGTTGATTTGGCGGAGGTCTGTGCTCTCTGGGTGCTTTTCAAGTTGGATACATTGATTATAATGACAAGGTTAATCTTTTGTGAGCAGTTTCTAAAAATACTACGATATACCAAAATGTCCCACCTTCTTTCGTACGTTGCATGTCCTTTGGGGTTTCTGGCATGATGTTGTTCCCACAGTAGTAGGCCTCTTTCTAGATGCTGATGCCTGATGTGGCACCGGTGGCTGTGGCCTTGGTGGCGGTGGAGGTTCTGGACCCTGTCAAGGTGATGGTGGCCGCAGTGGTGCCTCAGCGATGTGTTCGTAGCGATATTCTCTCTCTTTGTGCTCTGTGGTAATTATCTGGGTGAAAGGCAAAGGAAAATAATGTAAGATGTTGCCTGGCTATGTGCTATGTGTCGCTTGTTATCATTTTGATCCAACGTTAGTCTTGTTCATTCAACTGCTGCTGACCACGGTTGTACTGTCTGTGTTGTAATATTCAGCATGATTATATAATAAAAATCTGTTTGGTTAATGGAATACATTTTGGTCAAATCTCAAGTTTGTCAATCTATGTGGGATATAAAGCAAATAATCATCTATTTCTCGGGCAGTAGATGCAATCTAACATCGCCTCTGTAACCCTTGAGCTGTCTATCAACCCTCGTCTTCGGCTTGGCCTGATAGATGCCTCCTGGATTACCATGAGCGATGTTAGCTATTGTACCATCGCCCTCACAGTCGATGATTTGCTTATAACTTACAATTCCTTTGAAAGGGTCATTCGTGTAGACGGTGACAATTTCGCCCCGCGAACCGTCCACACCGATCAGTTGGCATTTGTCCCCCTATTTGTAGTGTGAACGGTGTCGCAGCGGGTCACAGGTCTCTACTGATTTGTCTGGGGAGGAGCCTCTTCAGCGCAGCCTCCCTCACATCGCTTGTTAGAACATCCGTTATGATGTTTCTGTAATTCGTCCATCTAATGAAAGAGAAAGAGAGAGAGAGAAAGAAAAATAAAACCACCGAAGTTCTGATCACCTGGTTCTCATGCTCCTTGCACGCTTCCTACGATAACCTCACGCACACAGTCAGGCATACCTAGTGCCTCTACTACGTCCAAAAATTGTAGAATCCAACTCTACCTTAGCAACCTGAAATTGCTTTATCGTACCATAGATGAGTCTTACTGTCTAGAATGTACCTGTCAACTGCTGCTTGTTGACTAACGCTGACTTCACTACACAGGTGCGGCATCCCGTGTCCCGTAAAACCGACACTGGGATATTCCCAGAGGTGGGGTCGCCCATTTGCCCGACTTGAGGGAGAACTATCATCCGGTTCAAAATGCAGGGTGCAAGGTTCATCTCTTCTTGGCCTTTTAGCTAAGATCATGTGTAGTATCATGTGTAGGTTTGGAAGGCAGAAACGATGCTGTCGGCATCTGGACAGGCATTGATGAACGAGGTTGAGCTGGAGACTGAGATGGGTTAAGAGACTGGGATGGGGTAAGAGACCTTGTTGAGAAGCTGATGCTTAGGTAGCTTTGATGACATGCTCTTACCATACATCAGACACATAGCCATAATACATTGCCTTGGTCTGTTGAGATGAAACAGGGAGAATACTAGGGGTAAAAGATTTGTACAAACATACACACACACACACACACACACACACAAAGACAATTGAAAGCAGTTTTCAGGTTATGTCAAAATTACTGTAACATAGCTCCGTGGACAGGTGTTAAAAATTCTAGTCGCTGTTACAGCATGAGAAATGGTTTTATTTTCCATCTCTCTGGTTCTAGTGTATGATGTATACAGCCAAAATTTTAAAAAAAAAGTTATTTCAGCATTTACTCACCTCCCCTTTGAAACCTTTTGTTGGTCTCGATGGTTTAGACTGCTTAAAAAAAGCCGTTGTTGAGGCGATACTGTACGTGGTTTCTTCTTTGCAGATTCTTTGGACTAAGCTCGGTTTCGGCCAGTCTCGGTCTTCAGACGGAGCCAAATCTCCGTCCAAAGTTTTCATGGTTGGACCGGCAGACAAACATCAGTTGAGGACATGAGGGGCCTTCCACTTAGATGGGTAATCCCTCCATTACATGTTGTACTGCTGTTTATCGGCAGACACTCCTATGATGGTGGCATGAAGCGGTATGCCTAATTTGGGATCCACCGCATGCACGGATTGTCCAACACGAAGCATGTGCCCAAGCGAAGATGATGACAGATAAAGTGAATCAACGTTAGAATGCCTTGTCTCAATAACAGAAAATGAAATCGGGCTTCTCAACACACAAGGAGAGTCCCACAAATGAGGCAGTATCAGACTATGGCAGAACAAATGTCTTGTTGGTTTCAGTTCAGAAAACTGGGCATCAATAAACATTTGAACAACTGAAATGAAGTTCTCAATTATGGATGCAATGTATATGAGGCTAATAAAGCTGCACGTAGAAAGGTACAATTACACTCAGTATCATTTACTCACCGGAAGAGCATCAGAAAAAAGGCTGGAAGAGCTTAAGTGTGGCCAACGTAGCAAACTTGGAGCTCAGTGATGAAAATTATCTCCCAAAGGTGAAAATGATCGAGGACGAGAGACTGAAGTATGGCATAACCAGGCATGGAAAAATATGACCACTGCTGCCACCAGTTGTAGCGTGTCAAAATAAAAGTTTTGTGAATAAGTAAAAGATGTCGCTCGATCCTGTAATAGAAATGTACTTGTATTAAAGATGGGGAGATAACATAATGTTGAGAACTCAGGGAAGATGCAAATAAGAACTGAAGTCAATGAAGTCTGGTAGTGCTCTTGTAGCTCAGCTTTATTTTGAGGACAACTCCCCCTCATTTAACTCGTGCATGAACATAATTTACATAACCAATATTCACATATATTCAAATTATATGACAACCAATAGAACTTAATGGAATGGAGGACTTCAATAAAGTGGAAGAGTCTAATTCAATAAATCAACCAATGAGTAAAGAGGAGCATGAAATGGTGGAAGTAGAAGGGATGATTACGTAAGAATGGGAGCTGCCTGGGCTCAATTAAAGAATCAGGTGTGGGATGAAATGAATGAACACACATGAATAGAGAAAGAATGAAGGTGACAAAACTGAAGAAGAGGAAAGATATCTGAAGCAATGGTCATGGAGCTGACAACTGAATATCATTAGCTTAACCGAATAAATGTCAGACTGCAAGGCAGTGCTGAAAAGCAAACTCATGCAAATTAATACAAGGTCTAGACTGACAACAAAAGGAGAGTAGACAAACCAGTAACGCACCAAAGTAAGCAACGACAAATCAACAGTCCTACATTATCAATCACACATGAATAATGCATGAAAAGCTACATCCACCTTGATTACAAATACTCAATACCTACACCTCGTATATAGTGATACACCTTTTACCTTTTGACACAAATTGTGAAACCACATGAAATATTGTTATACAAAAGTAAATAATATCTATTGGAAATTTTCTGAGAAAATCAGGTAAGGAAACTCCCGTGATTCCAGGTTGAATCATCACAAAATAGTGTTGTGAATACAAATATTGCAAACCATTGGACCCCTTTTAGTAAGTAGAATGTGTGATGAAATTTTATGAAATATTGTCAACTTAAAGGCAGCTATGGTACCTGGTATGATGTGCACATCTTGGCAGTGTTCAAAGAGCTCTTCAGGTGCTCTAAAGCGGCTGGATGTATAAGATACCCCGCTGTGGCTTTATGTTCTTCATGCAAGTCTTTGATTTTCTTACTTGGATCCTTCCAAAACAATAATTTTGGGGAAAGAGTGGTTGCACAGGTGTGCATACTTGGGGTCAATCTTGGGTTTAATGAACTCCTTTCCAAGGGTGTTCAGCTTGAACTTAGTATTCGATAGAAGGACCAGCACGTCCAATGCGAAGGGCCAGACATGTTGTCTATGTCCAGTGACTGTGCAAATGCTGTCATCCCTCTGATTAGAGCCTTTTGACCACGTTGAAGTTTTGCATCCTTGGTATGAATGGGAGTCTTTAGGTTTTCCCACAAGGTTGAGTTTGCCTTGCGTACATCTCAGAGCCTGACAGTTATCAGGCGTGATGTATCGTTCGGCTGTCTCTTCAAGGCTCTTCTCATCGAGCTTGTGGGTTAGCATATAATATATGCAGCTGGCAAGTTCAGAATTTAGGGCTTCCCCACCCCCACTGGCTGCTGCAAACTTTGCCGCTAGTTGTGGAAGGTCATTGCTACATGACACCGCTCTACTTTACCCGTCCGATTCCATACAGTAATCCGCTCATGGATTTCTCGCATCATATTCCATATCGGCCAGTATGGAAAGTTTGTCATTACCACATTGATCACTTAAGTGAGTATTATTATCATTATTGATACCGGGTTTTTCCCCATGAGGCCCAAAATAGGGATGACAAATGCAAATTGAATCATTCTGACTTTAATCCAGAAGGAATATTACTGATTCATACTTACCGTGTCTGTACTTTCTTCAGGTGCCTCCTCGTCAGTACATGGTATGCATGGAGATGCCTGACTCCTTCTTTCTCTAACAGTATCCTCCAGCTGTAAAACAATTGGATGAATTTTATGACACTTTTGTGAGCTAGTCCTCTATTCTATCAGAGCCTTCAGATGACTTGCCAGGTCTGTTGCCCCTCAACATGTGCCCACCTGTCTCAATAGGGGGCGCTGTGGGGCGACCTGCACCGACTACCTAGAACTTGGCATGTAACGATAGCTAAGCTATCAATTTTCTCCCCAAGTTCATTACTTCCTGGCAATGAGTTAACACTTTGGGTTTAAACATCATAGTCAATATCTGAGATCCATCAAAATTATGTAAACCGTAGTTTGTGAGTTGGGGAAGTGGCTTGTTTGGTCTCATCAAAATTGCACGCAATCCCCCAAGCATGACATCACATTGCAAGTTGTTCCTCTGCTAACACAATGCACAAAATCCTTCTGAGTGCATCCCTTCATTATCAGCAGGAACTGCACCCCTGTCTTCCAGCCTTTCATCTTTAAGTGAGATCCAATCTGTTTCAGTATTGGATGGCAGATAGTTTGATACATCACAACAATATATTCCTTGCCATTGCTATGGAAAATTTTCCACTTTTTTTTGTCAGACTTTATGGCGTAATCTGTGACTTGCAAAATATGGAACTGCATCAATTTCTCTCAATTCACATTGAACTCTCTCTAGACAGTTGACCTTGTGCTAACACCCTAAGAAGACATTTGTTGCATTTTAAATGTAAAAGGTAAATTGTTACGGCATGATTTTGAGGCTGTTTGAGAGTCATAAGCTGAATTATGTGATGTTTTATTGGCATTTTACTCTTAACACCCAGCTGGCATCCACAACTGCTCAGAAAAACATATATATATATCTGTGATATCATTATATGATTATCGTTGTTGAATTTATATACTGATAAAGGCTGTAAGAAGCTTCGTATATAGATCATGTCGTTTTGACATATTTGCTATAAGTTAGGGCATTAATTGTCACTTCTTATAGCAAGACAGACATGTTAAAGCCTCATGTATGTATGTTTCGATAAATATTTACATGATGTTTTGGTCTTTAAAAATTAGAGAAGTATTATTATTAGCGACACAATCATTGACACACGTTAACCCGTTGAGGATGAGTCCCAAGTATACTCGGACAGGTGTCTATGGGAAATGCGTGTTGTAGCAAAATCAAACCGTCCTCAACCGGTTAACTCAATTTCTTAATCTCTTATTGTTTCGTTAGGTATTGTGGGTGTAATGTATACAGAGACTCCAACTTTCTCACTTTCGCAGGAGATCTACCTCCTTGATATAATTTTTCAAATCTTCTACTGTCACGGATCGAATGCTAGACTTTGAATTTCTCCCACTCAAGGTGTTTTTTTTCCCCAAGTGCTTTAAGAATATATAACATTCTCCTGGCCAATATTGCTATCGTTATTAAAGTTTAAAAATAAGGCAAGGTAGCACTAGAGAGCATATAACGCTAGAATTTCCAGGACCATTCCAGTAGGTCCTGGACCCCGGCCACCATGGACGTTGCACTGAATATTGCTCATGATGTGTGCTGGTGCACACAATATTTTGCCCATGTTCACACAGTCAGAGTCTTCCGTTTGCAGGAGGGTTAAGGTGGAAGGATCTCTCATTTAAAAGATGCTTTGGGTTGTAGTCTCTGTGTTTCTTGTTCAGTGCTATCCATGATAGGTACCGGTAATTTACCTAAAATGAAATATTGAAATGTTATGAAAATGCATAGATATCAGAGGTGATTCTTGTACTGTTCTTTGCTCAAACTATTCCTTGATGAATACTTAAGATCGCAATGACTTCACAAGACACTGTAATGTATAGTATTGAAAGTGTTATCATGCATGTCTCAATTTGTTTCCGTGTCACAGCTCCAATCCAAATGATACGTAAGGGGCTTACTGTTCAAATGAACACATGCAAAGATATTAAAGGCAATATTCGCTTACAAATGAAAGTTGAGCAACAAGTCACCATAAGTCAGCATGACCGTGTAGATGAAACTGAAACCATACACTACCGATTGTAATAAATGATGGTTTTATGTCAGTGTCTATGCTTGAGCTTTGCAGTGAAATGACAAATGTGACTGTTTTTTAAAGTGCAGACAAGTACAGTATTAACCACAGAGATATGTCTGACAGAAAATGCTGGTTTATTGATGACAGTACTGTATTTGCCATTCTCTATTACACTGTGGCTGTTGTAGGTTGTTTGCTGTATGGAAGCCTCATGAAAAGTGTCTTTTTTGTACATATGCCTGGACAGTAATGTACAGATGATAAAACTGCTCTCTTGTTCGTGTAATTTGCTTTGCAAGACACCTTTTCTCTTTAAGCTCTTGACCTTGGAACCACCATCTAGGGATATAGCTTTCTTGATGTTAGATACGTAGTAGAAGTTATTATGTAGGTTGCTCTGAAAGGAGTTTCTCAGAAGTACAGTGGGTGCAATGTGTCGGGGGGGGGGGGGGGGGGGGGCAAAGGGCTTTGTTTTGTTTGCCTCAGTGATACAAATTGATGTGTGCTCGGAAAAGGCCAGAATTATACACTATTCTTTGAAAGAATCTGAGCCAATGTTTCCAAGTGCTTTATTAATTGTGAATTCTTGTTTATCTTCCTTATACATACATGTACAATGCACAACGGAGTATTGGTATATTGTGTGTGTTTGTGTGTGTGTTTGTGTATATGTGTGCATGTGTGCCTGCATGGATGTGCATTTGTGTTTACGGTGTAGATCATGAAGTCGCACAGAGTGCAAAATTTATAAAGAGATTAGTTCCATAGTTTCATTTAATTAATTGTCAACATTGCGATCATGTTTTTGTCCCTTTTTCCTTTAAAGCAGAGTGGCTATAGCAGTGTATTTCTTGTGTAATTACACTCAAATTCCATTCACTATTAGGACCAGGGCCCCATTTCATAAAAAGTTGATATGATAGCAACTCTTGCTGGAAAGCAATTGTCATGGTAACACAGAGACTCCAACCCCAAGCACCTTTTGATCTGAAGAATCTTCCGCCTGAAACCTCAAGCAAACTGGAGACTCCAACTTGATGTGCGCGAAGCGCAAAGTTCCTTACGGCAGGGGTCAAGCTCTAGGGTTCTAGATGCTCTCTCGTGCTATTTAAAGCTCATTTTTCAACAGGTGATGACAATAAGTAAGAAATCATTTCAAGCGGGAGACAAAAAGCCAGGGAGGGAGAAATTAAATCTCAAGCGGGGGAACGGGAGATTTTGCAAAAATGGGCTTTTGGCGGGAGATCTACCGTCGAAAGTTGGAGAGTTGGAGTCTCTGGTAACGAGAAGAATTCAGCTTCCTGATTGGCTGTTGCTATGAGAAGTTGTCATTTCAGCAAGAGTTGCCATCTTAACATCTTTTATCTATCTCTAGATCTATCCAGCTAGTCATTGACCTCTACCCACTCCTACCTCCCCATCTCCAATGAGTCAATGACCTCTATCATCCTTCGAGTATGCCCTAAAATGTTGGAATGGTGTCGGTCCAACCCCAAAGTATCAGACAACATCCAGCCCCCATCTCAAATGCAGGCCCCCATTCATTACTCAGAATTGGTGTTGAGTCTATAAACCACCCCAAAACTAGTCCCGCCTTTATTTCCATGACAACCAAAGTTGTACCCAATTGAAAACCTTTCTTTAGCATGAAGACTCCACCCCATTCACCCCTTCATTGTCTTGTGTACATATAAATGTAAATGTATCTTGTGAATTGTAAGATTCAAGAGACTCTGGATTTGACACTTGGAGTGAGAGGACATACCACAAGAGACATCTCAAATAAAATACTATATATTCATTGCATGTCTCAAGCTATTTATTCAGTGTACTTTGTAAGATCCCAATCCAATACACGACATAATACCTGAGAAAGGGTACAAGTAAGCATCCTTCATTGTGGCTATTATAAAGGAGAGGTAATGCCTCTTGAAACTAGTGCACGTAACTGTAATAAACCTCTGTATAAATGTCAGTCATATGAGTTGATGACAAGAGTAGTACATACTCAGCAAACTTATTAATAATCATGACCCATGCATGCATCTCGTGACATAGGCATATATTCCACAGAGCTAGCTAGAAGTGAAAGTCTACTTCAATTTCAGTTTGTCAGCCTTTGACGATGTGTAAGAGTTGTGCCATGATGGCACGTCACCAAACATTGAGATTATAGTGCTGAATCTTGAGATGTGCAGGAATCTTGTTTGTCCAGTTCCCATAAAATTTGCTCCTGATGAGAATGCCGCAGTAGCAGATTATTTGACTTTGCAGCAAGTATGTGAGCTCAGACAAAGGTGACAACAATTTCAAAGTGTTCAATCTGATTTCCTTTAGAGACACAGTGCCTCCTAGCCATGGCTGAGAGTAAGGTAGTGATCAACAGTTACCAATATAAGAGTGCAATCCTGCTTTGCTTTATGTCTACAATGGGAGTGTGTATCTCGTTTATGCCATCCCTCACTCAAGATGATGGACAGAAGTATGTCTTCTACCTGGTAAGAGTGAATCTGCTTTCATACGTGATCCTAGCTGTGACACTCACCATTTGGTTTTATCGCAAAAAATCAGATCTGCATGGAGAACAGGCCATTTTGTGGCCACTTGAATGCCGACACTGTGCAAGGGCATTACATTGTCACATCAACAACGATGAAGGAATATCCTCAAGGAATCTGACACATGCTCTTGCAGGAACAAGTAGGAATATTGCTACTAATTCTGAGGAACCTCAATATCAGATGCCTTCAGAGCCAAGTGCTACAATGGAACAAAATGACAGTATGCCATCTGCAAGTTCGGAGATGTCTGGAAGATGTTCCAGCAGGTCTTTACTTTTGCATTCTTCTAAAAGGTCCAGTGGTTTGGACTGCCACAGTCCATCTGAGGACAGTGCTTCAAAGAATATACTAAGTCCAGGGTCCTTGCCTGCAGAACCTCTCGCACAGCAATGCCAGACACCAGACAGTCATGATCATAATTCTCCAAAGGCTGTCCAAAGGAATAGTGACACTTCCTTGGTTCCCCCGGAACACGGGGAATCTCTGCTGAGGGATTCCTCACAAGAATCTTACCATTCGTCAAAGATGTCTTTGCCAAATCTGCCTACCCCGAAGACTGAACAGCTCAGAGCAGAGCACGCTGCTCCAAGAAACAGTGCCCAGTGTTTGTTTGTCCCAAGACATAAATCAGTGCTGTATGTGTTTCAGGTGTTCAGTATTTTGTCACTTTGTAGTCTTGCAATAGATGTAGTGTACAAGGGCCTTTGCAGCTATCAGGAAAACTCAGAAAAGGATGTCTTGATTACAGGTATGATTGAAGATCTCTGCCTCTTTGCAGGCATAGGGATTTGTCTCTGGATAATGAAATACCACTATCAGGCAGTTTTTACTGATAAAACTGTCTTCAGTGTGTATCTTGGTCAAGGATTTCCAGTATTCCTATCAGTTGCTGTGTGGTGTCTTGCCACACCTTTATGTCACTTCTTGCATAACACACCTATAAGTCACTCTCAATCATTTCATTGTACCAATGTCACATGCTTTGAGTTTTTTACCTTTGCTCGAAGGCTAGCCCCCACCTTTAATGTGGAGTATGTAATCATTTGCGCTGCAATTTATTTGCAGTTGTGGGCAACTGTGCTGCCAAGATCTGTACTGGCTGCAAGTGGAGAAAAAGCCATATTTGAGAGACTGAATGACAGGCACAGAGATGCATTCTTTAGCCAGATATGGAAAAAATTGAAAGTTTCCTTTTGGAAAAGAGAAAACAATGTAATTGAGCTCATTTCAGAATCATCTAAAGCATCATGGGCCACCCAATGTCACTCCTTTGCTGTTGTGTCATTATCTGGTATCACAGGAATAGCCTATATCACTTGGAACCACTGTATTCTTGAGCTGCCTTTGCTCAGACTAACCGATTCAGGAAAAGATGCCATCAGGCTTGCCAGTGAAATAGCTCTTGCCATCCCTTTCATTGTCATGTTCATTTGCCATGTGCATGCCTCAGAGTTTTTCTTCAAATTCCATCCAAAAAAGGCCACCTACATTGCAGACGGTCTCTATAATGGACATGACTTGATCCTCCTGCTTTGCTCTTGCTTTGTATACGCTCTCCTTATCTTGAGAAGTGTGAGTGCTATTGAACTCCTTATGGAAGGTGGCCAGAGTTTGTCCATTGGGGATGCTGCCCACTACTGGCTAGGTGCTGCTACTTCTTGTGTCTCTGTTGTTACAATGGCCCTGATGACTTTGTTTCTCATCGTGACCCAGAGACAAGCTGTGCAAGGTACCCGGGCAAGGCAGATTGTTGCAGTGACATTGATTTATGCGACATGTTTTAACATGGCACAGTGGTTTGAAACAACTTTTTTTGAATCGGAGGAAATCCTGATTAAGACTTTCTTCAACGACACCACAGGCGGTGTAATCAATCTGATTGTGGAACCCTTTATCACAACGTATGACCTCCATGCTGCTCTACTTGCATTTGACTCATATCAAATGTTGTATGCAACAGGTCATGCATAGAGTAGCTTGATATTGAAATTGATTCTGTCGATCAGCATTCACGGCCTGACACTTCACATACAAAGACAAAATTTAAAGGGTGTGTACAGTTCTGGTTGAGGTGAGGATTTAGCTTTTAACGTTTTTCAAGATATTCAGAAACCACTCTATGAGATGTCAAAGAGAATGCAATTCTAAGGGGTATCAAAAGTTTATTTGATGAAAATCGGTTTGGAAATTGCTGAGATATCCAGAAACAAGGTGAAACAAAGAGATCCTAATAAAAGGCGTGGCCTGTCGCCTTTTATCATTATCACTTTTTTTGATATCTCAGCCATTTGAAAACCAATTTTCATCAAATAAGCATTGAATCCTTCTTGAAATTGCATGCTCTTTCATATTTCATAAAAGGTTTCTCATTATCTCAAATTGGAATGTTCAAAACATGAATCCCCATCCCAACCATTACTGTACAGTCCCTTTAACTTTGCTTTGGGTTTGTTACTGTCAGTTATTTGATGAAGTTCTGGAAAAAAAAAACACCTTAAGTTCTTGTAATGTTCACTTATCATTATATATCATCTCAAAACCTGTGAAAAAGTCCATTGGCATATCATTGTTGATTGGTTGTGGTATGCACATATGCAAATTTGGTGGAGTGATGGGCATTGCAAATGTGCAGTTCTGAGGTTAAAAACGTATAGAATATTTCAAATATAGCGAACTCAGGTACTCCAAGATTTAATTATATTGCAAGAAGATATTACCATACAGGTCTCTAAACAGACTGTTTATGGCACAGCAAGGTAATTGAGAAAAACACAAAATAAGATTGTATGATTTAATAGATTTCCAGGTTAAAAAAAAACAAATGTCATTGTTTCCCTTATTTACATGTCTACTTGAAGGAGGTTGAAAATGGGGTGAAAATGCTTGGTTTTGATATGCACTTTATCAGAACAAGGCACATATCTTGTGGGAATTACAAGTATATGAGTGTGTGGCCTGTGTTACCTCATCACACATGAAACAGAGATGTAATACTCATGTAGTGTACTACATAAAATTGGCAGTATACAGTAGACCAATCTACTGAAGGAACTATACATATGGTTGAAAGAGAGGGTATAACTTACTGTGTTTTCAGGTATGATTAGTAGAAACTTACATGACCTTTAGGAAGAAATCTATAAAAACTTTGCACTCACAAACAAGTAGAATGTTCTTTGTCCTGTCTTCCCCTACCCTATATTTCTGTCAATATTCTATATATCTGTGCTGCCCTGTGGAACCCCAGACATGGAAATCACAAAGTCCAATCTTGCACCCCTGTTCACAACTGCTTGGCACCATCCCTCAGGGAGATTTTAGATTTAGCAATTGAGGATCCCTATGATATTAAAATGGCATGGTATGCAGGAGCTAATTAATCAACTGGGAGTTGTTGGCATGATCAAAAGTTTTGGCAATTAAATGGCAATATTAGGATATCTGTCTGTTACCCGTGGCCATATGTGTGAAGGAATCATGGGTGAACTTCAGTTAAATGTCTCACATTATCTTTCACATGATGCAGGATTTGATGGTTTTCCATCGGATCCATGATTGCATTTGTCAGTGACGTGCTCCTGTACGTTGCAGCAGTCATGAATTGGGGATTGAGTCGGGTCTTTAGTTCCAGGGTTCATACTGTGTGCCTATCTTGAAAACTGATTTTTTTTTTTTCAATTACTGGCATGGAAAAGTGGGAATTTTTTTTTGTGGAAGTTTTGTGCATATCACCCAACATGATCAAACTAGTGTGACAAGGGAGCTTGCAAATTTATTGCCTATTATATGTAATCCTGTTTTAAACTTTGATTCCATGGAATAAAGACATGCCAAATTCATCTTACTACAATATGAATGAAGTGTGAAAAATAACTTCCACAAAAATGTCCACTAATAGAGTTAGTTTTTGTGGTCAATTGACTTAGTTATCTGTCACATGAGAAGAGTTTATGAGTATGATAAGTGCAAAATGTTCTTGATAAAAAAATCTTCCAGTGCTGTGTTAGCCCTAGTTGATCGGTTGAGAATGATAAGGGCATTAAGTTGCCACAAAACCCAGTGTTCAAGACCACTTAACGGCCTTCTCATTCTCAACAGATGAGTTGATGAGTTGTGATGCCCTCAAAGGGCTTTGTTTTGTTTGCCTCAGTGATATACGTAAATTGATGTGTGCTACGAAAAGGCCAGAATTATACACTATTTCTTTGAAAGAATCTGATCCAATGTTTCCAAGTGCTTTATTGTGAATTCTTGTTTATCTTTCTTAGGCTTTACATAATGTACAGCAGAGTGTGGGTTTATTGTGTGTGTGTGTGTGTGTGTGTGTGTGTGTGTGTGTGTGTGTGTGTGTGTGTGTGTGCGTGTGTGCCTGCAAGGGTGTGCATTTGTGTATACAATATAGATCATGGAGTCGCACAAAGTGCACAATTTAAAAGGGATTAGTTCCATAGCTATACATTCATATTCATTTTATTAATTTTCAACATTGCAATCATATTTTTGTCCCTTTTTTCTTTTAAAGCAGAATGGCTATAACAGTGTTTTTTGTGTAGGGCCTGGTTATACTTGAATTCCATTCACTATGAGGACCAGATCTATATCTCGACCTATCCAGCTAGTCATTTACCTCTACCCACTTCTCCCTTCCCATTTCCAATGAGTCAGTGACCTTTTTCATCTCTTAATTGTACCCTAGAATTTTGGAATAGTGTCAGTCCTACCCTACAGTGTCAGACAACATCCAGCCCCCATCTCAAATGTAGGCCCTCATTCATTACCCAGAATTGATGTAGAGTCTATAAACCACCCCAAAGCTAGTCCCACCTTTATTTCTGTGACAATCAAAGTTTTACCCAATTGAAAATCTTACTCAAGTATGAAGACTCCACCCCATTCACCCCTCATTGTATGTTTACCAAGAACTTTGTGTACACTGTATACAGTTCGACCTCGATTATCTGGGCATGTCGGGACCTGCGCTCATCCGGATATACCGGTAAGCGAATTGGCCGGATACTAATGAGAGACACAATGTTAATGCATATAGCTGCCGTCCAAGCTGCTGTCCCAGTGCACTGGCAGCTAGGCAGGTAGCATACCCTGCAAAACTGTGCCGTGATTTACTGACAAGTTTTCCATCCATGTTCTTATGGTGAATTTATAGATCATGACTGCTTACTTTTACGATGATAATGTGGTGAGAATTTTAGTTCTGTTGTGAATATTGTAGGTAAATCATGTGAGTTTTGTAGAAATTTTAAGTGAGTTTTGTAGAAATTTTAAGTGAGTTTAAAGTCAATGTTTTTTCTCAATTTTGGGTGAAAAAAAAAGTCCTTCACTGCATGAACGTGTCCGGATTATAGAGATTTCTGGATAAAAAGAGGCCTCATAATTGAGGTCGAACTGTATGTGCTGTATCTCGTGAATTGTAAGATTCAAGAGACTCTGGTTTTGACACGTGGAGTGAGAGGACATACCACAAGAGACATCTCAAATAAAACACACTTTGGTGAGTTTGAAATATATTACCTGCATGTCATAAGCTACATGTATTTATTTGATGTACCTTAAAAATAAGATCCCAATCCCAATACACGACAGCATGAAATACTGGGAAAGGAGTACAAGTATTAAAGCATCGTTCCTTGTGGCTAGATTATAGAGAAGTGGTAATGTCTCTTGAAACAGTACTCAAGTGCGCTCAACCTTCTATATAAATGTCAATCATAGTGGTTGATGACAGGAGTAGTACATAAACTGCAGCAAACTTATAAATAGTCATGACCCATGCATGCGTCTCGTGACATGCTCAGCTTACGCAAATATTCCTCAGAGCTAGCTAGAAGTGAAAGTCTACTCTAATTTCAGCTTGTCACCCTTTGAGGATGTGTAGAGTCGTGTCGTGACGGCATGTCACCGAGCATTGAGATTATAGCGCTGAAACTCGAGACGTGTGAAGTCTTCTTTGTCCAGTTACCGTAGAATTTGCTCCTGATGAGAATATCTTATTTAAGCAAATTATTTGATGTTTTTCAGCAGCTATTGTAGCCCAGACAATAATGACAACAACTTCAAAGTGTTCAATCTGATTTCCTTTAGAGACACAGTGCCTCCAAGCCATGGCTGAGAGTAAGGTAGTGATCAACAGTTACCAATATAAGAGTGCAATCCTGCTTTGCTTTATGTCTACAATGGGAGTGTGTATCTCATTTATGCCATACCTTGCTCAAGACGATGGACAGAAGTATGTCTTTTACCTGATAAGAGTGAATCTGCTTTCATATGTGATCTTAGCTGTGACACTCGCCATTTGGTTTTATCGCAACAAATCAGATCTGCATGGAGAACAGGCCATCTTGTGGCCACTTGAATGTCGACACTGTGCAAGGGCATTACATTGTCACATCGACAACGGTGAAGGAACGTCCTCAAGGAATCTGAGACAGGCTCTCACAGGAACAAGTAGGAATGCTGCCACTTCTGAGGAAAGTCAATATCAGATGCCTTCAGATCTTAGTGCTAGTGCTACAGTGGAACAAAATGACGGTATGCCGCCCACAAGTTCAGAGATGTCTGGAAGATGTTCCAGCAGGTCTTTACTTTTCCATTCCTCTAAAAGGTCCAGTGGTTTGGACTGCCACAGTCCATCTGAGGACAGTGCTTCAAAGAATATGCTAAGTCCAGGGTCTTTGCCTGCAGAACCTCGCGCACAGCAATGCCAGACACCAGACAGTCATGATCACAATTCTCCAAAGGCTGTCCAAAGGAATAGTGACACTTCCTTGGTTCCCCCGGAACAAGGGGAATCTCTGCTGACGGATTCCTCACAAGAATCTTACCATTCGTCAAAGATGTCTTTGCCAAATCTCCCTACCTCTGAGACTAAACAGCTCAGAGCAGAGCACACTGCTCCAAGAAACAATGCTCAGTGTTTGTTTGTCCCAAGACATAAATCAGTGCTGTATGTGTTTCAGGTGTTCAGTATTTTGTCACTTTGTAGTATTGCAATAGATGTAGTGTACAAGGGCCTTTGCAGCTATCAGGAAAACTCAGAAAAGGATGTCTTGATTACAGGTATTATTGAAGATCTCTTTTTCTTTGCAGGCATAGTGGTTTGTTTCCACATAATGAAATATCACTATCAAGCAGTTTTTACTGATAAAACTGTCTTCAGTGTGTATCTTGGTCAAACATATCCAGTATTCCTTTCAATTGCTGTGTGGTGGCTTGCCACACCTTTATGTCACTACTTGCATATCGAACCAATAAGTCACTCTCAATCATTTCATTGTATCAATGTCACGTGCTTCGAGTTTTTTACCTTTGCTCAAAGGCTAGCCCCCACCTTTAATGTGGAGTATGTAATTATTTGCGCTGCAATTTATTTGCAGTTGTGGGCAACTGTGTTGCCAAGATCTGTACTGGCTGCAAGTGAAGAAAAAGCCATATTTGAGAGGCTGAATGACAGACACAGAGGTGCATTCTTTATCCATATATGGAGAAAATTGAAGGTTACCTTTTGGGAAAGAGAGAACAATGTAACTGAGCTCCTTTCAGAATCAACTAAAGCATCATGGGCCACCCAATGTCACTCCTTTGCTGTTGTGTCATTATCCGGTTTTACAGCAGTAGCCTATGTCACTTGGAACCACTTTGTTCTTGAGCTGCCTTTGCTCAGACTAACCGATTCAGGAAAAGATGCCATCAGGCTTGCCAGTGAAATAGCTCTTGCCATCCCTTTCATTGTCATGTTCATTTGCCATATGCGTGCCTCAGAGCTTTTCTTCAAATTCCGTCCAAACAAGGCCACCTACATTGCAGATGGTGTCTATAACGGACATGACTTGATCCTCCTGCTTTCCTCTTGCTTTGTATATGCTCTCCTTATCTTCAGAAGTGTGAGTGCTATTGAACTCCTTTGGGAAGGTGGCCAGAGTTTGTCCATTGGGGATGCTGCCCACTACTGGCTAGCTGTTGCTACTTCTTGTGTCTCTGTTGTTACAATGGCCCTGATGACTTTGTTTCTCATCGTGACCCAGAGACAAGCTGTGCAAGGTAACCGAGCAAGGCAGATTGTTGCAGTGACCTTGATTTATGCGACATGTCTTAACATGGCACAGTGGTTTGAAACAACCTTTTTTGAATCGGAGGGAATCCTGATTAAGACTTTCTTCAACGACACCACAGGTGGTGTAATCAATCTGATTGTGGAACCCTTTATCACAACGTATGACCTCCATGCTGCTCTACTTGCATTTGACTCATATCAAATGTTGTATGCAACAGGTCATGCATAGATTAACTTGATATTAAAATTGATTCAGTCGATCAGAATTCATGGACTGTCACTTCACATACAAAGACAAAATTTAACTTTGCCTTGGGTGTGTAACTATAAGTTATTTGATGTATTTCTGCAAAGAACTTTTAGTTGTTTTTTTTTTTTGTAATGTGTCCTCTCCACCCTATCTCTGTCAATATTTTATATCTCTGCTGCCCTGAGGAACCCCTGACTAGGAAACAGGAAGTCCAATCTTGCACCCCTGTTCGCAACTGCTTGCCACCAGCCCTCAGGGAAATCTTAGCAATTGAGGATCCCTTTAATGAATGACATGGTATATGGGAGCTAATTGATCAACTGGGAGTGGAATTGGCATGATCAAAAGTTTTGGCAAAGCACAATATTAGGATTTCTGTCTGTCTCCCTCAGCCATGTGGAAGAACTTGAGTTGTATCTCCTATGATCTTTCTTGTGATGCAGGATTTGATGGTTTTCTATGAAATCCATGATTGCATTTGTCAGGACGTGCTCCTGTACCTTGCAGCAGACATGAATCGGGGATTGAGACGGGTCTATATCAGTTTGAGGGTTCATAGTGCTGCTTGTACATCTTGAAAACTGATGTCACATTGTCCAGTTTCCAGTCAAATGGTGTTATGCTGCTGTTGGCAGAGGACTGAAAAATTATGGCAAAAATAGATATGATCTCAGCTAGTTCCCCAAGGACTCTTCGGTTGAAATTATCTGGTCCAGGTAGGTGCTTTCCCAGGCCAAAATTTGTGGAGAAAACTCTTTTCACATTAAGTGAGATGTGAACAGCCTTTGGTTGGCACATCTTTCAGTTGTGTGAGAATTCTTTGTTTTACTGATGCCGTCTCTCATTGTGCTCTCTAAAAATGCTGAGTTTGGATGCCGGCCAGTTCTTTTTTGTCTTAGACTAGCCATACTTCTGTTTTTAGAGGAGCTATGCCAATATTAGATGATTTCTGTTTTTTAATGTTTTGTTTGACTGGAGAGGGCTTTAGATTAGCCTAATCAAATGTGTCAAGACAAGTTCAGTACAATCTTTAGAGAAATTGCTGAACTTCCCAACTGAGATGTGGTGTTTGTGTTTTACACCTGGCACCCATGTTTATACCCAGGATAGTCATTTTGTATTCTAGTGGCCTTTTGTTCAGTTGATGTCTTTTTCTTATGAGAAGATGCAAGGCTGTGGTTAGCCAAGGCTTGATGTTGTCCTCAGCTTGAGCTTGGTTGTGCAGAATGTGTTTCAGGAATGCTGCATAGAGAATGTCCTTTTTAAGAACCCCGACTCCTTTGCTTGTACGTACCGTAGTAACAGCTTTTTTGTGTTTTCAGTTGTAAGAGAGCAGTTTCTCCATTTCACAACTCTAAAGGCCTTCCCAGTTAGCATTTGTGTATAACTGTACAAGTTAAGGTTGAGGCTTCATTTCTTCTTGTTGTATATTAATTGACACAGGCCTACACTGAGTGAGGAGAGGCTCTGCTCTTCAGATATCCCTTTAGTTGTGTTTATGAAGCCAGCACAACAGACAAGATGTCCTTTCTGAATGAATGCACATCTAAAGGTTTCAAGTTTGAGTGAAAAATGGACCATACCATCAGACCCATGGATGAAGATTTATCCAGCTATGGTGATAGACACATTCTGTCTCGAGCAATGATCAGTGGAATTATACGAGAATGATGTGCTATGCTTTGGTTGGAGGTTTAATGCAGTTGCAGGAATCGACTTTTATAAGTGTAATTGCCATGAAAAGAATTCGTACTCCAATGATTGAACATGGCAAATAAAATCACTGTTATGACTCTTTGGTGGCCTCGCATGTGTTATGAAGGTTTATTCTAGATATATTGCTTTAGGACCATGATAAGTTGTGGGAGATGCCAGTACTTTGCAAACAGAATTGTTATCAATTGCTTTGCTGCATAGTTACAGAGGTTGAAAATATGGAATCATAGCCCTACCTGAATCCTTGTCATCAGCGGCAACATGAAAATGCATACAGATAAATCCCAAAACCTTCAGTAGTTCTCAGGTGTAAAGGCTGACACACACCTCGTGATATGGTCATGAAACCTGAAGATTGAAGAGCTGAAGCAAAGCTGAAACCAAAGGTAAACATGGTATGATAATGTCACACAGTGTACAATGTTAAAGTAATGCCATGTCGTAATATCAGTCATTTTGTCAACAATGGAAATAGACAGGAGATAGGTCTTGTTTGACTGATTGTCTGTCCTGCAGTTATGCCCATCTCAACTTGTAACCATATCTTTGCATTGAATCAGAGATGTCAAGTGAAACATTGATGTTCATGTACTCCCTCACACTGGTTACCCCCTTTTTATTTAAATTGCAAAAACCACCTCTGAGTGATGTTGCAATATTGCTAATTTTGTCCATGACTAAGGAGTTATGAAAGTGCGTAATTATAGAGAGTTCAAAGGCTGTTTTACCTCAACACTTCTCAAAATTTTAGTGTTCTTGACTTCATTCTCTGTAGCCCAGGTGTCAGGAATTAAATGACTACAATTTCTGCCGATATATCAACATTACAGTGATTTTGATCAGTTTTGTGTGCCCACCCTCTCATTTTCTTTTTTTTTTCTTTTTTTTCTTTTTTTTTAAATGATAAGAGAAAGTGTTTCACCTTCATCCCATTCCTGCTACCGTTTGTTCTTTTCAGGAGAACGGATTCATCAACTATTTTGGAGAGCAGCGTTTTGGGGCATCAACATTAGATCCATCAAAAGCCATGACAACCATTTCTCCTGCAGATATAGGGCGTGCCATGCTGCAAGAAAAATATGTAAGATTGATAGCACTTTTATCTACACTCAGCAAAACAAGAAAGTAAACACTTTTTCAACTTCATCTTTCTCATAGATTATTTGGCTAATGTTAATGTTTTACATACAGTGTTAAAGGTAATTTGATTGGCTATCAACCTAGTAGGTCAATAAAAAGGAAACTTTATGCATAAGTGAACACATTCGTTTTTCTCTTCCAAGGCACAAAAGTAAAAATTGCAAAAATGGACAAGTTGTTAACCGTATTCAAGCGTAAGTGCTCTTCCATATAACAATGAAACAAAAGACAGATCCAACACAATAAGAAATGCTAATTAATTTACAAAAATCAATCTATGATCTCTATAATGTCTCTGCAACCTTCCAAAGATAAAGAAAGGCAAAAAATAATGGAGGAAAATGAAGAATCTTCTGTCAAATCCATATTCAAAAGACATGAGAGAAGAAGCAATGGTAACAAAGATGGTAGAAATTTGAAGTGTTATTCCAAATTAAGAAAATGTGAAATAGTATTTGGTTCTTTAATTTGTCTCATGAATTCTTCAATTCCATAATTTAAAAGCAAAAAAGAAATTCTGTTCATTTTATCACCTTTGCGGCTTACTCCCTATGTCATTTAAATTTCAAGTTGACAGAGAATGCCCATCTTCCCCCTTCAGTTCCCCCACTATGTTATGTTTGAGAATATTAAGAGAAACAAGGGAATGAAAACTTATTTCTGCTATTTCATTCATGTCTCCTATTGCATTAAATGGGTCTTCCGATATCATCGTTATCTTGGAGGGCATTTACATATTGGTTTCATTATGTCAATTTCTGCAATTTTTACTTTTTTGCCTTGGAGGACAAAAATGAATGTGTTCACTCATGCATAAAATTCCCCTTTGTATAAACCTAACAGATTGATAGCCATTTAAATAGCCTGTAAAGTGGTATATGACACAATGATTTTTATGAAAATCTTCTATGAAAACTATGAACTGTAAAAAGTGTTTACTTTCTTTTTTTACTGAGTGTAATTCATGCAAATTGATCTGACATGCATTCTGGTTCTGTTCCAGTGTGGCTGCAGAAGAATGAGAGGATTCGTTTATTAGCTCTTATCACTTTCAAATCAATTCTTGCTTTGTAGTGAATTCCATTAAATCAAAAACATCCGTACATCTATCCAAATTTAGCCCATAATGTGTTCTATCTCCAGGCACTTCACTTGCAAAGTTTTTTTTTGTTTTTGTTTTTTCATCACCATTCAGTAATTCCTTCAAACTTTATCAAGTTGGCAAGTAGCCATCACATGTCTCAGTAGAAGAGAGAAGGCCATATGTTGGCACAATAGAAATTAGGGGAATTAGATAATAAATTATACTGTATTGACAATTAGTTTCTCAATTTTTGTGCCAATATGCAAGGAAAGCACTGCGGCAGACTTGCCAATCGGCAAACAAAGCTTAGTAGGGGTCAAGTAATTTGCATCCTCCTTTTTGTCCATGCATATATTGTAGGCCGAAGCAGTTAGCTTGATCTTGTCACCAGATGATGGGTCGGGCGCAGACCAGTCCAGTCCGACCAACCAAGCCAAGCGCTGCTACCAGTCTACAGGATCCGCCAAGGCTGCCCTCAAACTGATGCCCTCTCACAAGACCAGGGAGTGTCTGCTCCTTAAAGCACTCAACAGGTACATTTTCAGAACTGCCCCCAGGGGAGGGAAGAGGGGGAGGGGTGAGGGGGAATTATGTGAAAACAAGTTTGGCTAGAAAATGAAAATATTGATAATGATAATCAGAAGATTTGATACCCAAAATAATGACTTGTAGGAACCAGTAAGATTACCATGTCTAATTAAGTCAAAATCACATGTCTTTTTAGGACCAGTGTGTTTGTTTTTCAGTCTTGTGTATATTCATGACTCTCCTTATAAAAGATGTCAAATTTAATATGGAGCTAACCATTCCTGGACTTTTTCAGAACTGCGTAATGTATCTAGAGCAAAGGAACCACACAGATTCAGTTGTTCAAAATGTGCCATACAGTAAATGTTTGAAATGAAAGAAATCTTTTTTTTTAATCTTTTGATGTTACCACAGGCTGCATTGAACCATATGATCCACCTATATCCAAGTAGGGCCTATTTTTTTCAGACTGCAAAGGGGATGTGTGCTTTATCATTTGGTATTACAAAATTTAGCTCCCTTATCTGACTCAAGGGAGTTAACTACAATGTGAATCCTTTTCATTGAAAGTTTTTGTAGCTTATCCTTTTCTATCGGACCTTTCCCATTTTATGAACTTGCCTATTTCAGGCATGGAACAGGGAATGACGGATGCATCAAAGCCCTGATGAACATCCCTCACAAAATGCGTCAGATGTACGTCCATGCCTTCTGCAGTCTGGTGTGGAACCAGATGGCCTCGTGGCGGATAGGTCGCCATGGTTACCAGGTTCAGGATGGGGATTTGGTACTGCAGGAAGACTCTGAAACCAAGGTGATTGCCATTCAAAACCTTTAAAACTTACTCTGAAAACTAGAATTCTCACACATCAAGTAACTGTATAGCCTGAGAGATATAGATACATGTAAATCAATATATATTGAAGAAAATCCAGTAAGCACAGAGGAAATTGCAGCTTTTTTAGAATAGTGGGTATATTTGTCTTGTACCCCAAAATCAATCTCTTCCTCTTATCATGTGATAAAGTTAATCTGATATGTAATCAAAATTATGTAGCTGTTGATTTTTCTCATGGCGATGCAAAAACCAATAGCTCATACATGAATGGGCCTGCTCTGTCTTCTTACTCTCCCTCACTCTCCATGTCTTCCCATCATCATTGTCACTATTCCTTTGTCCTTGAGCAATAATGTATAATATAATCAGAGAGAGTAGTCAAACAATATCTGTTACAGAGACGGGGCCATTTCTATAATGACAAGGTTTTGTGGCCAAGGATTTCATGCTCGCTTTAACGAAGTTTCATAACGAAATACTCTTTCATTTTCTCAAGTGTTTTTTGCACTCAAGAATTTTGCTTATTGTATCAGAGTATGCTCTATCTATGCTCATTATAAGTTTGCCTTTACTTATAGCACACTTCAAAGCCAATATCAATTATCCTTGTGCTGTTGAAATATGATGAATAACTGTTGTCCTTTTGACTCGTATTCCAATCTTTTATTACCCACAACAGGTGCATGTTGTCAACCAAAAAGACATCCTGGCTGGCAGCTTCTCCATCACCGACGTGGTCCTCCCCCTGCCAGGCAATAACGTACAGTTTCCAGCTCACGCAGTGGGAGAAGAATATCAGAGAAGGTTGAGAGATGGAGGTCTTGGGGAGTGCAACTTCAGGCTTCCAGCCCTCAGACTCAACATCCCGGGGGGCTACAGGAAGCTTGTTAGTCACCCAAGAAACCTGGTCTGGGGATGGGGCGGGCGTGCCGCAAGTGACGAAGGAGATGATGCTGGCCAGGGAGAAACATGTGGAGCTCAGACGTGGTTGCCAGGCAACGGTGGTAAAAGGAGACCTAATGACACCCCAGGGAGCATTGCTCTCCAAAGCAGCAGGGGTGATAATAATGTTGTCTGTGGGAGTGGCAGGGACTCCAGCAGTGCTGCTAATGAGCCTTGTCTTCACCCTTCTCTTGGTAGCGAGATGAGAACCGCACAGAAGGAAAAGACTTTAAAGCTCTCCTTTGACTTGCCGGCATCATGTTATGCTACTGTTCTTCTCAGAGAATTAATGAAGAGGTGACACCAAGTCCATGCTCATTTTTGCTGTTCAACATTGCTCCATTATATTTCCAATTATCTGTACGTTCTCAGACTATAAACAACCATGCTGTGCTTCATCAGGAACTGTGTTCTTGTGCACACGAGGAGAATTCATTTTAAAGAAAAGAAGGAAATATATTTCATGTAATGTCGTTGTGCTCATAAGATGTGTGCAGTTGTGTTGCATCTGCAATATGTAAACAGACAGCTTTGTTCAATTGCCAAATTGCAACCTATATAAGCAGGAAAACAACTTTGATATTCATTGTGTAGCATTTCGAATCATTCTATTTAATTCCTAGACAAACATAAAATAAGTATGGTTCAGTGCTCATAATGATCATTTACACCGATGAAGGGCAATTTGTCAATCAGTTGCAATGAAAACATCTCGCCGGAAGAATTTCATGAATTTGAGGAAGTATGGTGGATGTAACAAACTAGTAGAATGAACAATGTGACCATGGTGCAAGATTTGTAATCTATGTATGAGAAATGCAGGCAGAGCAGTCTTGAAATTACATAGACACTCAACACTGCCCGAGACTTCACCATACGGTAAAAGCCCATTGAACATTGCACGTATTGAGAGAGGAATGTTTTGTTGTCACAGCATTAATTCTGTTCCCATCACGGAGACAAATCATTTCGAACACTTCTGTATAACTCTTCCTTGTTGCAATGACTTCTATATTAGGTACTCCTGATCAAAGACAAATTTGCTTCTTTGCTTTCACTTTCATTTCGTGCAATGGCTTTTCATAACACACCCAGATGAAGATACAGATGGCTTACAGATATTCATTTCATGTCCGTTTTGTGGGGATGCAAGGAGAATGAGACATTGCAATAAGTAACCATTCAGTCTAAGTTGAAAAAAAAAGAATGTGTGGTGTTTGTGACAGTACTAGTACTCTCTGGAATCATTTACATGTCGGATGAGAACAAGAAGGGCGTTATTATAGGCATTCTAAGATTTGAGTGTAAATTAAAACAATACAATCAATTTTCATGACATAAAGAGTTTATCTAATCAAATGTGGGTAGATATATAACCATTTTTCCAAATCATAGAGTAAAATAGAGTATGTCCCCCCCAAAAAAATACAATAAGATTTTCGCATTGATAACACCCAATATGATTATACTGTTTGAATGCTACTTTAGAGTCTTAAAATATGACATCTTAGCCCTATTTTGCAGAAAACCCCATTTAATTTGGTTAAGCGGTTACAGAGAAATGTGGATTGTTGTAAAGCATGTCGTGAGTCTGATTCTTCCAAGTTTAGCACTTTCGATGCTCTTGTGTGTGAATGCAATAGACAGAACTTGGAGGGAAGAGATTTCTGACATCCTCAAAAAAATTCTTCATTTCTTTTTGACCACCGAAGCAAATCGAATGGGGTTTTCTGTAAGATGTGGGCAATGAGTTATAGTTTCATACCCTGAATTTATATTTGGATTGATTCACTAATTTTAAAGATATCATTGCGGAGGGTCCCTTTGTAATTTTTTTTTTTTTTTTTTTTGAGGGGGGGGGACATACAGTAGTGTCCTTGTGGTTTTAATCTGTAACATTTTACTGAAAATGAAAATAATTCAAAATTGACACTTTCATGTAAAGGAGATTGAACTCTGCCGCATAATACCTAACTCAATAACCCTCCCCCCCCCCCCAAAAAAAAAAAAAGAATTGCGATTAAGCCCTTCTGGTTCTCCGCTGACAAAGAAATCTTCATATCACTGTGCTTCTATGCCCCCTCTTTATTTTTTGTTAAAACAAAAGAACTACAAAGAAAAATGGGGGGGGGGGGGCATGCACCCCCTTCAATTTTGTAAAGTGCCTCCCCTTTTCGGAATTCCTGGATCCTCCCCTGTTTCCTGTTGCTATGATGTATTAATAAACCATAAAAGAACTCAGAAGTTCATCATGTATATGTTATCTCTTTTGCTTTCAATACCCACCCAGATGAAGATGAAAAGATGGATTATTAATTTTTCATGTCGATTTCATGTCATGTCTGATGAACAAGACATTGTAAAAAGTAGCCATGAAGGCCAGGTAGAAGCAATATTTGCATTGTTTTGGCAGTATTATCAGGGCTCTAGAAACATTTACATATTAGTTGAATCAATCTGTTGTTTCAGAATATTTCTTCTTGCTATTTCTTCAGATTAATGGAACATGAGAGAGCTCTTAGTTTATCATTTCAGTGTGTTTGTTTTTTTGCTTTATGTACGCACCCAGAGAAAGACTAAAAGATTAATTTTGTAATTTTTCTGTTAAAAGCTCATAAAAAAATACATCTGTATTGTATTTTTTGAATATGCATGTATAAATCATATTTTTCTCTCTATTTAGTCTTGAAGAAAGAAAAGCATAGTATCCATGGGTGTCATCACTCTATGGAAACATTTACATTATACCGGTATATGTGTTGTATTGGTCAGTTGTTGTGGACTGGTTGCTACAGTGCACTCCCGTTATAACGAAATGCTCGGGACCGGCAGTTTTCTTTCGTTATAACGAAATTTCGTTATAACCGAACAAATACAATATATAACGAAAACAAGGAACCACGTATATTACGTTTGCTGAATACACTGCAAAGCTATGTGAAATGTGATGGGATAACTGTATTACAATAATAAACGCAAATTCCTCTCAGAAACTGTGTGTGACACAAGGAGCGAACACACAGTGGTGTGAAACGTTCACCCATGCAGAGACGCTATAAATGCTTGTTCCGCTACGTATTTTCGAAAGCAATTCGCATTTCGTTATAACGGAGCACAATTCTTTTGTTTTTCTTTGTCTGTGGCGCTCGGAAAAGACTTCGTTATAACGGAAATTTCGCTATAACCGTGTTCGTTATAAGCGAATTTTGTACCATAGGCTTTAATGGTGATAATTTTGGGACCAGAAGATTTACTTCGTTATAACGAAATTTCGTTATAACCGTGTTCGTTGTAACGGGAGTGCACTGTACTTTTAGAGCTAAAACCAGTTATGTCAGATATTTGTCATTAACATTAAACATTCATATTTGCTTGGCTTTAGTGTAACTCACAAGAGAAAGATGTGTCAAAGGCACATAAGGTAAACTTGACTTATAAATATGGAATAAATTCATTCAGAAGTATTCAATGAGTCTAGAAATTCCGATTGCTTGTTTGTATTTACTTGCTTAAAGGGAAACCCAGTCCAAATATAAGTTAGTCTGATAAGAAAGAGTAAAATCTTACGAGTTCAATGGTATAATTTGATCGAAATCAGATGAAAAATAGGGAAGTTATGACATTTTGAAGTTTTGCTATTTTTTCAGGAAACAGTTCTTGAACAGTCAATATGAATATGCAAATGGCAAAGTGAGCATGTCATACCCTCAAAACTTGCCATATAGTTTGTACATAAAATTTTGAAATTTCCAGTTTTCCATTCAAATGCAAATATGCCAAGGCTCAAATCCTGATATATAAATGATCACTATACTGAAGATATTCAACCAGGAATAACATCATGTTTTATACTTCAACAATAGAAACATTGAAATTTTCGTCACTTTTTGTACACGATCAATGGAAAATTGTGAGGTTATGACATGGTCAGCTCACTCATTTGCATATTCATATCCACTGTCTAGTCTGGAGACAAATATACTGCTATAGCTATTAGTTCAAACATTAATTTAAACTAACTGACTGCATTTGAAAATACCAACATATTAGATCACTGAACATACAGCTGTATTGTTTAAACAGTGAAACTACAGGTTCCACCACCTTTCTTTTTCAGACCATACACATTGCATCTTTTGATGCATTATCATTGACAGCACGCACAAGAAGACCTGTTTACAAAGGAGTCTCGAAGTATGCATCATATTCAAAGCATATATCAGGTGTCTATTTTATTAACAGCAACTGATGAGGAGTATCCTCAAAGCATTATGACTTATACACAATCTAATGATTTCACTCCATCTGCTGAGATACCTTTTTTTTTTTTTTTTTAGAAAAAAGAAAAGATACAGGGAAGGACGTTTGAAAGCATTTAACTTGATGTCAAATTTGTAAGTGCATATGCTGACTGCTTGTTAACAAGGCAAGACCCTTTTTCATGAAAACCCATTCTGCACACCAACTTATTCTGCAAGTACACTGCTGCCCAAACGGTGCAAGGTATGGCATCTTCTTTAACTCTTTATGTGCCACGTTTGCACGTCTGACTCAGTCGTCGGTGTGCCAACTTCGCATATTCTGCTCAAACGCACAAACCCGCCCAAATCGATCGATAAATCGCCAAATGCAGTAGTACAATGAAAGCATTTCCCATGCCTTCGTCCCTCTTGCATATAACTTGCATTTTATGTGGTGATTGTTTATCAAGCGGTGTTCCTTTCTGGATTTGCGCGTAAATTCTAAGTTCCTGTCACTGTCTTGTGTACGAAAGCCATGATTTTGCAGTAACGTAGCTACAAATTGTACTGGTCATTTGAAAGAACAACAATCATAGACTTGTCATACAATTTATATCAAAGCAAAGCATGACATTTTCTCTACAATGTAACTCACTATTTGTCCAGCTAGAAAGAAATCTATAGGAGTAACATAGATTTGAAAAACAACATGTTTTCTCTAAGCACTACTACGTTTGTGTCTCTGAATAATGTGGCACACAGGAGGCTTCCGCAATGGCACATAAAGAGTTAATTCACAATGTATGGATTTTGAAGGTCCCTGCCATAAATCATATCATACACACAATTGACTTTCCTGGTTTGTAGTAGCCAGCTACGAATACAGTATATGCTTGATGATGATAATCATATTCATTGATGCATTGCCTGCTTACAATCAGAGCTGATGAACTCAAAACCTTGAAAAACAGTACGCAGAGAGTGACGCCATAAAACAGTCCTTCAAATACACGGGAAAGAGGTTTTATTTAACTTTGAGGAATTACATGTTGCCTGCAACATGCAAGATGCACCTTTACATGTCACTCTCGTGCACTCCCGTTATAACAAACATTGTTATGATGAAATTTTCGTAACAAGGAAGTGAAAATTCAGGTCCCAAAATCATCATCTTCATATATTTATGTACTTTACTGTTTGGGAATGATGAAATTTTGATATGACGAAAGAAAACTGCCCTTTCCAAGGACTTTGTTATAACGGGAGGCTCATTTATCACAAATAGAACATCAATTATGCATTCCAGACAGCAAATGCATCAAATTTGACAATATGCAAGAAAAAGTCAAATATGCTGCTACTCTACATGTGTATGTGACATTTCGTCGGCCTCATGCCAGAAGGGCCTTAACACCATAGACTTTGTACACTGTTAGGGCCCTTCTGGCATGAGGCCGACGATTTGAAGTCTTTACAGAAATGACATGCGTCATTGCATTGTAGATACAGGTAACAGAATAGGCAACTCTGGCTCCACATTACTGTCTTTGCCTCTTTATTATTATTATTTTTGAGGTTGTTGTTGAAGTGACATTCTTATGAGAATTTTGAATAACGGTAATCAAGGGCAAGCCTGTACTCTTGGATATAAGAAAAGAAATTACTGAGTATGTTAAGGAGCCTGAAATGCATCAAGACTAAGAAATAACAATCCTTTGATCAGAATTACCAGTTACATCAACAATCAGGTAAAAAGCTTTTCAGATATCGTGTCAAACTTTTCATCTTGACTCAATATGGGAAATATGAATGAGACATTGCAGTTGACTCTTGTAGCTGGTTAAAGGAATATATTAATGTATGCCTTTTGACAAAAGGGAGGGGGCACAACTATGGCAATGGAAAGGTTTACCCAATTAACCAAGAAACTACAAAATACCTCCGCAAGTCATAGCTATATGCATGGACTCATAATAAAGTAGGTTGATCCATATCATGGTAACTGAGCTACATTGAGCTAAATTTGGGGCATTTTCACTGAAGAAGAATGAACAACGTCATATCTCGAATATGACTAACCTTTACACATTGACATGGCTTCTATCAGAACCCTAGTGATCTGCATGAATCATATTAAGTGTCGGAGATACAAGTACTTCTATTCAAAATTAAAATATGTATATTGAAAAACAAGCTTGGTGAATGTAAAATAAAAAAATATGTGGAAGCATGCATAACTATTTGTTGTATACTGTCTAAACCTCAGGAGTGCATTATTCACATCTACATCACTTATATCAATATTTCTTTTTGCAGGCCAATATTACCAAACCCAATTCTATAATATACATATATGTACACTTATACTACATGATACAATATTTTAGATATTTCTCTCATAGAACTCCCAAAGTGACAAAGTGACCAATTTCCAGAAAGAGAAAAAAAAAATATGTTTGTCATTTTCCATCTTGTAGTACACTTATTTCATAACTGCCTCTAAAATATCTTGAAGGGGAAAAACTCTTCACAGTATCTGTGTAATATGACTGAAAGTTTACAAAACATATAGCTGGACTGATACACTAGCAATGTGTGGATGTTGGTCCATGACTTATATCAATTACTCATTAATGCAAATGAAAAAAAAAAGTAATTTAGTTTCCAATGAGTAAATGTACAAATTGTGCTATTGTTTACTTTGATTACCTGATTATATTTTGCGAAATCTAAACACAGAAAACCTTACGTGAAAATAACCTGGGCTAAATTGTGCAATTTCTTCTTCAATACAGAAAGATGTCATACATTTAAATTTAAATCAAACATCTTGTTAATGGACATGACACCGAGTTGGAAGTATGGACCGACACAGCAAAGTAGAAATGTGTGAATCAGCATGAAGTCTGTAGATAAATAGGGGTGATAGAGCTGTGAGATAAGACGTATGGAGGTCATCCTTTATGATGGATAACCTGTAAGAAGAACCATTGTAAAGGGGGGTGGGGGATGAAAAATAAAAGAAAGAAAAAGGCCCCGGGTCACTGAAATAGAGGTGAGCTCCTCTTTTCATGTGGGCTAAGCTCTGTGTCCTGCTACCAGCTGAAATCGCACTGTATTCTCCATCTAGGGGTGTGAAGCAGATGACTGGTTACAAGCAAAGTATGTTCCTCTCCTCCTCATTGTGGTAGAATGGGCCCACTCCTCAAACAAGGGTATCTCCTCTTGTTACCTGCAACCAATGAAACCATGGATACACTTCAACGGGAAGAAGCAAGCAAACAATACAATGTGCAACAAACCAAGGAGGTACTAGGTGAGCTTGCCTATTTCTTCCTTGATCAAACCAGATGTAAACACAAAATATCAAAAACAAGTGCAATGCAGATTCAGAACTCTAACAGAGTGAAAAAAAATGTTATCTTATCTTTTTTTTTTGCTTTTCCCTCTCACTCTTTCATTAGGGGGGGGGGGGGGGGGGGGGCTGAGAACAGGAATTCTATGTGCCAACACAGAATGCTGTGTAAGATGATAATATACTATCAAACATGCCTTACAATCTGACATATAATCAAGTACATTGTAGTATCATAAAGACACTATATCATTTTGGCTGAAATCATCACTGGTCTGTTGCTTATTTATGTTTACTTTGTAAGGGGATTCTCCTCAAGTAGGGCAAATTCAATCTGAGAAACCTGTAATGATCATAGTAGGAAAGTGGTATGTCCACTGGCTTACACGTACTTTGCTGATCAGTGCAAATGTTTTAAAATTCTACTTAACTCTTGAGAAATAGTTTATAATAATCCACACTTTTATGCTTCACTGTTAATAGAGACAACGCCAATGTCATGCCTACATGGATGGTGAGTCGTTTTAATTTCAATACGGCTAACTTTTTAAGGGGATGTGGGGGAGAAGTAATCATGATATAACTTGGCACATTGACGGTTAATAGGAGAGAGCTGAGAGCAGATATATGTACTACAAGATTGACTGATTTCTTTCTTTCAAACTCTTCTACAAACTGTCCGTATTCTCAATTCTTACCCTTGCTTCCAGGTATTCTATTCGTCTTTCCAAACCAGTGAGTTTCTCATTCAGTACAGCAAGTCTTGATCTACATGATGTGTCTAGAAATAAAAAAGTAATGAGATATTATGAAAATGTGAATGTGTACCTTTCAGCCTAGCAGAAACATAAGAATGTCAGATATCTCTGTGGCTATTGAACAACTGCTACAAAGATTTAACTATTCAGCCATTCATATTTCCCTGAATTACTTGTTTTTCTTACTCTTTTGATACAATTTGTAGACAAAAAGTAAAATATTGCACCAAAAGTGTGCACAAGATTGCAGAACTTCAGCTCTGAAAATACAGTCTCCCTCTTTTCTATCCCCCGCACCCTCCCCTGCTTAGCCACTCCGCTCCCTTGCACATATCCTCCATGTTTGTCCCCCCGTATATAAATGTGAGACAGATATGCCACAGTCTGAGCTGAGAAACAGACATGACAAAAGTCAATGCAAACACTGACATATTATCTGAGTCTTGTCTAAAGACAGTTCAGTTATTTCAATCAAAACTTTCCTGAATTTTGACAACAAATTCCATTTGTACATTAAAGCAACACTGCACACTGGTCAAACGGTCCTTGACTAGTAAAATTCACTGTCAGGCCAATAACTATTTCAGGAATTTACCAGTGAAAAATGGACAAACTCGGTACCAACAAAGTGTGCTAGTCCAACAGACTGGTCGGACCAGTAGAAGAAGTGGGTTAATGTGCAGCCCCGATTAAAGTAATGTCTGCCTGGTTTTGTAAGTTTCCTAGTTTTTCACTTGTGTTTGTTATATTATTAACACAAACTGAATAATGCAAACTCTGTGTCAGGACTCTGAAAATAATCTAGAGTGTAATATGATATAATTGAGTGTGTGCGTGTGCGCAATGTTAATTATCAAACTCGAAAAGAAAAATAATAAAGAGCATGCATTTAAACTTGTGTTTTCATTCATACATGCTGTACAGCTAGCAACTTGTTGTACAATAGATGAGTACTGTTTTGCATTAAGAGATAGCATTATCATTGTGTGATGTTGCTACGATGCCTGCTGGGCAGGTTATTAATATTGCATTTCAATGGCTGCAAAGGCCAATCAAAGATACATGTACCTGTTCTTGCTGCACTTTGCATTGCGTCTAGGACTTTGTTTACTATTAATCTCCCTAAAACTGGCACAGAAGCAACAATGATTACCAATGATTACAAAAAAGCAAAAAAAAAATCGCAGAACATAGCATTGTCTGCAAGATTAATTGATTCATTGTATGATGATATATTGAGCAGCACTAATGTGCTTTCATATCCGTAGATATCTCAAATCCAGAAAACCCAAATTGCACCAAAATCACAGGATATACTTAATAGCTAATTTTCAATCACCCATGAAAATTTGAACCAAAATGGTCATTGGGAAGCATCAATATCAATGTCAACATTATGTTGTTGCTCAAAACAACTCGCTCTTGGTGAGCGATCGCAGCATATGCTGCCTGCACAATCTGAAAGTGAAGTTAGCTGTCTATTTTTGTGATAAATCTTTCAAGTAACTGGGAGCAAAAATAAAAATCCATGTTCAAATGATTTATGGCGAGTTGAAGTCGGATGAGAAATGCAGTTCCTACATTGCACAAGATCATACACACAAAGACAGACAGACACACATGCACACATCACACGATCGGAGCTGCACTGTCGCAGTTGACAGCGTGACCTTTAAAAGTGCAGCTCCCATCGCGTAATGTAAACTCCCAATTATTCAAAATGGCTGTAGTGATAGATGATGTACTGTTCGCACACGCTGCATATAATCTGCGTTTTTGGTAACTTGTGATGTGTATAAATGTCAATATCGATAACATAGACATGAAGTCTAATTCATGAAGATTGTCATTAAATTTTAGTGAGTATGAGGTGAAAAAAATGATGTCAAGTATCAAAACTCAACGCGATCAACATTTTCGTCTTGTGTTCGCTTTGACTGTAAATGCATACAGACCTAGCCGTCCTAGGTCAAAGATGACTTGTGAACTAACGTTAGCTACTTGTGCGTGAATTTTGAACTTTGAAGGGGATGAAAAAGCGCATCGCGCTACCGACGCCCTACAATCAACATATAGCGGGGGGTATGGTACATACGGAAGTCTTGCCAAAACTATGCCAAAAGCTATCATCTTTGATGATTTAAATCCTGTAGACAAGACACCTCACCTCGCTCGTCCACTGCCTGTTTTACTATGCGTTACACTAAAGACAGCTCGGACAATCACAGTGCATTTTGTTGACAACCAGCCGTGCAGGTTAGTACCGAAACACGCATATGTACGAGTGGGGCTACACTAAAGCGACACACCCAATTCTACTGGTACGGAAACAAACACGGGCAGGGACATATGCGCCGTACCCAAACTTACCAAAAGAATTGAGAAAATCAGCTATTTTCTTGATATTCGTTGTGATGATTTCGATGTATTCTCTATTGGCCCAGTCTTCTTGAATTTGATTCCGAACAGTGGATGATTGGGGCATTCCGCGCGACATCTTGCTGATGGTGTTGTTGCCTGTTTGATGTATACAACTAAAGGGGCAATGAGTTTACAGAGTGAGCGCTAAAAATCCATTGTATTATCAAATACGCTGCAATCAACAACTTTACAAATATTTATAAGCTGAAAAAAATTATATTAGCAAATTTATGATATATTTGTTATGATTTTTGGTTTTATAAAATCTTACCAATATTACACACGTACTAATGCGTTGATTGCAGCTGTAAGAAGTTGAGCTTACTTCCTGGTTCGAAACAAAAACAAACTTGGCTCGCATCCTATCGGGCAAGAGAAGGGCTGATCGGATGACAACAGCAGAGGAGATGCCTCCTCACGACGCGACGACGCGATAGTCGGTGTACGCATGCGGCCTCAAGCGAACCAGCGATGCGATCGTGCTGGCTAGCTAGCGGCTGCGCTGGAACACATTTCAATGCGAAAAGCACTACGACAAAAGTAAAGCTGGGAGTGGGAGTTCACAAGACTTCATCCAGTAGTTCGTAGCAGCTCAGCGAGCGGTCGGTGGATAAACGTGGACGCACACTGAAACTTCGGGTACATGTACATCTACTTTCTGATTGGACGACATCCACACTCTTATTACCGATGATTTGTAGGACTGTGTGCTGTACGAAACTTCGACAGCTTCTACATTTGTTTAACATTCGAGTTCTTCCTAATCTGCATATGTTTAGACAGGTAGATACCCGTTTCAGGCTGTTAAAAAGTTGAGAGAGCTTCATCTGATCGGAATTTGGCTCCGCTACTCGTAGAACTAAGAGTTGATGCTGCTGTCGATGTCGAATCCCGCTGAGTGTAAAATCGCCACACGAGTGCGAATGAGGATTAACTTCTCTTCCATAAGGTGCAACTCCAGTATTAATCTTACAGCGTCAGACACCATTCTCATATGAACAGAACAATACTGGATATATCACGGGCTCACGGCATTTGCGATATTTCTTGTTTCACAAGAACTTGTGATGGAGAAGGTAGGTTTTGGAAATATTGTTTTCCTATTCAGGCGATATCTTTTGTCCTTACAAATGAAATAACTTTGTTTCTATCTATAGTCTTAAGTTATTGTCAATGGGATGATGCTTCTCTGACAAAATTCAGGTTTCATTGAAGAGCATGAGCCCCCCCCCCCCCTTTTTTTTTGGGGGGGGGATATGATTAGGCCTGGCTACTTGATGTTTTCAAACTGTTCAGCTTTTTTCTTTGTACTTAGATGTAAACTGGTCCATTCATTTTCCTCAATATTGGGTTGCGTAATTTCTAAGTTTCAGTTGTCTATAATTCTGTGGAATATGTGGACCTACTTGCACTCACATTCAGTTACAAGTATAAACACAGGTCACAATTCAATTCATGAAAGGCCTATCACATAAAATCTCAAAAGTCAAACTATAGATTTTTTTAGCAGATTTTCATGTTGTTATGAAAGAAGTTTGTTGTTATTTATCTCTTGATTTTTCCTTATGTAGATGGGATTATTTTTCCATGTTAGGTCTTGCTGAGAATTAGATACTGGTACAGTCTACAGAATCTTCAGTAGTATGCCAAATTAAAACCGGTAGTCGGTACAGGAAGTCAGGATTTTTAGTAGTTTTGCAATACTTCTACTTCCCCTGCATATGTTAAAATGTGATACTTGAGTGTAGGAGAATTCCTTCCCAAAACAAATAATCTACTATAGGCACCCACTGTGTACCAGGCACTTCTGTCATATTTATGCAGTACAAATGTACTGTGAAGTTGTATTTGAGGTATTACGTTAAGTCCGGATTTTGAAGTAGAAAGGTAGACTCTATAAAGGAAATAGGTATCATTTCAGTGTCAAATTTACTTATAATTTTAATCCACAAACTACAAACTGTACCCTTCTAAAAGAAAATAATTTACTTACAATAAAGCTATTATGAACACTAGTTTTACATCTACTCTGGATTTAAGAGGTAAATCTCTTTTGATTTCCCTTGCAGATCAACTGTAATTTAACAAATATTCATTCTTGATATATGACAACTAAGGTTCAAATGATATTTTACATCCAGCATAATTTCAAAAATTGAATTAACGTTCAAAATTGAATTGATGTCATTTTACAAGTTTTTTTTTTTAATGACATCTTTAATGACATTCCCTAGTGGAAAAAAAAAGTAAAGACATGACTTATTGTGTGTACAGTGTATGTGTGAGGGATGGAGGATGCACAATGTATGATGACTGTGAAAATTATTTACAACTTTCAATTTGTGTTTCAGATTTTTTAATGTCATGTTTGCTCTGGTTATCAATCATAGTTTTTCACACAAACTGTGTGTCTCTGTATGTGTCCTATTCAATACATCCTCTTCCCAGTATGCAGACAGGCAAACAAACAAACATTTCAGTCTATCTACAAAGTACTGTGCTTATCTATTTATTGTATGAAATGTAAAATGTACAGATGCTGTACATACATTCCCTACAAGTAGGCCTACTGTAGAAATGGAAATTTGAGTGCAACTACAGTGTATAGCTTGAAAATTTAAACATGATCATCTTTTTTCTTGTTCTACTTTGTATTTTATAATAGGGCAAGTCCAAGATAACACGCGCGTTACGTATGGGACATTCAGAGACTTTTATGACCTGAAAAAGAGTGTTAATGGCCTTTGATCATATTGAACTTTATCATGGTGATTGATATCTAGGAGAAGTATAATCATGTAAAAAATTTAGAAAAATGACCTTGACAATTATATTCTAGAAGAGAAAATATGTGCCGTTACGTATGGGACCAGAAAAATTTTGTTTTTTTGAACATTTTTTTCAACCTCAAAACTCTCTGAAAGTATTTCATTCTACAACTTGTAACTCACTGTGATGAAAGTCACAACACTCAAGATTATCACAGGTAAGTTTCATGTCATTAGGCAAAAAGCTCTAATTACAGGTTCTAATTAAAGACAGACATGACGTGTTACGTATGGGACAGTTACGTATGGGACACTTTGTCCCCCATTCATTTAGTGTGTGGAGAACCATGTTTATGGGTATTTTGCATAATTATTGAAGTAAAATCAGTTGAAACTACTCAAATACTGATCCAGATTGTCAAGGAAACAATATTCCCCAAATATTCACCATCATAGTCATATTCAATCATATTTTCATATTTTTATGACCAACCTGAGTATGCATGCCCATTGTCCCCCATTCGTTTAGTGTGTGGAGAACCATGTTTATGGGTATTTTGGAAAATAATTTTGCAAAATACCCATAAACAAATTTTTGCATGATTATTGAGGTGGAATTAATTGAAATTACTCAAATACTGATCCAGATTTTCAAGGGAACAATATCCCCCAAATATCTACCATTATAATCATACTCAATCATATTCTATATTTTTTATGACCAAACTGAGTATGTATGCCCTATTTTTATCAGGATAGTTACTACTAAAAAATTTGATTTTTAAGTGTTTACTTCCACTGATGAAGGGCAGTTTGCCATTTAGTTTCAATAAAAAACAACTTGACACAAGAAATATTAATTTTAAGAGGTTATAAGCAATACCTGCTGCGTGGAATTTCAGTAATCGAGTAGATGTATGATGTCTGTCTAGCAGTCAAGTCATTGATTTGAATCACACCTCAGTATGTATACCCATGAATTTTGTTGTGGCTACTACTGGAAACTGAATAAGGACAATTTGTGTATCACTTGCAATTAAAAAAAAAAATCATTTTACTTTATTTTTTTTTTATATCACAACCGTTTCACATTGGATCTCCATCAAATTAACTTTGAATTCCTCTAGTCTTAGAATTGTATGCTCTTTAAATAGTCATTCATATGATTGGTTTCCAGTCATCTCATAAAATGTTGAAAACTGAATCCCCGTTTCTACAAAAACTATACAATGTACCATCCCTTTAATGCTGCTTTTCATTGTGTATTTTGCCATCTTCCCCTCCCCCTTTCTGAAAATTGTTCAGTCAAGTATATGTATTGTTTCAAGTGTCTATAACTCAAAAAGTAGCTACAAAGTTGGGATGCTTTCTTCAGGATGATTGACCATTTGTGTACTGGAAGACCTTCCCAGCTAGCTACATGCATTCACATGCAATATATATGAGGATGTCCCATACGTAACGCATTTGTCCCATACGTAACATTATTTCAATGCCTAATAAAAAAATTTTCTTTTACTGTTTTTTCTTTTTTCTATGGTATTTAATCTCTCTAAACAATAAATTAGAACTTTCCAAAAGGGCATTCAAATAACCTTAGCAATTTCAGAAAAAACCTAAAAAATTGACCTCATTTTGTTACGTATGGGACATCTCATGATAGGACACGAGCTAATTTGCATAATCATTTGCATAATCCCTAAATTGTCATAACAAGTTAAACTATTTGATGAACTTCTTATGTCCACATATTGATCAAATAGAATTTGCTTTCCTTTGAATAAATATGAATTTTTATAAATGTCCCATACGTAACGCTGTGTTTTACATTTATGCAAATGAAGCCCTTGCAATTTGCATAAATTTACATAATATCATTTTTTCCTCCATGGAAATCAAAACTTCAACTCATAAGCTTCAAAATGATACCAAATATGTCAATATTGAGCAAAGATGAAATTTTGCCTTCTGAGGGGACCTTATCTTGGACTTGCCCAATACATTCTTATTCCACAGAATTAAAAGTGCACAAGCAAAACTCATCTTACCAGGCAGAGTGCATAAAATTACTCCCACAAAAATTTCCTCTCTTACCAGAAATAGAGAGGGGGGGGGGGATAAAGTGTTTGTGATATGCATGCCTTTTAGTAGAACTCCATACTGACACTTTAATAGCTACCATCCCAAGACAGCTTCATCCATGAGCTGCTCAATGAAATTACTGGATCAGCCATCAAACGTTTTCTATCACCTGGATCTGTAGCCACTCAAAATGCAAATATGGATTCTTGCGTCAGATGAAGGTAATCATGGCATAGCTTTCTTTTTAATTGGGTTTAGAATTTGAAGGGCATAGATCTCTCAAGTATGATTTTTTAATGTGATCCTCAGTTCTGATTGGTAGTAGTTAGGAGCATAAATTCCTTGATTGCCTTCCACACCATAGTGCCACATTGCTCCATAAACTTGATGGCACTCTGCTGGTTCATAGTGCTAAATGCTGTGCTTTCATAATGCATGAGGTGACCCCTGTCCAATACGATCGCAATACAAATGCCTGTAGCAGTGCAGATGTGGGAATACACCAGTGCGATCATGATTGACCAAGTAAAATTTGATATTATTTTGTTTTTCATATAAAACAGATTTAAAACTGCTATCACTAGGGCATTTTTTATATTGTCCCTTGGAATCTCAAAGCAAGAGTTGAGATCCCTCCCACAAGGCAAGTAGATGGGTGAGAAGAAGAAAAAATCATTTTACAGCACAGAGTTGATTTCATGACATTCTGCATATCAGGTGATTAATAACTGATTGGTAAAATGGAGACCATAGCTTGATTTGTTCTGCAATTATGAAATCGCCTGTTTTGGATTGATTACTGTATGTCCCTCAAAAAACTACAACGGGACCCCCCACAATGATAACTTTACAAACAGTAAATCAATCCAAATACAATTTCAGGATATGAAACTATAACTTATTACCCACATCTTACAGAACACCCCATCCAATATGCTTTAGTGGTCAAAAAGAAATGAGGATTTTTGTCAAGCATGGAAGGAATCCCTTCTCTCCGTGTTCTGTCCATTGTGTTCACACATTAATGCGCAACTCCAAGTGCATCCAAGCACTAAACTTGGAAGAATCAGATCCATGACATGCTTTACAAAGATCCAAAATATAGCAAAGATGTAATATATTTTGAGACTCTGAAATAGCACTCAGACAGTTTAATCATTTTAGAAATTATCGTGCAAAAATCCCATTGTAATTTTTTGGGTCATATTGTGTGTCGCACGAACACATAATACTAGGTGTTTCAAAAAACATTTCCCACTTTTGATCATTGATAGTCCAAAAACTATTCATCCGATAAATTTGTCATTGATTATGAGTAATAGCTGAATAGTGTACAATTTTGTTGAAGGTAATTTGGATGTGAAAGCATGAATCAGTTTCATTAAATCTAAGATTGATTTTGAAGTAAGGTTTCAGATTTTGGTCAAATTTTAACCCTTTGTACAAAAATGAACTTTGCACAGGAACCAATGATGTGTATGTGAGTGTGTGCTGACAATGGCCCTGAACAATGGACATGCCTGAACCACCTGTTGACTCGGCGTCAGTCTCGCGCTCCCAGGCACATGAATCCTTAATCAATAATTCATGTTGATTGCCCTGGGCACTGCTAGTCTGAATTCATGCACGATAAAGGGTAAAATGCATGCACATGGAAAAAGTAAGCACATGCTTCCATCATGTGCTCGCAAACACCACATTTCATTCCAGCTGGCAATCATTTTCAAATTTTGCTTCACATAACACTAAATCTGGGATATAAATAAGCGTAAATGATCTAAAGTTTTTCATTTTAATACAACTGTTTACTAATATTCTGACAAATTTGTCGATTTTTCGATAAAAGAGATCATTTTTGGTAAAGAGTTCAGCAGCATTTTTCATTGGGGCGATTTGTTTCACAGTTGTGAGTAGATTTATTTAAGGCTCCGTATACACAAGTGTATACTCTAACTGATTTTCTTTGCTTCCTGTCACCTTGTTTACGACAGAACAGAAGGTATTCATTGGAATTTCGTTTTTCAGAAGTAGGGAGAGCACTGTCGCCACTCAACGACAGTATCGGCCGGCGTTTCACTTTACACAGATACTGCCAGAGGCTGAATAAAGACTAGTTGTGATAGTGGAATTTCTCATGAATAAATAATAAAGCATTGAAACCCTGGCCATTGTTTAGGACCATTGTCAGGGTGTTAACCACACACTCCCATACACACCCATTGACCCCTGTGCAAAGTGAAGTTTTGTACAGAGGGTTGAAAATAGAGCAAAATCTGGAACCTAACTGTGAAATTAATCATGGATTTCATGAAACTGATTTATGCTTTCATATTTAAACCACCTCCAACAAAATTGTACACTATTCAGCTATCACTAATATCAATGACAGTGTTATCTGATGTATAGTTTATGAATTATTAAGAATCAAAAGTGGGAAATGTTTTTTGAAACACCTAGTATTTGTTATTCTCTTGTGTGCTGGCCTTTTTTGCTTGTAAAATTGCACAGCTCTAAACTGTCAAACATTGTTCAGGTTTATTTTGATATCAATAATCTTGTCCAGAATTTATGGATAAGAATTACAGGAAAGAAATATTGCATGAACTGCAGGCACTGCTGATCCAACTATTTGTCAAGAGTTACAGTGGAAATTACTCTTCATTCTGTACGGGATTCACACTTGCAAGCTTGTATAGATCTCTAAATCTAAATGCCTCCTGTTCACACCAACTCCTTTACATCTGAGCAGAAAGTGGGTGTATGTTTGTCTACTGCAGTGGGGACGAATAACTGGCTGATTTCCAAAGTACAAGGTATTTCTTTACATACTACCTTCTGCAATTTTTCAGAGTCCAATAAATATTGTGAAAGAGTATCTTATAACTTTATGATAAAGTGCAGAACAGAACGGATGGCCTACTTGTTACAGGATCTGCCCTTCAGGCATTGAAACAGAGCTACAGTTGTATGCATGATAGACAACACCCTGCTCCTTACATGGCTGCTGAGCCAATATTGGGAAGAGAACCAGAGCATATATTTCAGCCATTGGAATGATATTGATTTTATTTCTTGGAAAAAAATGAGCCCAAGCACATTCTATGAGGAGTAAGATAACCCTTGTAACTTGCAACATGTAAATCTACATACCAACTACTGTATCTTACTCGAGGCAACTTCATTTCGTTCCCTGGGTCTTTAAAAATTCCCATTATCTCGCACTGATGTCTCTGGTTTCACTGGAGGGCCACTTGGGCAGCGACTTCAGTGCGCTTTTCGTGCCCTAAAGATGCAACACATAATTTTATGGCAAGTTGCCATCAGCCCTGTATCATCCGTTATGGCTGCTGGGATGGGGAGAATGTTTGTGAGGAGGGGGAATGGGGGGGGGGGCTGATTACCAGGTACTATGAGTTAGCTAATTGTTTAAATCTGCCGTGTCATTTTCACTTTGCAATCTTAACATCTACATTAGATATCATAAATGCATATTATATGTGACCCTGTACCTCAAAACAAACAAAAAGTCGCCAGACATGAATTTTTAGTTAAGACCATATTCTGAAAGAGCAGACTTTAAGCTTTAAAATGATGTATAACTCAAATCAAATGGACTCTCCTAACCTATCCAAATATTTGAAAGAAAGCACAAACTCAGGAAAAGTGTGAACTGAGAAAAGAGGCTCTGAAGTACAGTGTCTATTCAAGCGCTTAATCTTTACCAAACCGTGCTGGCTGTGCGATGAATGGGACAAAAAACAGGAAGTAAACCACCAGAGTAACAACAATGAAGAGATTATCAGATTAAATTGAAATTAAGCATGCCTCATTAACACATTCTGTCCATAATCAATGCCAACTTTCAAAGCAGTAGCACTATCCCTTCAAAAGTTATTAGAGTTGAAAGTGAAGAGTGTGGACAAGGTTTTTCAGAAATGAAAAAGGGATTTTAAAGACACACCTAATCACACTATTCTACCAAAAATGTTCTAGATAAACTGCTAAAAAAAAAAACACACTTTCCTGCCCGTTTTATGATACCAAATTTTAGCATAATGTAAAAGAAGACCCGCTCTTTCAGAAAATATGAAAAAGTCAAGTTCGGCTAGGTTGACCCATTTCACTTATTTTCAGTCCTCACGCAAAATCAGTGTGTGCGACTTTATGTTCGTTTTGAGGTGCACGGTCACATATACACATGTACATTCAATTCCAATACCAGTATACTTTCACTCAATTAAGAAGCTGTGCAAATTCACTTCAAAGCAAAGTTTAATTTTTTCAACCCACTCATTGCTTTCTATGACAACCCTTTCCCCCTTCCCCCTTCTCTCCCCTTCACTCATCCCCTCCCAAGCTTTATTTGCATCTGGATATATGTGTTTGAGAGACTGTATCATTCTCATGCACTCTGCATTTTATTTCTCTGCTGTCTGTACATAAATAACATTAATCAATATTGAACATGGATTTCCTCTATACTAAATTTACTATCTAGATGATTTTCTAGAGAAACTGCTGCCATCAAATGACAACACTGTTTTTCTTTTCTTTTGGAATGCAGACATTGCTTTTAAGATTATGTTTTTGACATCATATTTGGGGTTGTCTTCAATCTCAAGTCCAGACTTGTGTGCAAGAGTAACTTGGACGGTTGATATTAAAGTGGTGATAAATTCAAAACAAAAAGTGGGATTTTCATGTTCTTCATTTAAGGCTAAAATACCCAAGAGCTGGTAATGGAAGACTTGTTTTATCCTTGATTGAAAAGTGCTTCAGTTTTGATGAGCCCAAATGTGCTTGCACTTGAAGGCCAGAGTAATTCAAATCTAGTTCTTCAACCCCTTGCTACTTGTATGTTCCAAGCCTAAGGGAAAACATAGCACCAGTGATACATATATTCTAGTCACATGTTCTGAGACTGGATTGGATAAAAAGCATCTTTGTTAAACTTTAAGGATTTAAAAGTCATGTGTATAGAATTTTGCACAACTTCTTTTCTTTTTCAAATAGTTATATTTTATACATGTGGTCAATTTGTTTGATTTTTCTATGGCTTTTAAAGGAATTCTGAGCAGTCTGACAAATCAGCTTTCAGATATTGTGCTTTACAACATCTTTTCCTTTATTCTCTTTCTCTCTTTCTTTGGTAAATATAAAACTGGACATATTATGCCTGTCTGCATAATGAACACTGACATGTGTCACCTTAACTTCTGCTCTTCTGACTTCAATGAGGCGGCCAATCATGCATTATGTCATAAATCATCAGTGTAATAAGATGGTGTCCATGATGAAGAGCTCTGTCCATTGGTCTGCTGGAAAGTCGGCCACACTGTGTTTATAGGTTTCATGACATTTAAAGGGACTGTGCAGTACTGGTTAAGGTGATGATTTGGGTGTATGACATTTTTTTGGTGAGATAATGAGAAACCTCTTACAAAATATGAAAGAGCATGTAATTTCAAGAAAGATTCAACGTTCATTTGATGAAAATTGGCCTTGAAATGGCTGGGATATCCAATAAAGCAATCCTAATAAAATTGACAGGCCACGACCTTAATTAGTATCTTTGTTTTTCCTTGTTTTTAGATATCTGAGTTATTTCAAAACCAATTTTCATCAATAAACTTTTGATTCCCCTTAGCATTTTATGCTCTTTAACATTTCGTAGAGTGGTTTCTAAATATCTCGCAAAACGTTACAAGCTGAATCCTCACCTCAACCAGTACTGTACAGTCCCTTTAAGTATCATGCTGCAACAATTGCTCCCCATAAACTGTCTGCATGCTAAGGCAAACATAAATTCTACCCACAAACGCAATCCTAACCCTAATCCTTATCCTCATATCAAACTACATAAATTGTAAACCTACAGTGTTCAAAACCCTATCACAACCTTAGAGGGTTGATACAGTTCTGGTTGAGGTGAGGATTTAGCTTTTAACGTTTTGCGAGATATTCAGAAACCACTCTATGAGATGTCAAAGAGCATGCAATTCTAAGGGGTATCAAAAGTTTATTTGATGAAAATTGGTTTTGAAATGGCTAAGATATCCAAAAACAAGGTGAAACAAAGAGATCCTAATAAAAGGCGTGGCCTGTCTTCTTTTATTATTATCACTTTTTTGGATATCTCGGCCATTTGAAAACCAATTTCAATCAAATAAATGTTGAATCATTCTTAAAATTACATGCTCTTTCATATTTCATAAGAGGTTTCTCATTATCTCACTTAGGAATGTGCAAAACATGAATCCCCACCTCAGCCAGCACTGTACAGTCCCTTTAACCCTAACCCTAACCCCGAGTCCCTGGAGAAAATAACACTCTCAGAGCAATACAATGCATATTGTCACAGGAGCAAATGTTGTGTCATCATTCATGACCCAACCTATAACATCCAGACTGATTCAAGCAGGTTGGAGATATCATCCTCATAATTTTTTTATGATCTGTTCACACCCAAATAGTCTCTTTGATATGAGTTGATACCATTCTTCCAGAAAATCATGCTATAGTTTTCCCATCAGTGCCAGATATTTAAACATGATGTGTATTTTCACAAGCCTGGAGAGATTTTACAGTGTAGCACAGAAGATTGAAAATGACATTGTATTCAATTGTCTCAACTAAAGATACACAGCTGCTGCATTTTTTATTTAAAATCTTAACTTGTGGAAGACATTTTTAGATAAAACTAGATCAAAACTTCCGGGTGATTTTCTACACTGTAGTACATTTTGCTATATAATGGCCTAATTTGAACACCAAAAGAGTGACATACACTTACTGCGTACAAAGGGAAACCATTGTGTGCACTGACATCAAATAAAATATAATCTTTTCAGATTTGATTCCCAGCATTAAGCAAATATGTGTACTTTGCAGTGAATATTTAAAAAAAAAGAATCCCAATGTGTATAGCAAATATCCCATGAATGTAACATGTGCTACTCTTGTTCTCCGTCCTTATGTTTAGAAATGACCTTTACACAATGGGATTGGATTAAGGCCTTACATAGATAAAGAATCAACACAGCATATCTCATATGTTTATGGTGAGAAATTATTGGTGAGAAAAAATAGGTACTGCTTTGAAATGCAACACAACTCTTTCTAGATTCAAGTGCTTACTGAAGCGCTCTTTTTTTGAACAGTTAGCGATGACTGAGTAGACAAAGTTCTTTTTATCTGTCCTGTCATCTATCCATATGTATACTGCATGTGTGTTGTGTGTTGTGTGTGTGAGTGTATGTGATGGTGTCTTGTTTATCCGCTTGACTTCACACAGAATTATTTGTAATGTTGCCATTGTAAAGTATTTAGTATTTCATGTGTAGGCATCCTAATTCAAGCACAAGATGCTTTTAAGGCTGCCTGGCTCTCATTGTAAATGCCACCATTATATTGTTTTCGTTTTTTATTTTGCCGAATAAACGGCCTAAATTGGCTGCAATCAATCAGTCAATCAATCAATCAATCAATCAATCAATCAAATTATAGTTAACCGTTAATGATAATAGCACTTTGTGTTTTGGTAGCAGTGATCACTGTCAAAATCAATGTAAAAAAAAAAATGTGTTTCGGAGATGATGTTGTCGTCACCTCACAATGCTTCCTCTGATTTATTTATGAAAAATACCTTAAATCAGTTTTTCCATCCATAATTTAGCAATTGAAACTTCGAAGTTTCCATGTGCAAGGTCACTATTGGTGAATTGTTATATTGCAGAAAAAGTCACTGCAAAGAATATCATTTTTTCATTAAAACAGAAAGAACAGGTGATTAAGTGGAAGATTGAGCAAAGAGTAAAACATGATTCACAGAAATGGGAAATCTGTGAAGCATGATACTGGTATTATTACATTGTTTGATTTGCTGTGTGATTGACAGACATCACCATTTTGTGAAAACATTTATGTAAGCTTTGGTGTTGCATAACCTTATTTTGGGAAGACAAGTAATTTCAATGAAACTTTCAGTGTTATGTCTGATCTTCTCCAAGTAGTGGATTTTTTTTTCAGTCAGTATTTGACTTGGATTGTTCACTGAAAATGTATTACATACACTTTTGCAGACTATTTTATAAATGGCTTGAAATGATGTCAAATGATTTTCACATTAGATAGACTGGCATTTTATCCCCTTTTTGCACTTTGTTAGGTCAAACAAGGCATGCAAATTGCAGTTCGTTGTTGCCCAGTGCACTACCGCTATTCATATTTCTGACACAAGAGGAGCACAAAACAATATCTTCGGCAATGAAACCCACAGGGAAGAAGGCTCTGTAATGCAAATCACCTCACAATCCCTGCGTGAGGAAAGTATTTAGGACTTACATTACTGTAATTGACTTCAGCGGAATTTGTGTGAAATGTCCTCGGAGCAAGGGAAGGGTTACTGATACCGACAGCTTTTGACATCCAATGCACAACTATTCTTTACATTCCTCCATCAAGTACAAAAGTGCGGCTTTCCCCTCATAGGCATCCTTTTACTCCTGACACCTTTGAACATTAAAGCTGATCAATCAGAATTGCTCCCCCCCCCCCTTCTCTCTTCCTTTCCTTACATCCTTCTTTTGAACTGCACTCTCTCTGGAGGCATATCAAATGTCTCTTTCAAGTCCTGTGCACTTTCTTGGGTAAAGCCTTTAATTCGCCGAGTGCCGGTGACACGTTTTCTCGTGAGAAATGGTTGCGAGCTCCGCAGGTGTCTGGGAGCATCGCAGATCCACTTCACCATTATATGCTGTGCGACTGCAGCAGCTTCCCCACGACTCCGGCCGCCGACAGATCTGACAAGTGGCTTCTGATGGGCATTTGAGGAGCCGAACAACATTTCCCGGCGATGACTAAACTCTACAGATGAAGACATTGTGACACATGTTTGCTGGTTGCCAAAGTGAGTGGTAGTGCCTCTGAAAAGATTCCTTGATCCCTAGATCTACAGAATTCATATTTCACTTTCAACCATTTGCACGAAAATCGAGATAAATCAGTTATCGTCACTGAGGGTTGCTGATATAGTCAGTGCAATTTGTACTGCATACAAATCTCGAGACTTTGTGTCAAAAAGTTTTGTGTCACAGGCTTTCTCATCTGCTATCAAATTTTCTTCAGAGATGGTGTTTGGTATCCAGTTTAGTACAGGTACAAAGAACTTACAAAGTGTATTCCCTGTTTGTTTGGTTTTTTTTTTATCTTTCTCATGGCAGCTGGAGTATCTGGTAGATAATTTTTAGTGTAATGTGAAATCACTGAGCATGTGAATCATTTTCACCATGAATGCAAGTGATATTAAAATACAGTTGTAATTACAACCTCTTTACCACTTTAGGCATCCTATTTGCATTACAGTTAGAGTCAATCCTTTTTGACATCTTGACGTGGAGCTGAGACAGTGAATTATTTTATTTGGAAAAGTTAGATGGTGTGAATGATTAAAAAGAGTTCAAGATGACTTTTGATGCACATGTGCACTTTGTGTAAAAATTGACATTATATTGCATTTTCACTAGAATAATTTAGGAGACAGTAGTGAAATGCATGGCAGAATTCAAATTGACTTTATAAATTGTTATCAAGGCAAGGTAGGTGTGACTTTCGTTTAGAAAATGGAAGAAGGTACAAATTGTACATCAAGAGAAAAGGATAAAAGAAAAATATTGTACTCAAATGAAAACCACTTGTTGCATGAGCAATTTGTAAATGGACAAATGAATGAAACTAATTTTAGCAGTGCATACAGTGATGTATATACAGGTTTGACTGCATGGATAATGGGGCATGCACAATTTAGTAAATTAATGTGGTATGGCTATTGTGTAGCAGTTTGCTCAATGGACTGCGAGAGTTCAGGTGAGTGAAAAACCGCAAATAGCTTCCCTGTGTTTCCTCCGAGCACTCACCCCAAAAATCTCAGTCTCAGCTTGGCATGTGGTTAAATACTCCGATGTGTAATCATACACTATTGCTAGTTTGGGAAGCTATCAGTGGCACTCTCAGTGGCATGGGGTGGGCACTGGTGCTTATTTAGCGTGATTACGTCTTCCATTTGGCCAGAAAGTAGTTGGCCTTGCACCACTGGGTGCCCTACTCCTCGCTCGCCCGACTGGGGATGCCACGGCGTGCGCTGACAAATTGAGACCACCATTACGGATGATGCAGGCCTCAGTCAAGCTCTCCCTGCACTTGTTTTGATTTAAGTCATTATTGGATACATACATCAGTCGTAAACATCTCGGCGTACGGAGCGGTGCGAGCACGGATGCTACCGATTGATTCGTCGCCGGTGCTAAGAAGGATGAGCAACATTTTACCTGCCACATTATACCCATTTTGCCTGCAATGTTGTCGTCTGCTCCAAGGTGAGCTATCTGTTCTGTTTTGCGGTGGTGATGTATTTGCTGCTGCCTCTTATGCTGCTGTAATGTGCTGTTGAAGACAAAGTCATTCATTTTCAACCCTGGGAACTCATACGTATGGTTATCTTATCAAGGTATTAGAGAGCAGAGTAAATGATACTTCAAGTTTCCAAATGCATCTTCCAGAACTCACATATCAAATTAAATCACTTACCCAACATTTTCCAAATGCATCTTGCAGAACTCGCAAAGCAAATTAGATCACTTTTAATACCCAACTTTTGCTTTGTAGCAGCTGAGACGTTGTGAAATTTGCACATCATATGATCGGAGAGTAGCAGGATAAAAATATCTGAAATTGACATCATCATCATGTTCCAATCATGGATTTTCAAGTTCTCTTCTGTAGTTTACTAGGTACTGTATGTCTTTATTTCTTGTATTTTAAGTTTTATTACCAGTGTATATATCTATTAAACCTGGAAAGTGTTGGATGGTCACTTTAGTTGAATCAATAGCTAATCCGTCTCGCAGACATTGCGTTTTACACTGTATGTATATTTTAAGGAAAATAGTGCCTATTCCCTGTACCCTACATACATGCAGTTAAAACGTTCTGTCATGGTAATGTAATATGATTCATAGATATTGTATTTTAAACAGAAATGAACAGATCAAAACCTGAATCGTGTCATCCATTGACCCCCATGTTAGCTGTTGTATAAAGCATCAGAATTTTCTTTTGAATATTCAGCTTTGTTGTAAAGATGATTTGACATTTATATACAAGCACTAAAATGAACAAAGGGATAGCACAAATCTACTTGACTGAGGTGTGTTCTATGCTTAGATTATGGGATGTATAGATGACTTATTATTTCTTATAGATGGACAATACTGTATCACTCATAACAATGTGTTTTCATTCATATGTGTATAAATGTCATTGCAATAGGTTGCAGAGAGCATGAACTTCAGCAGGTACTTTTTTCATTTTGATGCAGTTGTTCTAGTTTTTTTCTCTCTCTTGATTGTTTGGGTTGGTTTAGCATGAGTTTTTATAGCAGTTTCTTCCTTTTCAGCAGTGCTATTTGAGTAAGTCAGTCAAATGTTCATCATATATGAAAAAAAAAAAACCAAACAAACAGCAGTTTACTCTTCAAGTGCAAAACTGTACAAACCATACTGGGCTTTATTGTTCATGATTCTAATTCACCACAGCTTTTTCGTTTACGTTTGTGCACCCACAACAAGAAAATCTGATCAATAATTCTATCAAGTACATTCTGGCTAAAATTATGAAATAATGAAGCATTGAAGTGAAGTCTCTCTACAGTTGGAACATTTACCATAGATCTTATTTCTGCTCAATTTATATAACGTGTAGCTAAGAGAGTGTTATCACATTTATGACAGTGATAAGGATGTCAAGATGATAGAAACATTTGATGGTGCAGTTGCAAAGTAAATTAATTATCACTGTATCTAAGTACTTGGGACTTCGTCCGGAGTTTGTGAATTTTCCCCAATATGGGATAATGACTTGTAACACCTTAACCTGTTGGTTTCTTGGCAACAGATATGTCAGTGTGCATCATGTGTGTGTGTTGTGTGTGTGTGTGTGTGTGTGTGTGTGTGTGTGTGTAGTGTGTAGGTAGGTAGGGTGGCTGAGAGTGTTTTTTTTTCTTTCTTAACTCATGTCATATAATCACCTACAATTATTCTACTACAGTGTACACACTGTATTTCAGACACAATAAAGTAGTGGTGTTCAGTGGGTTAAAAGCTACATATTATAATCTGTCACAAAGAAGAATGAGGGCACTCTGCCTTAATAAATGACTTACAGAGCTGTGTGCCACTACCAGGAATTACAATATACGCACACAGAATTGCTCTATGTGGTTTGCCCTTGAAACTGGAGGAGGACTGTTACGTCATACAGTAGGCCAGTGTACAGTAAGGGCTCCTTAAATCCTGAGCCTCATCTTGTTTATCTTCCATCGATAAGCAGTACTGTTTGTGTTCAACATGGGTAGTAGATTGGATGGTGGACACAAGCTATCATGCATGTATTAGACTTGCTTCTACTTTGGGATTAGCTTTCCTGGACTTATTATTTACAGCAATGTTGAGGTGAGGTTCCTGATGCGCTATTTACACTATACTGATCCAATGGGGATGACTTTCTCGTCAGTCATTTAAAGTATCCTGCTTGAGTGTACTATTGAAAAGAAAACTTATACATGAACAAAAAGTAGGCAGGAAATACTTGTTTGAAATTGGCAATGAGCAAAAGTAAACAAAATTGCATCATCACCAAAATACATGCATGTTTTGAATTTGCTGTTGTGAGAATGTTTTTTGTTTTTAGGCTTACTCAATACTTTGCAGGCAGATAATAGCTACTGTAAAAGTGGAATTTTTTATTTTTCTATATTTTGCATGACAGGAAAATTTACTATGTGCAAAAATATAAGCATTTGCATATTTTGCTTGCTATTTGCATGCATATGATGCAATACCATTTTAGAGTTTGATCTTGCAGAATTAAAAACAGGGGAAATTTGTCTTATCTGGCAGAGCATAAAAAATTTCCCGTATAAACATTACAACTTTTACAGTATCCAGCTGGTGTACTCCACAGCTTAAAGGGACTGTACAGTACTGGTTGAGGTGGGGATTCATGCTTTGAACATTCCTAAGTGAGATAATGAGAAACCTCTTATGAAATATGAAAGAGCATGCAATTTTTAGAAGGATTCAACATTTATTTGATGAAAATTGGTTTTCAAATGGCTGAGATATCAAAAGAAGTGATAATGACTAAAAGGCGACAGGCCACGCCTTTTATTAGGATCTCTTTGCTTCATCTTGTTTTTGGATGTCTCAGCCATTTCAAAACCGATTTCCACCAAATAAACTGTTGATGCCCTTTAGAATTGCATGCTCTTTGACATCTCATAGAGTGGTTTCTGAATATCTCGCAAAACGTTAAAACCTAAATCCTCACCTCAACCAGAACTGTACACACCCTTTAATTTTACAGTGGTTGTAGGACATATAATGCACCTGAGTGGAGGATATATTGTCATTCATTGGCACGGTAAATTGGCACCTCGTCTACAACCACCCTGTCCACTGTCCACCTAGTCTAATGCCATCTCGTCTAAACTCACTTCGTCTAATACCAACTCGTCTACCAACCATTTTGTCTATATGCCAATTAGTCTAATTGTCATTTCGTCTACTAGCCATTTTATCTAATGTCCAATTTGTCTAAGTCACATTTCGTCTAACACCCATTATGTCTATTGACCATTTCGTCTATTAATCATAAGGTCTATGAATAAAATAGTCTACAGCTCATTTTGTCTAATAGCTAATTGGTCTACAACTCATCGTCTAATAGTCAATTAGTCTAATAACCAGTCAGTCTACTGCCAACTGGTCTACTCCCAATTGGTCTACTCCCAACTGGTCTACACCCAATTGGTCTACTCCCAACTCGTCTACTCCCAATTGGTCTACTCCCAACTCGTCTACACCCAAGTGGTCTACTCCCAACTCGTCTACTCCCAAATAGTCTACACCCAACTGGTCTACACCCAACTCGTCTACTGCCAACCAATCTACTCCCAACTGGTCTACTACTAGTTATAGTTTTTTTTTATTTAAGTCTACTTCATCCAGTTTCTTTTTTCCCAGTGAAATAGGTTGAACACTCTTGGTGCCCCATTTGGTTTAAATTTTTATGTTCTAATTATGACATTTTTTTAGGAAAAAAAGATAATGTCACAGTGTGAAAAACTTGCTGTGTTATTTTTGTGGTGGATGTGTACTTTATATCAGAAGCAATCATGCAGCATTTATATGTCCAAACTTCAACACTCCATCCATTCAACTTTGATACACAATCATAAGTATGGTAAAAATGAAAAGGAACACATTAGAAGTACATTATCAGTATTCTTTATTCTGTCTGCCACGTACTGATGTATGTAAATGGTTAAATGCACAAAAAAAGTTGAAACATGTACACAAAAATATGATTTGCGATGATGGAAAGAAATTAAATCTTGATCTAAAATATGGTAACGTAAGTTTCACTATATACAATTCGTCGGTCGCATTACGAACCGGCGAATGTTCGAATTTGGGTCGATTTTTCAAAATTCACTTTTTTCCATTTTTTGAATGTCCATACCAAACTCTACCTATCCCCAAAATATAAAACTGCAAAATTAACGAAAACACGTATTTTTGGTAATGACGAATTTTCAAAATGTCCAAATGCTGCAATTTGTGACATTACGAACCGGCAAATGTTCGTATTCGCCGGTTCGTAAAATCCCTGTTCAGACGGTAACACACGTGAGGTATGTGGGGCGAATCGTTTGTAATGGAGGATTGTAACTGAGCTAGTTTATCATTATTTAGTTATTTTACGGCCAGAATGTAGACTGGATAGTCATGTCTCACCATTGATTAGTATGTCTTTATATTCAGCATGTGCGGAATAATTAACAACTAGAATAGTCTAATATTGATTTTTGTGCTAATCAAGGGCAGGGTTTAATATGAATAGTTCATGACAGTGAGACGGACTGGACACTAGACAAAGTGGTATATTCATTATTAGCATGACCAGATGGAAATGATCAGTTTGGGTAAATTGTTGAGAGTAAAACTATATCAGTTGGGAGTACACCAATTGGGTATAGACGAGTATAGACCAATTGGGAGTAGACAAGTTGGGAGTAGACCAATTGGGAGTAGACCAATTGGGAGTAGACCAATTGGGAGTAGACCAATTGGGAGTAGACCAGTTGGAAGTAGACCAATTAGGAGTAGACCAGTTGGGAGTAGACCAGTTGGTAGTAGATCAGTTGGGAGTAGACCAATTGGGAGTAGACGAGTTGGGAGTAGACCAGATGGGTATAGACCATATTGGGTATGGACAAACTAAGGGTTGGACGATATAACTAGACAAAGTGAATGTAGACTAAATGACTTGTAGACGAGGTGGGAGTAGACTAACTAGTAGTAGACAAAACAGATATTAGACGACATGGCAAATAGACATTGTGAGTGTAGACGATTTGGCTATTAGATCAATTGTTTTGTAGACGAAATGCTCCTTAGACGAGTTGGGTATTAGACAGTACGGGTAGTGGGCAAAGTAGTCCAGGCTAGGCTCCATAGAAAGTGCACCTAACCTTGTTTTTTGATATATACAATGTTTTTTGATGGTTTCTTGTCAATTCGAGGGTGCTGATTCCAAATCCGATTGATGCCACTCGCGTAACCTTGAGCATTTTCGGCAAAATGCAAAAATCCAAAATGGCCGCCAAATATGCTAATTTGGCCGTGATAATCACAATCATGTGCATTCTGTGACCAATTATTCCACCAAACTTTGTACATTTCTGTTCCGAGAGCTACTTTAAGTGCATTTACAAGATAATTTTCATTTCATATAGTTTCATTTGGCATTTAAAGCTCATTTCCCATTAAAAATGGCCGCCATTTATATGTTCATGTACAATATGAATGGCAAAAAGTATGCATGGAAATATATACCAAATTTACTGTATTTCCAGTTCCGTACCTATGCTGTTATAAAGTGTTGCATGTGCAATGCAAATCTGATGAGTGCCACTAGCAAAACAAGCAAGCAAACAAACAAACAAACATAAAATATATTGTTTTTAGGCTTATATATTCTTCTTAAAACAAATCTTCAAAATGGATGCCACTAATATTCCTCTGTACATTATGAACGGCAAAATGCACATGGCAATAGACATTTTTTTTTTTCTGTCACGCAGCTACACTGGTTATCAATTTGGGTGCTGATTATAAATCAGAAGGTTGTTACTAACATAACAAAAAGCTGTTTTAGTTGTGATGCAAACATCCAAATTTGCTACATTGTATTTCAATCTGGTTTTTCCCCACCAAAACTTGAATTGACGCCAACATCAAGATCTTTTATCAGAAATTATTAGATATGAACATTTGATACTTATTTGCCTTGAGATGTTCAACATCATAATATTCACTGTTTATTGAATTAGACGGCTAAATCTTAGATGATGACACAAATGAAATTTCGAAATAACTGTTCTGTCCTACATTATCTAAAAGCGATATTACACAAACTTTTCAACCCCCTCATCCGAGAAAGAACATAAGGCAGGGGAAAGTGGAACAAAGGGACCATCTCACTTTCTTTCGTCAAATCTCTGAAATAAAAAAAGCCCCAAAATATGCCATGTTAACCCAGAATATGATTTGCTTGAAAACACAAATGACAAATGACCTTCTGTCTTATCTGTATATCGTAGATAAGATTTACCACTGGTTCTGTGCTTGCAATCAACTTGCATGATTTTCCCTACTTGCTCAAGGCTGGTTAGAATGTAACAAAACGGACAAGTGTGTTTGGAGGATTACAAAGAGTTTGGTAAAGTATTGCTAGTGGTACCACTATATTTTTTTATATTCTATTATAGTAAACAGAAAGTCCATCCCACCACAGTAGTCCTATTTTGAAATATCCAAGAATGATTTTGTATTTTCTCTAGGAATGCAGTCACTTAAGGTTGTAATGGAATTGACGCATATGATGCTGCCACTGTAAAAGGGACTCATTTTCTGTCTGGAGATGAGTACTTTGCTCACACCTTTCCTTCAATGATGAGTTGTGGAATCATGGAATATTTACCAATGTTAATATAACGTAGAAGATTCATGATGAATATACGTGTAATGGGTCCATTTCAGTCAAGGGGCTTGTATTACACATGCTTGCCCCCACCTCTGTTGCTGCCCAACCCTCGGTTCCGCGACCCCTGCAATCCTGCAATTGCCTTACAAGGGGATACGTTTTGTCTGACAAGTTTGTCTGACAAATTTGCTCTCAGCCAATCAGATACAAGGATTTTAGAAGCTTATAACAGCTTGTTAAAAAAAAACTGACAAAACGCTACATTGCATGCCCCCCCCCCCTAACAACCTGCCATCAATGCATTTGAAATCCCACAAGCCAACCTATAGATTTCTCTCCTTCGCTTCAAAGCTTTGACCTCAAAACAGGGTGGTGCAGATGCTGGGCTGATGTCATCTCTGATACCACCCAAGTTACCTACAACACTGTCTCTTGCCTGGCGACAAAGCCAAAGGGCTTCAAAGGGTAGTGAAGCAAGTCTTTGATGTCTTCATCCTGTTTCTATGGCAAAAAAAAAAATCACCCTCTGACCCCTGAGGAAGTGCTGAACATCACCAGATGTGGTTGCAATTAAGGCAATTGCAGGGCTGATATGTATCTTTAGCCTGAGAATCTTGCAAATTTGGGGCTGATGTCACCTGCTGCCAAATATCCAAATAAAGAGATCTTTAAAGACAATAAAAATGAAGAAAATCAAGTTTGCTCGATAATATCAAGGCGTTACTCCTAAATTATATCATAACAAAGCGATGGAGATTATCATCCATTTAAAACTTGCCTCAGGACTCCCCTCCCCCAACTTCTAGCTGAAAAAAAAAGCTACATTGTAAAGGGTTGTTAGTTTTGTCATAATGTTTTTGTCGGCAATTATGACACATTCTACAGTGCTGTATATGATTCTTCTGTACCTTCAGGGGAATGCATTGAAGCTTTGCTTTCTAGCTTCCACTCCATTTTGAACACTTGATAAATGATATGCATCTAGGCTTCTTAATATATTTTGTTAGTATTACACTTTTATATTCAAGCTGCTTGTAGAATATGATGGTACATTATTGATTTCTTTTTGCGTGGTGTTTGGTGCACTTAGTATATATATTCTTTGTTGAAATAAAATAAAAGATTTGAAATTGTGTTAAACATCGCAAGGTTTATGATTGTTAAATGCTCGAAACTCCATCCGTAATTCCTAGTGAAAATCCTAATTTATGTGGTAAATTTGGACTTTTGCATCACAAAAGAAAAACTTTCTGTTAAGAACATCCTTCAGATAATGATCAGCACTAAATCTTAACAAACTATGTAGCTGCATGTCAGAAAAAAACCCAGCAAATTTAGTTTTCTATTTCCACGTATATGTTTGCTATTCATATTGTACAGGAGAAAAAGATTGGCGACCATTTTGAATTTTTGCATTTAGAAGAATAAAAATGCATGTAGGCCCCCTATATTATAAGTGGCACCCATCATATTAGTATTGCACATGCAACATTTTATAACAGCATAGGTACAGAACTGGAAATACAGTAAATTTGGTATATATATATTTCCATGCATACTTTTTGCCATTCATATTGTACATGAGCATAGGAATGGCGGCCATTTTGAATTGAAAATGATCTTGAAATACCAAATGAAACTATATGATATGAAAATTTTCTTGCAAATGCACATGAGGTAACTCTAGGAACAGAAATGTACAAAGTTTGGTGGAATGATTGGTCACAGAATGCACATGATTGTGATTATCACGGCCAAATTAGCATATTTGGCGGCCATTTTGGATTTTTGCATTTTGCCGAAAATGCTCAAGGTTACGCGAGTGGCATCAATCGGATTTGGAATCAGCACCCTCGAATTGACAAGAACCCATCAAAAAACATTGTATATATCAAAAAACAAGGTTAGGTGCCTTCTAGCCTGGACTAAAGTGACTATTAGACAATATGGGTACTGGACAAAACGAGTTGTAGACCAAATGGGTATTAGACAAATCGGTAATAGACGATATGCCAGTAGACCAATTGGAAAATAGACATAGTGGCTGTAGACGAGGTCACTATAAACCATTGGCACTAGTCTTTGCTTAATGCCAAAAGTGTGGCTGTGTGCAGGTTTATAGTTGGAGATACACTTTGTCCCCACAGAACAATATGGTATGCAATGCAGTTCATCAAATTACTCTCTGTTTGTTCGCAGTATCAACTCACATACATTACACATCCTATGTGCGTAAGCTCTTTAACTAAATCCAGCAAAAACAGGGCATTACATTTCAAGGGCATTGTGGCACTATGGTCTTAAGAGGATCAGTAAATGATACCCAGTCTTAATCCATAGCAACAATATTGCTGCTAACCCAGGGAGGTATTTTCTGTGAAATGCCGTCCTCATGAATATACAGCAGTCCACATGGTGATTTCTCTCACCCAACCAATATGAGAGCATGAAGCTTAATTGAAACTTAACCCATTCTCTCTTCAAACTAGCAATACTTGTTTTTAGCATTAGGTAAACATTAATCTACAAGCAATATCACACGCTCCTGTCATGCAATGAAAAAGTAATGTATTTGCAACTATACAAGTGTACTTCTTTTTAAGTTGATGTCTGATGTTGCTATGCGATTCCTTTTTTTTTCTGACTCAATATATATATGCTTAGTGGAAATTAATTATGAAGGAAATGATCAACCCACTTCTTCACTTCTAGGTGTCTTCTTGCTGTGTGTGAGGTAATAATAACGTAAATTATGATGTACATGCAATACAGCTGCTTGTAAGAGCAGTGTGGCTGCAGGGCACTTACATAGCTTACACACACACACTAAAAAAAAATATATAATATATTTATATACATGCGTTGTTTTTTTAATGCAAGCTTTGACTCTCACTGAAAATGCATAAAATTAAAAAGTGAAATGTGTGTACACGTACATGTGTTATTATGATGTTTTACTTGTTACTGTACAACTAATTACATAATACAGAGTTTATGAATTTGTGAGCATAATGCAGTGATTTTTCTGCACACTAACCCATTTTTGTTTTCTACTGGTCTGACCTGTCTGTCAGACCAGTAGGTACCTGATTTTTCCATTTTTTACTTATCCATTCTTGCAAAAAGTTACTAGTAGGACAATGATTTTTACTGGCCAGGAACCGTCAGACCAGTGCCAGTGTGCAGCCTTGCATGTAGTTTGTCAGCCTTGTTGTTCTGTTCCCCTTTTTTCCAAGGATTTTCTGCACAATAACATGTTAATTGACAGTTGATGACACGGACAATAAAAAGGCATCCTTTCCTACATACAAGCTAGGACTTGATAATGGGATTGTGCAGCTACATGTGCATTGTAGTTCCAATTTCTGAAATTAGGCTTTGCATGGATGATTCGCATTTCCAGATTTATGGGTTTGATTCTGTACATTCTGTTTTCTGTTTTGTTTAAAGTCTCTTTCCACCTCTCGATATGCAACATTTCTAAAGGTTCATACAATTGTAGTGGTGTACTCTGTCTGCGAGATAAGTAGATGTGTGGTGTATGGAAACAGATGTCATTTTTTCCTGAAACAGATGACATTTTTTTTTTTTTGCAGTCCAAAGTCGTTCGATCAGTGAACATTTTTTTTCCCTCTCTCTCTTCATGCTATCATCATCAAGCTGAATCAATGTGGAAGCTGAGTTGCATTAGATGCGAGTAAAGAGGACAAATGCAAGCTGCCGCTGCGTGGGGTGGAAGGGAAATTCCTGAGTCTCCACATCAATTTCTGTCGCGATTAGTTAGACTTTGTATCCCTCACAGTTTATGTATCCTGACACTCCAGGCATTCATACACAAGCGTAACGATTCTGTCTTACACTTGCAATTACTGCCTTCTTAGAGGGACACATCAGGCATATGATATTGGTTTTTCTTTGGTTTTTTTTCTTTGTTTACTGTGCGCAGATGTTGTTGCTTGCAGTCTTTCAGCACTGTGTGCAATGCTAGAAGCATCTTCAAGGTTATGTAATGATGTGGTGTGCTAACTCCATTTCCAGCATCATGATAAATGATTATGAGGAAAAACGTTAATTTTGAGAAGATTGCATTCTTTATGAAGAGTTCTTGTGATTGGCAAAATGTAAATTTCTGTCGTGATTGAAAAATTGCTCTTCAGGCACACACACGCACACACACACACACACGCACACAATAATGTGCTATGTGTACAGTATCATGTATCCATCATCATGCCAATAATAAACATGCAGACTAACAGCCTCGCATGCCTGCCCGCATTGTATAATAACCCAGATATTGAATTTTGATTAGCAATGATCTATGGCAGTTTGGTGCGATGAATCTTTCCTCATCCACGCGCCACTGCAAATGACTCTGATGAGATCATTTCCCTGGGCTGTCCTCATTGCTGTCGTCATGGCGTAGAGAGCTGAGCGACCAAAAGGCAGCATCCGAACGATTACTCCAACGCGGCACTGCTTAATTTCCCCACCGCAGACTTTGGATTACCCAGAGGAGTTGGAAAAGGTCCAAAGCGTAGTTTGTAGGTGCGTGATTTCGTAACAAATCAGAGGACCATTATACGTGCCGGCAACCCTCGATTTTTCACAAAACTGCATAATCTGTCGACAGCGTGTGATGTCAAAAGGCCAAAGTATCAAAGCTGAGATGAAGCCTGTTTCAAAGAAGCAAATCATCCGTCATTTGTATGCCAATTGTTCATTTTTATGCTCACCAGATATTTATTCTATTGGGCTTATAATATTAACCCGTTGAGGACAGACTAATTTTGCTACAATACGCATTTCCCATAGACCCCTGCCCGAGTATACTCGGGACTCGTCCTCAACGGGTTTAAGTACTCAGTGTGTTCCTACATGTTTCAGCTGAAATCATGTATGACATAGATGTAGGAAATATAAGTGAGGGAAAGTGGCACACGTTTATTCATCATAAGCATCACTACTTTTCAATGTTTGTAGGATGCCATACGGCATCAGACATTTCTAACTTTGAGACCTAATTTTTGCTTTTAACATAATCCTTCGTACCTTGGTCCACTGGACTTCTTCTCAAGCACAGACACATACAGCATGTGCGGAAGCTGTCGGTTAGGGTTCACATACAAATGCCCCCCTCACCCTCTCGAGAGCACTTCATCGTTGCCTAATGGTTGCCGGGGCGACAGACGTCACCTTGTCACGCATTTTGCATGCTCCTTGAGCTGATCTGGGAAGTGGGATTCTTATCGCCTCAGCCAAGGGAAATGAACTGTGAAGAAGTGAGTCCTCAAGACTGCCCCACCCTGAGGTTCTGATTGGTCCACCATTCCAGGTGTCGTGATGAATGCTGGATTTTCCTCAATACTAATTCTAACTGACTAGTGGGCTACAGAAGAAAAAAAAATAATGTAAACGTGCACTCACTGTCATTAATATAGCCTGTGGAGTGTGATATCACATTCATTGTCAGATTTTGAGCCTTTTTTTTGTACTAAAGTGGAAAAAAGCTTGTGATGTGTGAAATGCAGAAAAAAAGTCTGAAGATATAAGTGCTATCGGCATATGTGCATATGTATAATAGATTTCTTCTTTTTTTTTTGTCTTCTTTATTTCAAGGAATGGTGTATTCAATGATCAAATGCTACTTGTGTGGACTCTCCTTGAATACATTTACTTCAAACAGCAACACAAACTGTTAAAACAAGATTTTCTTCTGATTTTGCCTGTTCTTGTGACAGCATGGGTACATAAAGAAAACTCTTCTTTTGAAAAACAAAACAAAAAAAATCAAACCGGTAAAATGGGAAATGAATCAATATCTTTTCACTGTATTTTCTAGCCTGGATTATCCAAAAATTCAACACTTCAGTACTTAAGTCTAAGAAGACTAATATATGAAATTTCTTTCTCTTTGTAGTTGGTCAAAATTCTGAAATCCCCATAAACGTTATACACAGACCACCAGGGAATGGGTTAATGTGAACAAATTCACCATATATATTTCCTTGTAAAGCATATATTTGCAGTTATACATCGTAGTTGCATTGTTCGATAAGTTTTGTCAAATTTCCTGATATATGAGAGCAATAGTGCATTGTGTAGTATTTGCTTCTTTCTTTTCTTTCTTTCTTTTTTTTTTTGGTGGGGGGGGGGGGTTGAGTAGCAAGTCATTAAGCGTAATCATTGGCACACACAATACTTCAGTTCAGTATGGTGTGTGTAGAATGCATTGTGAATAGAAAAAGCAATATAATATAACTGAGTAGAAAGAACTGCAATGCCAGAAATGAACCTCTCTCAATTAACCAAGACATGCATTCATTGTCAGTAATCATTCATCAGAGACATATTAAGGTAATGAGAGGAATGAAATCATGAACAGTATAAATGTACCTCATGAGCACTATCTAGCAGATGGGATGTTGTAGTAACGACTGAGCAACAGCGACATGTATACATGTAGTCAATATTATGTAGTCCTCTGAGCTGTCAAAAAATGGCTAGTCAGAGGCTGGAGACAATTTGCTCTTTAGGAGAAGCGATGTGGGCGGTCGTCCACTTCATGCCTGCTTACCAGTGCTCGCCCAGTTTGTGGCATTATCAGGATAAAAGGTCACTGATGATCATCCTCCAAGAATGGTGACGGATTAACCCGTCGAGGACGAGTCCCGAATATACTCGGGCAAGGGTCTATGGGAAATGCGTGTTGTAGCAAAATCAGCCCGTCCTCAACGGGTTAATACGTTCATATCCGACCAAGATGGAACATTAACTCACTCCACAGTGCAGCAGATTAGGCAGACTTTAAAAGAGGTTATCAATATGGCAGCTTTCTGAATGTTGAACATCCTTATCATCAAATTTCATGCCGTAGAGTAATTGATTCTGAATTGTTTTGGTCTCATATTGATGCTTTGTGTTTTAATAGCAAGAAAGAGCAGCCTGAAATAAAAACAACAAACACACAAAGAGTAGATTCGTGTCTGCAATTTCCTGAAAATGCCCTGTTAGAAGTAGAAAGCTGACATCATTGTGCAGTCTGATTGAAGAATTGAAATTTGATGTAAAACTGCATCTTCTTATTGCCACATCATCTGAAGTGATGATAAGGAGCTGTCTGGTGTAATACACGTACATGTATTATAATAGATTTTAATATGCACTGAAACGTAATTGTTATTGATTGCAGAGAAATCTAACTGCTCTTTTTACCCCAGCGTGGTAGGTCTGTCGTTAGTGTATGATACCAATGTGATGATGTCAAAGAGATGACACATTACAAGCAGTAGTGGCAGAGTAGTAGTTTGTCAATTGTTGTGAATATCCAACAGCTTTAGACAGATGAAATAAAAATGCAAAACAGTGTTTCTCCTGAAGCCTCACTATGGGCTGCATAAACCTTGATACATTTTAAACTATTGCTTATACAGAAAAGTGGTTTGACCCTGTAGTCTCATTACTCTGGATCCATAATGGGGATTTTGGAATCATGAACAGACGAATTTGCAAGTACTGCTGGTTTAGTGTTGGTTGTCTGCGGGATAAATGATCCCACTGAACAGTATTATCTATGATTACCTTGGTAAAATTGATACATATCTATTGTTCACATCTTAAGGTATTTATAGGATAAATGGAGAGAGGTAGTGAGGGGATTCTGGTAGTAGCTGTTAATGCTATGTAATGAGAAGCTTTGGTTCGGGCCTGTCTGAGCACTGTTGTGTGTTATCACGCTGTCCCCTCATAGTATGAGGCAAGACACTCTGCTCCTCTTATTGGACATAGAAATGAAAGGTCCCTTATGTGAGAGAGACACAAATCATTCGCTTGAAAGATCCCACTGGACTTCCCTGCAATCATCGAGCCAGCATGCAAAACCAGGACAGCAGCCCAACCCCCACAAACCCCCTGACAATGGATGACTGACGAGGACCCTTCATGGCTTCCACGGGTGACTATACAGTGGCGGATCCAGAGGGGGGTGCACCGGGTGTGTGCCCCCTCTTTATTTTTGGTTAAAACAAAAGAAATAAAAAAATTAGGGGTGCGTCCGCCCCTTTTTAATTTTGCAAAGGCGCCTCCCCTTTGCGGAATTCCTGGATCTACCCCTGCTATGGCAATAAGTCAGCATATGGTGTGAACCCCAACAGTGTGCTTCATGAACAGATGATGGTGATGATGATGTTGATGATGATGATGATGATGATGATGATGATGATGATGATGATGATAATGGGAAGAAAGAAAAAAACAGAGAGTGGGAGGGTGGATGATAAGTTATAGAATAATGAAAGCTTGATGAGGAATAGGAGGAAAATGTTGACAGCAAAGCAACTTTCAAAGGTCAAAGAGGCAGAATAAATCAGCCAGAAATTAATGACTTTGGTTTCATAAAGATTGCAACTGAATTATACACCGAGCATCCAAATAAATCATTCCATTTAGCTTGTCTCAATGTTCAGTGCCTTGTGACTTTGTCTGTGTTCATTGGCTGTTTTCTTTGGTTGATTGAATAATTATGTAGTCATAAAAGTCCCAATTTTACACTTGAAGAGGTGCTGCTTCATTTCTGTGTTTACATGGAAGTTGTACCTCTGGAAGCTTTTTTATGTCTGTGTTTTTCTTAAAAGGAATAAAGAGATGAAGAAACATTTTTTTTTCTTTTTGACCAAAAAAAAAAATGTAACCATGCATTCACCGTACTATTACATGTGTGTAAATATGTGGAGATATGAGCAGTTAGATTTGGGAGATTAAGTTATTTTTACATTAAGAAATGTAAGAAAAAAATATTGCACTACAAGGATATGGGCATATCAATTGAATTCAGCATGCAAAACTAGAAAATTATAAAATTACAAATTTGTTTACCTCAGGATCAAGTCAACAACTTTATGGTAAGTATGAAAGGGAAGATTATAACTGACGAGGGAGAAAATTACTGTTTTGATGGCAAAAGAAGCAAGATATTCTTTGTATACATGCCATTAGAAGAATCAAAATATGCAACGGCTAACCGGATTTGACCAGGACAGTGAAAAATGCAGAGAAGATAAAACAAGAAAATTTGTGGGAGTTGGGGACACTGGAATTTGCCGATAAACAGATTAAAATAGAAACCAGAATGGACCAGAATTTCACAAGTTGAAAGGAGCTTTGGGAGAAATTGCACCAGCCTACTTATCAGCCATTCAATTATAGTTTTGCCAAGTGTTTCATATAAGGGTGGAGGCATTCTGCCACAGTGACTTGCGATGCTGAATGGATGATTCAACCTTTAGGAGATGGGCGTTGAATAGGAAGGAATGAAATGAACTGCGAGGACCGATGTACATTCCCACTCTGAAGTAAACAGCATTTTTTTTTTGTGTTTCACTACCAGTGGAAAATAAGCAAAATTTATGAATGTATACAAAAATATAATAGCTATCCTTCATTGCTAAAGATGACAGCCTAGTGTTTGAATTACACCTGTGTGTATATACACTTATATACATGTATATGCTACCAACCTCACTTTTATTAATTGTGACAGAGTATAGCATGCATTGTGATTGCAAAGGTCATTGCATCTGGATAAAAGCAGGCAACTTTGCAGAGATCTCTCATGTTTTTTTGCTGAGCACACAATATGATGCTGTTTGCATCAGAAAGTTGAAAGGAAACTGGCTGGGTATAGCCTGTGGGTTTGTGTGTTTCATAGAACATGAGAAGAGAAATCTAGGTGGGAAGATGGTGTGCTGACTTCATCCAGGTTTCCATGGTAACAGAACACACACACCCACAAAATACACACACATTAACATACGTTGTAGATTGAGTATGAATACATGCAAAGGAAATGAATTCATTTGTGATGCTACTTTTTCTATCAAAAAAAAGTCTCCTTAAAGTTTACACATGTACAGTACTCATTTTGCTGACTGTTATGAAGCCATCTTCAAATTGATAACAAAATGGCATATTTGTTTACAGTTTTCAGAGAAAATTTTGTTTTTTGACACCTTGGAGCTTTCATTTGTTTTTCAGGGCAGTTTTGCTTTCCAGTGACTGACACCAATATATATAATGATATAGTAAAACAAAGCAATCCTAATAAAAGGTGGGTCCCACCTTTTATTGGGATTGCTTGTTTTGAATATCTCAGCCATTTCAAAATCAATTTTCATCAAATAAACTTTGAATTCCTCTTTAATAGAATTATGTGCTCTATTCATATTTCATAAGAGGTTTTCTCATTATCTTTAAAATATGCACTATCATAAAAAAATGGAAACCTGAAACCCCATCTCAATCAAAACTGTACCATCCTTTTGAAACCAAGGTTGGTTTTTTTTTTTTCTGGTCTTCCAAGCACTAAGGTTCAGAGGGAGAGAAGGAAATAAGAAAAGAGATTGAGAGGAAGAAAAGGAGAGGGAGATATAGATCATTCCCTGCACTTTGCAAGAGGCTGATATGAAACATTTTCTGTGAAAGGTCAAAAAGACAGCCTAGTGATTGCTACATTTCCTGCCGTGGTCTTCATCATCCTCGGAGAGAAATCTGGTTTGAATTGTGAAGGACAGCACACAGGGAGGCCATCTCTAAGGAGTCTGTCAACCTTCCCTAGTGTTCCTCAAGTAGCTTCCAAGTCTCGGGATGATGTACTGGTAGTCATTCATCACCGCGAGTGAAAAATTGCTGCATTACAAAGCTTGGCAGGTAACAGTTGGCTGCTCGATTATGCCAATGGCCACCGGAAACAAAAGTTCAAAATTCAACCACCAGTGTGCATTTAAAAAAAAAGAAGAATCATTTAAGTTTGCTGTGACAGTTTGTTAAATGAAAATGTTTAGACAGAAAGGCTGCAAAAGTTGCCACAAGACTCTCAACTCAGTGTTTCAACCATACACACACACACATGTGTGTAGTTTGCCTCACAGGCCATTAATTTTCACATTACAACATCCTAAATTGCATCGTAGCAGAGTACAGAGTCAGGTACCAGTACGCATTACAATGACAAAAAGCTTGCAGTACTTTGTACTTTGTGATTATTGTTGCAATGTGAACAGAGAGCTCATATACCACAATTTTTACTGGAGGTTTGGGGTTTTGTTGGCAATAAAAGGATGAGGCCCTTTTTTTTTTCTCCTTAGAGCTGTGCGAAGATAGATCGCTCTCAGCCTACAAGGTCTTTGAATTTCATTTTTCATTGATGTGCATACCAGACTTCCTAACACTGCCACCCTCCATTCCCCCCCCCCCCCCCCAAAAAAAAAGCCAAGTATAAAAAGAGCCGAGCACAGTAGTATGAGGTCTTTTGATAAAAGTTGTAACCCATGTGTTGGCTTCATTTCGATGGCTGTAAGATGCTCTCATGATCGCCAGATAGTGCAGTGATCCCCGCGTTAGGATCATGGAAAAGTGGAAAATCAATGTTTGGGAAGCCGCACTAATTTTCTAGGTGCATGTGTGTCTGGGATATTCATCTTGTAATTGGCAATCGTTTTCGAAGTCAGAGTTTGCGGAAGGGCAAAGTTTTGCATTATTGAATGTTCACCTGTTGAATATAATGCATGATAATCCATAGCTTTCCAGCAGCTATATATTTGCTTTAAGGCTATGCGTTATTTCCCATCTGCAGTAGAGGCAGTCATGCCAGCAGGATTGCCATTTTATTCCAATTTTCCCCCAATAATATTTGTATGTTTTAGTTTATTTTGATTATTGTATATGAAAAAGATATTGAGAAAGCATTTGCAGATGGACACTGCAGTGTGGCAATGCATGCATTTGTATGTTTAAATGAGGAGGCATGCAGATATTAGTGGGGCTGAAAGATTCCATTGAAATGTTCACATGTTCTTTATTGAACAAACCGCGTAATTCCTGTGACGTGATGGAAACAACTGTATGATTAATTTCCTATATATGCATGGGCCAGTGGCAGAAATACAGAAATATTGCTTATCAGTGAAAACAAAGACAATGATAATAAACAGATAAATTAGTGATGTCTGAACATTAAACGAGAAATACTAATTGCACAAAGAGTTACACTATTACACTAACATAAAACTCTCCAAACAACAAAACCAGGCAAGGTCTCAAAGAAATATGACAAAACACAATGCAAGTATTGTCATACTGAAAATGTGGAGCACTTCGACAAGCATAGAAAGACCTAGTTGTTCACATGAATGTATTTGTGCTATCATTTAAGTTGCTCCCACTTTACTTAAATAATACATTCATAGGTATTAGTTGCCATGAACAAAACGTGTATGTTTTGTTGTGTGAAATAATTTGTTTTTGTTGTAGTTAAGTAAGTCGATAGTTGGTTAGAAGTGTGTATTTATTCATTTGTGCATGAGGCCCCAATATTAAGCTCGGCTTACTGGGGATCCTCCTGTATGGTACCTTGACTTTTTTTTCTTTTATTATGTCTCCGTTCTCTGTCACAATGATTTGCTTAAACCTTTCATGTGCAAAATCAGCCATGAATTATTATGAACCATGTGTATATTTCTGAGAGTGATTTAGTTGATTATTTGTACCATACAGAAATAATAAAATGAAAATTAAATGAAAACATCAAGAAAATACAGATTAGCTATATGCTTGTGTTTCGCTGAAGCCATGCTTTAAAACATTCACGAAACTGAAATCATGTAAAATTGATCTTTCCAGGCCTAGCAGGAAAAAAACAGTCATGCCACAATCTTCCCTTGTAGAGTATTCTGACTGTTGAGATGGATAAATGGAGCCCCTGGAGTGATGCATGCCATGGCGAGATTAGCTGGGACACCCAGCTCAGTTGTATTGCTTGGGGTCAGATAATGCAGCTTGAATATGTCAATGTTGCAATATCCTTCTGAGAAAGATATATTGAGAGATATAAGGACAGATAGATAGATAGATAGATAGATAGAATATGGGAAATAGGTAGACAAAATATAGATGATAGTTCAATAGATTAATGTTTTTTTTTTCATGTAATAACCAGTAATGACCTTGAAATAATGGGCACAATATTTACATTTTTCATTAATTAGCAGCCATTTGTTGAAGTTGCAATCACATCACCAAAACACTGTATCAGATATATTTATTATATAGATTTTTCACAAAACTGCATTATTTTGTATAAGGAATGAAGAAGAAGTGATTTCTTTACTAAGAACAGGTCCAATTTTATGTGCAGAGTTCATTCCAGCAACAGCTTCATGCATATATTTTTTTGTCATTTTGAACATGAAGAGTGAAAAGTACACTGCACCGAGAACATGGTAAACCACTTCTATCAAGAGTGTTTATTGAGATTGATAAATATCAGAAATGTATGGTACATGCAGTATTTCATTTTCTTTCTTCAGTTCAGTTTCCAAGCCAGCTTTCATTCATTATGATGTTAAAAAACATTACATTTATGTGATATCAATTTGCATAATTGAATCTAGATAACTTTATGTGGTGCTGATTAGATGCATTTACAATCCAGGCATATTTCTTGCGACTAAAAGCATTAACACGAAGTTCAGTTGCAGTGTGCATTGTTTACCTTGATTCTGACATGCATGTTTGATGAATGAAATGCACGGGGGCAAGGATGACGCGTTAACAAGGTCGGGTGTAATAGAATTAATCTATGTGAGTCCGGCAAACCTGGTGACTGTTCGTCTGGGTGTGATGGCCAACCTTGTCAGGGTTGATGACCCAAATTGCACAAGGTAATCATTACATACTTAGAGCACTCAAATCATTTGGAAACAGAAGTTCGTCTTGACGTGATCGTCTGTTTAAAACGTGCTAAAATGTTGCATTACAATAAATGAATGAGAAGTCGATCATTCAGATCTGGTAGCCGAAAGCTGTATACTTGCACTGGCGTGGATTCCCTGCTTCTCTCTGTGATTGTCTGGTTTATTCCAAATTTCAGTCACGCAGAGCTACAAATATTCCTTTCTCTTTCTCTCTCGTGCTGTCTGGCTCTTTATTGCAAGAGGACTGTCGATGTTGTTTAACTAACTGAATATTCGGTGGGGGGGGGGGGGGGGAGGTGGGGGATACTGGATTCTTCCATGCCATATCATGAATTGAAAGAGCACACTGGAAGGTAAAAAGTCTCATTTAAGCAGAAATCCATAGTGTCCTTGTGACAAAATTAGTTTTCGAGTTGCAGAATGCAATTGTGAGAACAGCACTAGTCTAGAATTCAAGCTTCTCAATATTTCTGTTGGTGCATATCACACAGACAGGGCTAATGCAGGGTTTGTACTATAATTTAGTGTCTTTATGTTTCTTCTTTTCGTCTTTGTTTATACTCGCATTCTCATTCTTTCTTTCTTTCTCTCTATCTTTTTCTCCTATCATTCTGTCTTGAAAATACATTTGTGCAAATATTTTTGTGTTTTCCATTACCTGAATCTATAAAGAGAAGTTGATAACCCTGAATACAGAAAACAACTGTAAATGTATCTGAGGTGTCAAATCAATGGAAAAAACCCAAAAGGCAATGTGTACATATATGTATATATAACCTGTATTATAAAGTCTGGTGTGTTTTCATTCTGTCAAGTCTTCTCATAAATAAGATTTTCATGGGATTCAGTATGGAAAGTTTCATGCTTCTTTTTTTTCAGCATGCATCTAGCATGCAAAAAAAAAAGCACACTGTAAGTATTTTGCTTACTAATAAATGCAATACTATTTTATATTTGATTCCACAGAATTAGAAACGTGAAATTCACTGTACCCAGCAGAGTGCAAAAGATTACTCAAGAGAATATTTCCATTGTACAGTACCTAAAAGGGGACTGCATTATACAAGTTTGCTCTCTACCAGCCCCTCAATTTTTTCCAGACTTTAATGATCAATGTGTTTCTATTTGATACTATGTTACATGAAATATGCTATCATTTTGACATATTTTATGATATTCATGTATATTGTTCAGAAATAAAAAAGGAATAAAAAAGAATAAATATGTTAAGATTAATTTGATAATGTAGGCTTTATTTTATTTCATTTTTTTGACATGCAATTGCAATTGACAAATGAATAGATACTGTTTTTGCCATGAAATCTACCCAAATGAAGTAGTGCTTAGTTTGAAGTGAGATTACAGAAACTATGCACATTTTTCGAGTGACTGATTCTATGTGTAGGCCTATTGCCCTTTGTTTTTATTTGTACTTGTAGTGCACTTTTCTTTTGTGTTTATATATCTATTATTTGACAGTGTTCGTAATATTTGTATAGCTGATTCTGGGTGTGTAGACTGGTTGGGGAGGAATTCCTCGAGCCTCGGTGATAAGGTTTGCCTTTTTCTTTCCGGGCAACCAGCAGTATGCACCTAGTGGTAGAATCACCACATTCTCTATATCATGTAATATAATTTTCTATTAGTATTTTATTTTGAAATGCCAAATGATAGTAATAGTAACGAAATGAAATGGAATGAATAATATTGATAGGAATTAAATGAAATGAAATGGAATGAAAAGGCAAAGGGAATTCCTGACACAGAGTGCCATTTAGTGACATTTAGTGGCATTCACCAACAAGTACTGATCAGGATACCACAAGTGACCTCGCAGAGCTTCAAAGCCCGCATCATGGTGGTAGTAGGATATTGTTATTTCAACCACGGACAAGTGAAATCACATGGGCTCAAAGTGGATCATCCTCATGTCTTATCCAACATAAACACTGAAAATCCAGGCAGCTACATGTAAATGCCAAGACCAGAAGGTCAGCTGAATGATAGCATGCTATCATTCACTTACATTAACCTTGGTACACTCTAGAAAGGACATCCATGTAGTTTGAGTCTAAGGTTGCGGCAGTTACTGACTAGGCAGAACCTATTCCTCCACTTCATTTAAAAGTGAAGTTCCAACCAAGTACAGGTTAACCTTAAAGTACAATGAGATGAACTGAATAGTGTAGGTTTCATCAAAATTAGACAAAAGATAGATAGGAGTTATGGGATTTCAGAAATTTTGCACATTTTCACAAAATAACTCAATTCAGTTCAATTCTGCATGCATCATACTGTATTTCCATACAGAGAAAAGAAATACATACGATTGATACAAAGTATACGTTTGACAAATTATATTGTATTTAAAACAATTTGTAAGGAGAACAAATCATAAAATTAAATACATACAAATATACCAGATCTGAGAGATTCTAGTTGAAACTACATATATGTATGTGCATGAGGTGACCCTCAGTAGTAGGCCCTACTTTCTTCCAAGGAGCGCAGCCCCGAAGAAAATAGTTCTACTGAAGTCACCAAAAGCATATGGTTTAATCAGAACCTTGAAAAATGGCCTGGTATAAATATCCCTCCCAATGAATTTTAAGAGTAACAGCAAATTAAAGTGAGTGGTTTACTGATTTAAATTTGGTTTTTTTTTTTTACTCACACACAACTTGAATTGCAACATGATTTTTGCTGATGAATTATCCAACCCCACAAAAAACCAGCATGAGTTTTACAATAATTTTATGTTCAAAATGATGGGAGGGTTGTGAGTTAGTGACATATCATCACCTCATTTCAATTATATCTGTATTTTACAACCAATTTATAAACTGTCTGAAATTTCCAAGAATTTCCAAGAATTCTAAAGCTTTCTATTCCATGTCAGATTTGGATGAAGCTTCTAACATTCTGTTGGTCTGATTTTGATGTTGAACATAAACCTGTGGGAAATGGTATTGAGTGCAGATTACAATCTCTATACCACTAAACGTCAATCAGTTCCTAAACATTCAGGACACTATGGACTAATCTATACCTCTACCAGTGTGAGATGAATTTCATAAGAAATATCTGCATTTTTTTTGCATTTCTCACTGTATGAAGAAGCCAACTCTATCATGCCTGGAGGGAGTTCTCTTCGGTAGATGTGAAGTGTCCTTTTGACAATTGTACCAGGTGCCGTTTCTCTCACATCTGCCCATGCATATTTCATGATACTTTGCATTTCACATGACTGGATCGTGACTTGGCTGCCAAGCTGGGAGTCCCCAACTCTCTTTTCTGCCATCGTCGGCTACTACGAACTGTTGTTGTTGGGGTTTTTTTTTTGTCTCTCCAGGATTCACCGAAGCTTGAGGTAGACCAGTTATGGAAGATGCCAGGGGGAGCTCCCTACGGACGCGTTGCCAGGATACGCTGCGTCCTCTTCTATCAGAGGTTGGCCAAAGATGCCACATATTTCATTTTGCATTTTAACCCAGCGGGGCTTATGTGTACATGTGGCTCCAGGCCCAGATATGGTGTTGTGGGTCTTGAATCTTGATGTACTTTGTGGAGTGAAGAGCCGTGAAAATCAAACATCATATTATACCCTTCCAGTTTTGTCCCTTGTTGTTTTGAGAAGATGGGGAGGATTTTGTTTGTAAGGATCTTCTGACACCTCATGGGAAGGTCCGCCCTCAATATTTGATTAGAAAACCAGTTTTGATGGGATGTGCTTTATTGAGGTACGTGAGAGTGTCACCGTCCGCCATACCTCATATCTCCATTTATGAGCTTTGGGTATACTGAGTTTAATGATGAGCTGTAGGCAAGGAATCATGTTGAGTCTTCGGACCATCAGCGGCTCAGATGTTCCACGTTGAAACAGATGGGTTTTTGTTTTGTGTTTGTTTTTGTTTTTTCCATGCAGCAAAAGAGCTGCACAGACTTTAAAGCATTCATGACCTTGAATTCCCAAGGTATAATGTCTGGAGCCATCCATCTCACCCTCAACAAGTTAGCCGTCAAAAATCCTGATGATGATACTACTGTAGTGAGAAATATGACACATTTTTGAACACCCTGGTTGTAGTGGGCAAAAGCAATGTTGATTTCTGATAGAAGTTGACGTGAGGGGTCAAAGTATCATGTACTGAAGGCCCCCCCCCCCCCATACTTTTATTTTTCTTTTGTCTAAATTCAACATCTGGTGTTCTACAAACCTGAGTATTTATATTACTGTACTGTGTTGGGGGTAGTAGGGATTTTATTTTTAAAAAACATAAAATGAGGTTATTGTAATACAGGTATACTAGATTAAAGATGGTTTTACAAGCACTGAATCAGTTGTTCCATCTGTTCTGCAATAGAAGGACCCTAGTTTAAAGCCTCCCATGGGGGGAAAGAAGATATTTAAGACTGTGAGTAACCCCCTATTCAGACGCAAGCCAGTTTATACCAAAACTCGATAAAGAAACGACATATAAAGAATCATCGTATAGCTGATAGACCGTTCAGACGCTAATTTCCACCATTCCGGAAAAATGTCGTCTAGATGTGCAGTTTCTCACTGCGCATGTTGTTATGGTCATGAGTGACAGGTGCAAGGTCACCTTTCATGCTTGCTCCCATTAAGCCCCGCCCAGATATACCGCTCTATGGTCGCCATACGTTCAGACGCGCAATGGACACAATGGAATGCTGATTCGTTATCGAGTTCTAGTTTGAAACGATGCTCTAACCGTTGTATCGCTATACGTCGTTTCGTTAGTCAGCGTTCAGACGTATGAATTCATCCTATCGTTATACCATTTTGGTATAGCTATACCGTTCTCATATAAATTTTTTACATCTATTTTTGTCTCGTATTTGATGTGTTAATGTGTAAGACTTCAATTGAAAAGGAATTTTTGAATTGACAATAAAGATTTGAATTGAAATTAAAACTGAAATTAATTATAAGTGCACGCTCTACTTGTATAGCCAATATGTCAAATCCTTGTTTGCTGCAAAATACACAAAGCTGAGCTTTGCTCAAGATTTAGATTAAATATCTTATGTTATGAGCTTTTGAATGGAGTGAAAGAAAATTATTGACAGTGGGGTTTGTAGCCAGCATGCAGCAACCAACTTTTGAAGCCTTACTAGAGATAGTGCACAGATATTGCCAATATATTAGACCTTGTACCTCCAGCACAATTTTAAAACTTCTGTTTTAAAAATTTTTTAAAAAAATTTCTGTTGCATGTGTCACAGTATGTGTTTACATGTTTTATGCATTCTCGTAGCTTAATGGCACGACACTTTTTAACACTTGTATACTAAAGGGGGTATCTGATAAGAAATGTGCAATCATTAGTACCTTAGAAAGTGGTGGATTTGATCGTGTGTAGTCGATGTCACAATAGGAAAACTGAGAATAGTGAGATTTTGTTGGTTGCGAGTCATTATTTGAAATACGAGAAATGAGCTTGAATCGAGACAAACGATTCATGGAGTTTATACTGTAACCCCATGAGCTGCACTGAGGGAGTTGCATGCTACCAAGTGAAACTGCGAGCGAGAGAGCGATACTTTTGGGTCCTTGATCACTACAGTGCTGTTAGTGATATTCAATACTCGCCCTGGGTAATCGCCACGGGGAATTGCCTTCACCTGCTCGGGCAGTTCAGTCAGGTCCATTTGAGGCGAGGCGATAAACGTCTAGCACCATTACCTTCCTGAGGCTTTACCGCATCTGACACTCTGATTCACTGAACTCCCGTTGTGCGCCAGAGGTTGCCTGTAAGCCGACTCTCCAGTGTAACTTTTCTGCTTCCCTAAAGCTGTCTTTTTCTCTCTTTTCACAGGCCCGTATTGCATTTCTTGTCTACCCAGTATATACACTCATCAGCACATACACTCATCAGCACATAGGAAATTCTGCTTCATTCTGTTTTTTTATTCAAGTTAAAATGTGCATTGGCTGGAAGTTTTGCACAAATTGCAGATGCATGCCTACAGTGAGAGGACATTTTCAACACGTATATATCATTTGCAAATTATAAGATTTAACACAATTTTGATATCTGTAAGATATGGAATAATTATGTCATCTCATTTGAAGCTCAGATTTCTTTTGAACCACCAGAGTATTTCTCATTGTCAATATCATAGCTTTCACACTGGTATGTACACACTTAAACTATTTTAATTTAAGACATTGACTCTTCCACTGAATGGAATATGTGCCTTGCAACTTCCTTTACTGAAGCAGATGTGTAATGCATAAGTTTCATTCATGATGAATTGGAATATGAAAAAAAAAGTTTGTTGTAAGCTCATTATTTCAATTTTTGTCCCCACCGAACGAGTTCGAGCAGGGGACTATGAAACGGGCTCCGTACGTGTGTGTGTCCGTGTGTGTGTATGTGTGTGCGTCCGTGTGTGATCAAAATGTTCAATTTGCTACTTCTCTGTCATTTATGAGCCAATTTTGGTTCTGTTTGCTTTATATGATAGCACTACATGGGAGCTTTGAAACTTCCACACAGAATTTCAGTTGTGACCTTTGACCTTGACCTTTGACCTATATTGTACATTTTGCTACAAAATGCTACTCCTTCGCCATTTCTAACCCGATTTCGATTCCGTTTGCTTTATGTGATGGCACTAGATGAGGGCTTCAAAACTTTTACACAGAATTTTGACCTTTGACTTCTTTGACCTTTGACCTTGATTTTTGACCTGTATTGTACATTTTGCTACAAAATGCTACTCCTTCACCATTTCTAACCCGATTTCGATTCCATTTGCTTTATGTGATGGCGCTAGGTGAGGGCTTCAAAACTTTTACACAGAATTTTGACCTTTGACTTCTTTGACCTTTGGCCTTGATTTTTGACCTGTATTGTACAGGTGAATGTTAATCTGCACTGCCTCCAAATTTTACCTCTATTTAAGAAGTGTAGGGCAACACAGAGTGAAATACTTCATTGTCAGTTCAATAAAGTCATATCAAAGTTGGTATTTGCCCATAAATGAAATAATCTTGGTGGTGTCCTGTATTAGTTTAACTCTTGCTTTTCCACATTATCCAAAGTACAAGAATTTGCACAGTTATCAATTTAAGCAAATGTTATTTTAGGCAGTTTCTGTCGAAACCCTAATTCATTACTGAAACTGTAGATGGGCCTAAATAGAATTGCTTTTAAGATTGAGAGCCGCCGCCTACCTGAAATTCAATTATTGTCGGTAGATGGTTTAAGGGTATTGCTTCGCAAAACAATGCTGCTGCAGTTGTCAAATTTCTGTCAGGATTATAGTAAAGGATCTAGGTCGTCTGGGGCATGCTGGGATGTATCCGTTGCAAGTTCAGGAAGGGTCAGTTGAAAAGCCCCCACTGGCAAAGAAGAACAATCCATCTTATTCGAGTCTCCATTTCAATTTCAGCTTTTGTCTTTTTCGTCTTTCATCCCGTCTTTCACTCTGCAGCTTCTGCAATTGAAACCTTGGGGGAGATCAGTATGCATTGTCACGAATGTAATCAAATTTATGGATGTTTCCCCCTCGGGTATTGCCGTGGGGGACGGACGTATGCGGCTGTTAAGACAGCAGACGGGCGACTCGGCTGCTTTTCTTTGAAATTAAAGTGGATAGCCAAGAGATGATATTAAGCATGTATGAGCTGTGGACACCCTCTAGTGCTGATTAGTCAATAGCAGGGGGGGGGGGGGGGAGTGTTTTTACTCCTCATGACAGCAAACTTTGTGTGTTGTTGTGTTTGTTTTCTTGTTTATATCAGTGTCAATGTAATACTGTATACTACATTTACCAGCAAAAATAACAATGGTAGGGCATACCATATGAAATGCAACCGTACAAGGCACATCCCATTTTGGGTATTAAAAGAAATAATGATAAAAACATTGGGTAGGACTTAATTTAGCTCAAAACTTTCATCACTTAAATTCTTTATTTTTACAGCAAACTTCATTTGTGTTTCTGCATGGTTTTGCAGTTTGACACATTTTTATTGTATTGTTTCATTTTAAATCTTACAGACTGTACAATCCAAATGATGCAAGCTTTGTGTTAGGATGTCGAATAATTATTGAGAGTGTAATGTGAAGAATGATTAATTAATATGTGCACAAAATGTTGATGTATCAAACTTGTGTGATAAGTAAAACTGGTATGCAAAAGAGCAGACACATTTGTATATTCACTCAGAGACATCCCATAGCTTTCTTCAGGCATACAATAGCCAATGTATCACTTGAGATAGCTTTTGTGTGATACAATGTACATGCAGGACAAGTTTACTGTAAAACGAGAAACTTTTGCCAATTTTGCGAGAGTCGATATTTGCGAAATAAAAATGCACCCGAAAGTTCTTGTTTGCACTATATGCATTGAATGCCACTGGCAATTCGCGGAAAAGTTATGCCACAAAAAGGGCTGTCGGCTCCAATTTCCTGATAATTTCATGCTACGAATATTACACAAGGTACTTGCTTTTCAGTGTGGTATTGCAATTGCTGCTATGGCTATGCAAACTTACAGGTTTGTGCTATGCTTTTGTATGTGAGAGTTTGTTTTAATCTCCTCATAGTTGGCACACAAACAGCAGTGATTAGTAACTGGAAAAAAATAAGAAAGAAGTGTTATTTCAAATGTTATTTTAAAGAAAAACAATTAAGATTTCCCACCTTTGGTACAATAGACAAGGCAGCACTTATGGTGTGTAAGGTACAATTTTCTGAGAGAAGTTTCTCATTGTGAAGATTTTGCTGAGATGTGTTAATAGGAAAGGGTTAATGGTGTATGTTTAAGAGCGCTTTGAAGAAACTGTTTCATTTGAGCCAAAAGGCAAATGGTGTGCTCATGTTTTCACACACACAGAAAAAGAAAAAATGTCAGGAGCAATCTTCAGGTAATAGAAATATCACCAGGTAAAAGCAGTTAATTTTTCAAACACCCCTGGGATGCCTTGTTGTGAATGCTCTCATGGTTTGTTTGTTTGTTGGTTTGTTTGTTTTGAAAAGATCTGATTAAGAAAATAATGTTCACACATATGTATTGAATAGTGCACACAGAAAGAAAAGAAAAGTAAATCACAGGGAAACTCTAAGCACAACTAAAGAAATTGTCGGGGTACTTCCCTTTTTGTGCTACATTTCAATCATTTGGGGATCTTGGCAGAGCTACCAATTCTCATGCATTCTGCGTGAGACTCAAGCATTTAGGGGCCATCTCACGATCTCACGCATGGCGACACCCATTTTTATCACGCATCGGGCAAAGTCTGCAACTTGGGCCTATAATAATGAGCATAGCTCAAAAGATTAGAGTGATAGTTGCAGTTGAAGGTATATTTCCCTTTTGTCTTTCAAAATAAGTAAAAAATAGTCACTTAAGTATGCACCTGATCGCACCATTAAGAGCTAAAAATTGAAAAAGCTCCCTACCGTGGGAGGCCACAGGGGGAAAAACCCCTCCCACACCCTCGCTCGCACGCACATTTGCATGCCGAGATGACGAGTCATGAAAATCTCACTCATACATTTTTTTTGAACTTGGCATCCCTGTCTTGGTGATATTTGCCAAAGCACACTGCCAGAAGAGCTCATCATTGTAGATAGACAGTCATACTTCGAATGACAAAACAGGTGGTCGCAGCAGTAGTGGCATTGTCAAATGTTCTCCTCCACATCATTTCACTTTTATTCTGCATCCGTGCTTAGCACCATCTGAAGAAGACACACTTTACCACACAGGTCATGAAAGCAAGACGTGAGCAAAGTATTGTAGCAGCATCAGTGCTTTGGTGGAATACTGCAGTGCTCTTTGATACAGTGGCAGGAAAAAAAAATGCCAAAGACATGACATGCATACAGATATAGCAAGCTAGATAGATGGATAGATGGACAGATAAATAGAAATGAGTAGATAAGTAGATAGATAGATAGATAGATAGATAGATAGATAGATAGATAGATAGATAGATGAATAGACAAGGATGCATAGATAGAAATAGGAAAAATGAATTATATCCATGCATGAATTGAACAGATAAATATAGAAAATGCATAGATAGTAAGAGAAGAATGAATTATATACATGCATGGATTTAATAGATAAATAGTGAAGGATCGAAGCATAGATAGAAAGAGAAGGAATGAATTATATACATGCATGAATACATACATACATTACCCTTCATTGCATCAAGTGATTTTTTATTTCTATTTTCTGTGCCCTTGCTAGACAAAGATAGCAATCAGAATTGATGATTTACCCACCTGTGTTACATTTGCATGACAACTGATATCAATTTTGCATTCCAATTAAATAGATTAAAGCACACCTTGGGTGCATTTCATCAAGCCACTTTGTCCGATATTTCTTTTCTGACAAATTTGCTCTCAGCCAATCAGATGCAAGGATTTCAGTAGCTTAAAGGGGATGGTTAGTAACTGATCAGTGGGAATGCTGGGGGATGATTGCTCCAATCCTTGTGGGATTCATTTAAGACTACATTATATATCTATTGTTGTGTGCAAATTATTTGCTTCAGAATGGTCTCATATTCAAGTAATGTGCAATTTAATGTTTCCAGGTTAGCATGCCTGTACAGTGACAGGGCATTAAACTGCACATTACTTGAATATGAGACCGTTCTGAAGCAAATGATTTTCGCACAACAATAGATATATAATGTACTCCTAAATGAATCCCACAAGAATTGGAACAATCATCCCCCAGCATTTCCACTGATTCCCACTGATCAGTTACTAGCCATCCCCTTTAAAACAGTTTGTCAGAAAAAAAAGTCTGACAAAACGCTTGATGAAATGCCCCCTAAGATGACTCTGCCTCTGCAATATTCTCATCTTTGGTGGAGTAGGCCGAGTCGGTGTGAGATTTTGAGCTTGGTAGAGAGTGATAAAGTTATGATAGCTGCTTTATTGCTTCATACACCTCAAATTGACAAATGCCATATATTGTGTTCCCTCATCAACTCAGAAGATTTGAGATTTGATAATAACCCATGCTCTGACTATAGATCAAGGCGTGATGGCCAGAAAGAATGTGTACTCAAAAGTGGTGGTTATTTTTTTTGCGTTAAATAATTGTGGGAACGTTTCGTGCCTGGTTTTTCATTCAATGTTCCGCTGATAGTCCAGTAGAGCATGCCAGTTCTTATGGCGTGCCAGTAGCTCATACCTGTGTGACAGCCATTGTGTTGCAGCGTTATTTGTGCCCAGTTAATTACATGATTGTAATTCTCTGTGCACAGTATTTCAAGCCATCAGTCAATTTTCAGTATTTCGGCACGGTGAAAGGACTCAACAGTCAATTGAAAGGCACATGCTGCATGTTTTGCACTGCCAATTGGAATAAACTTCGACAGGTTATTTCATTTTTTTTTTTCAGTTAATGAACAATTTTTCCCACCTGTTTAGAGGTCATTGTCATTATGGTTTATACTCTGTTCTTGCTACTTTTGATGAAGTTTTCTTTATCCATATGTTAGACATCATTATCATAAATGATCTTCCAGGGAAGGATTAACAGCACTGCAAGTCATGTCTTGAACAAAGACTACCATGATGACTGCGTACTTGAAATCACACAATAGGTTCTTTCCGTGCTCAACACTCAGTTAATTGATTGAGTACCTGATACCTCTGTTTACATACCTTGTCTGGCTGGAAACTGCCTTGAACTCCTTTTTTTTTTACATTGCTGTATCTGTAGAATGTGAATAAAATGGTTGGAAGGAAAATTTTCTTGTGGTTATTACTGAAAACTCCTGTAACTATCAATACTTTTCAGAAAAGATCTCAGCTGGTGGCAAAATTATTTCTTTGAAATTTATGTACATCAGATATAAATGTGTGAAACTTGTGAACATGCATGACGCTCCACAAATTATTGTGCAATTTATATTTTCCTTCAAGTTCCATATATCGTGGATGTCATACTTTTACAGTCTGTATTGCTCCCGTATCCATTTTTGTTTATAGAATTTTGCAGACTCTCCGGCAAGATTCTCACGTTTATACAGCGCAGCTTTATCGTTGTTATCATCATCCACAGTCGCTATTAGAGTTAAATGTTTTGTGGGATGGCATATATCATCGTCATACATGCAGAAACAACTTACATCGGAAGTTGTGTCTTGATAATGACCAAATGTGAATAGCAGAGCTGCACTGTTAGATTTTAGTGAACATTCAAGGGGGGGGGGGAAGGATGAGGATGAGGAAAGAAGGATTGGATGGAGAAAAGGAAGAGAGATTTGAGGATGAGCCTGAGCAGTATTTGGAGGGTTCCTGGGTGTAATATTAGCTTCCATGCACCCTGCGGCTTTCGTCTTTCCCCCCATCTTCCCCCCACCGGCAGATGGCTCATTCATATGGAAGGAGATCAGAGTTGCCGGGAGACATCGGAGTAGGCCCGGTGTGTGCCGAGTGGCTTGATAGACGTCTCCAAGACGTCAAGAGTGCAGCTCCCACCGGCTGTGTCTATGTGCTTTGTAACGGAGATTCCAAATTTGATTTCTTACCACCACTCCTCCCCTTCTACTGCTCCCACAACCACCGACCCCCACCCCCCCCCCCACCCAAACCTCTTGTGCATAAAATGGAGAAGAGAGGGAAAAAATGGTCATGCGCTCACTTGCATGTGAGTACATGCACCACCTTCCACAGATGTGGTGTTGATCGGTGAACGGACCAGATTTTTTAAATGCATTACCCTGCCGGCATCGTGACAAAGTTTGACTATTAACCCATGGACTGCTAAGGGCTTCGGTTTCATATGAACATGCAGCTTGTCATGCAGAAGGGGGGGGGGGGGACCAGCATGGAAAGAGTTAACATGCTGCCTGCAGTAGCTTCTCTTGGATTATTCCAGCAAACAAAATGTGATTGCCCAAAGCCTGCATATATGCAAGTGCATTTCACCGTCTTACGCAAAGTTGACTTGAGCTTCTTGTGTTTTAGATTATGCTCAGAAACCTGCCAAGCTAACACATTTCTTAGAGTCATTTGATGGCTCTAGAAGCTACATGTAAGAGAAAAATCCAAAGTTGGACATACGTGCTCATGTCTTTATGTTTCAGGTTCTATTGTGGCTTTTTTTTCCAACCAGATAAAACACTTGCTTCTCTTTCTTGACTGTACAATAGACTAATTATCAGGTGAGATTTTTTAGAAAAAAATCCAGGCCATTGTTTTTTAGATGTAGATATATACTTTATTCATACATTGGCATTGGTTGTTGAATTGACAATGCACAGAGGCCTTGCATACTGATAGCCATAAAAGCCAGGTCTATTGTTCTCACACACACTATGGTAATAGACTGATTTGCGTTAGCACTGGTATGCAAAATGTAGATTGGGCTGCACTGAAATATTGCATGTGGAGGTCACCTCTGTTCAAGAAAAAAATAATAATAATTGAAAGAAATTAAAAGCTAGGAAAGTCTTGATTTCCCACAGTTTCACTTAAAGGCAATTCACGCTATTTTGTGTGTGTGTGTGTGTGATCCAATGAGAGTCGATATCTCATCCAGAATGAATGATTATGATAAAGAAAACTCCAGCTCTCCATTGTGGGGATTCACAGAAATTTTTTTTTCAAAGGTGAGTTTCTTTAATTTTTCAACTAAATGTAGAGAGAAAAAAAAGACTTCACATTAGTTGATATCTTTAAGAAAGGCATTGATTTGAGGTAAGGCTACATAAAGTAGAACTTACCAATATTTTATTATAGAGGACTTATGTCAAAGATTAACCATGTATACTGCAGGCAACTCCTGTATAACAAAGTCCCAAGCCAAACGATAAAGTGTATGAAGATGATGATTTTAGATCCTGAAATTTTACTTCATTGTAACAAGATTTTTGTTATAGCCATGTTTGTTATAACAGGAGTGCACTGTATATACGAGTACCCCATCATACTTCCTGCAAGACATGTCTCACAACTAGAAATGTAGAGATGCTTATATACTGTTAAAGGGGAAAACCAGTCCAAATATAAGTTAGTCTGATAAAAAAGATTAAAATATTACAATTTCAACGGTAGAATTTTGATCGAAATTGGGTGAAAAATGAGGAAGTTATGACAGTTTTGAAGTTTTGCTAATTTTTCAGGAAACAGTTCTTGAACAGTCAATATGAATATGTGCAAATGGAAAAGTGAGCATGTCATCCCCTCACAACTTGTGTACAACTGTAGTTTGTACATAAGATTTTGACATTTCCAGTTTATTCATTCAAACGCAATTATGCCCAAGGCTTAAATCCTGGTATATTTAACTGATCACTATTCTGAAGTTATTCAATCAGGAATAATATCATGTTTCAGACTTCAATGACAGAATAAATGAATTTTTGTCATTTTTGGTACATGATCAATGGACAATTGTGAGGTTATGACATGGTAGCTCACTCATTTGCATATTCATATTCCCTGTACAAGAACTGTTTTGCAGAAATTAGCAAAACTTCAAAATGTCATAACTTCCTTATTCTTCATCCAATTTCAGTCAAATTTTTACTATTGAACTTGTAAGATTTTACTATTTTTTTGTCAGACTAACTTATATTTGGATTGGATTCCCCCTTTAAGATGATGAAGCTTGATGTATGTCTATGTGGGGCCTCTTGAAAGCAGAAACCCAATGACGTATTCATTGAATGAGGTGAAAGAAAAGTACACAGAATTTAAATTGGTAGTCCAGCATGGAGCCTGTAAGGAGATGGTGCTATGTAAGAAAAATAGAATTAAAAAAAAAATCATGATATGCATGTAAGCTCTGTATATTTATTTCATGTTCTCGTAGAAAAATGAATAAATAAATAAGTTAGATGAAATTCAAACATGTAGATTCTAGGTCAACAGAGTGATGTAGTACTATAAGCCCTGACTTAAAAGAATGACCAGTGTAGTATTGGCGGAGATGAGGATCGGGCTTTTAACTTTTTTGCGAGGTACCAAGAAACCACTTATGAAATAGTACAGAGCATACCATTCTAAGAGGAATCCAAAGTTTTGTTTTGGATATCTCAGCCATTTCAAAACCAATTTTCATTGATCAGATAAATGTTAAATTCCTCTTGGAATTACATGCTCTTCCGAATTTCGTAAGAAGTTTTTCATTATCTCACAAAAAAAAAAATGTTAGAAAAGAGAAGTTAGGTCTCGACCGAAACTATACGATCCCTTTAATGTAGGGGCAAACAACAGATAGCAGATCCATCATATGCTAATGATTACAGGAAGCTCGTAGACAGGATGTAACCCCGCGGCATAAATATTCATATGATTTCAAGCAGTGTTTAATTGATCTCCTATGTCTTGCGGCTGAGACTGTGATTAATAACTTCTCAACGTCTACAGACCCATTAAGTCTGCCCAACTAACTCTGAGTTATTGACCTTTAAGCTGTAATCATCCCATCTGTGTTAGGAAACTAATGCACCAATATAATTACTTCTACATTTAAATGTTGATTTACCGTATTTTTGTAATGGAATGACATAGGTCTGTGTCAGCTCACAGTGATGTAGGCATTCTTCGAGATTTCACTTATTTACCTATTATCAAAGTAGCAGAACACCTGCCCTTTAAGTTGAAAACAAATTCACACCCAAATTGCCACTGACTCTGTCATTGCACAGATATAATATATCATTGGGAGAAAATGCACGACTGTTGAATTTTCAATGGGCTAGAATCCGTCGATTGCAACCTTCTTCCACATTGAATTCAATCTTCATTCATTAACCGTCATTTGGCTTGGTGAGGGAATGTACATGTACCCCAATTCTTCATCCGTGAGAGAAAATGTATGAATACGTCTTTAGGGCCTATGTAGTATCAGACTCACTTGTTGGAAATTATTCTTTTATATAATATATCAAGTATATATTTTTGTTTGTTTTAACAAAACTAAATTTGTGAATTTTCAGCAGGAGTACTTTATTTGATTCAACCTATGAAACCCTCAGAGAATATAAACACCACCCTAAATCACCATTCGATTGCATTCATATTACATGTAAAGTGATCTGGAGCAAAATACATTTTCGTCATCACTCTTTTTGTGACTTAATTTAGTAATATCCTTCCTTCCATTAGCCTCCTATTCGAGCATTAATTGTGCCATTTAACTTGTTTTGTTGCGAAGGCCAATATGGTATACAGGTGACAATTCCCATTAGTGGTTTTCTAATCAGCCAAGTGAAAATGTCCAATTCAATTTCAGTTGATAGCAATTAAGCACTGACATTATTTTGTTTCTCACACGACAACCAGGCAGCAAGTGTTTTTTAAGTGAATATCACTTGGCATGTATACAGCATTCAAGTGTGTGTTCATATAGCTTAATATATTACTATTGACTTATTATACCCCACCCACACATTCAGAGCTACCAAGTCTCACGCGTTCTGCGTGAGACTCAAGCAGTTAGGGGCCATCTCACAATCTCACGCATCGGGCGAAGTTTGCAACTTGGGCCTAAAATAATGAGCGTAGCTCAAAAGATTAAAATGATAGTTGCAATTGAAGGTATATTTCCTTTTGTCTTTCAAAATAAGTAGAAAATAGTCACTTAAGTATGCACCTGGTCGCATCATTAGGAGCTAAAAATTGAAAAAGCTCCCTACCGTGGTAGGCCACGGGGGGGAAAAACCCCTCCCACACCCTCGCTCGCGCGCACATTCGCTCGCCGAGATGCCGAGTCATGAAAATCTCACTCATAAAATTTTTTAAACTTGGCATCCCTGCACATAGTGTGTATGGGGATGTAAAGGAATCACTGTATTTGAAAGAATTTGTGCAATATATGGAAGTACATGTATTTGAATTATTATTTATTCTGATTATCATTCTGATTTTAATCATTTGGGTATTGAATGTGATTGAAGTAACCATGACAGCAGGTTGGGTATTTTGGTTTTTTTTTTCATTCCATTGCCATGGAGAATTTGATATGAAGGGCTATATTGGAGGAATCATTTTGCAAGATTCAAGTAGTGAGATCTTTCAATATCAATTGATTTTGATTAGATAATCATAAAGTTGAAATTGCCTGCAGTCATTTTCTGTTCTCAAAAACGCTGTCTGAGAGGATTGGATAGAGTGGTGTACTGCAAGGCACATTGTGATGAAGAGGACACTACATATTTTATGAAGCAAAGTGCCAAACTCTGTTATAAATGTACACACATAGCAACTACTAAACACGCCATATATCAACCCGTTGAGGATGAGTCCCAAGTATGTAGTCAGGCAGGTGTCTATGGGAAATGCGTGTTGTAGCAAAATCAGCCAATCTTCAACGGGTTAAGCAAGTCTAATTTTTCATGAATCAGGATTTCCCAGTGATATGGCAAGTAGTTTAATTTGCACTTGTGGAATACAGTAATGAATGGAAAAATGTATGCGTGCATGTCACATTCATGATGGGATCAGAGTCAATATGTTTTCATGTCTTAAATTCGCAAATACACCTGACTCTCAAATTTCATGATGATATAAACCTCATGAAATATTCTGCCTATACAGTAATTCTTTTTATTTTTGTCTTCATGTTCATGTGACTCAGATTACAGTTACTTGAGAAAGATTTTTCACAATATATCTAAATTTGAATTCATTAAATTGTCATCTACATCACAAATACATAGCCATTAATACTGACTTCGAACTTTATTATATTGTTTTCTCTTTCTTTTTCTAGGAGAATTAACTACTTTAAAACCAGAAATGTTTGAATGCATTTTACTTCCACAAATTGTCTTGGCAATTCGTGAAAATTTCATTCCACGAAAATATCTTGCTTTGCAGTGAGCAGTTGTTGTTGCTGTTGTTGTTGTTTTTGTTGTTGTTGTTTTCCAGGATCAGAAATTAAGGAGTGATCAAGTGGTTCAGACAGTTAATTCATAAGATTTATTCACAGGTTACTATGCACCTGAGGTACATACTAGTACAGCAGAAAAAAAAAGTCACAGAACCAAACTCTCACAAAAGCAGGCATGATTACTATCAAACCATGTATGAAGCTATACAAGCATGCATACATGCATTCCAAGTTGAGGGTAAATAAAAAAGACAACCAAATGCATTCTTGAGGGACATATTGCTCTAAGTGTGATAATTTCAGCAAAAATACCAGTGTATTCCTAAATGGCAGTATGTTCTTTTATTGAAAGAAAAAGAAAGAAAGAAAACTGAAAAAGTGAAATTGAAACCGCCTTGAAATAGGTTAAGTATGTGTTCGAATGCTCTCTCACATCATTGACTCAGAAAGAAAAAAATAAAGCAACAACAACCCAGCAACATAAAAAGTTTCTCCAATTCTAGGCCACTGTTACGTGTTACCTTTAAAAACGAGGAATCAGCCCATGCATGTATTCAGCGCTCGTACTAGATGCGTCTCAAGAGCCATTGCGGCAAATCAATTCAATCAAGCTCTTCAAACATGCTCTCTTTACTCGCCTGTCTCCCCCATTTACCTGTTAACTTTTGCTCCGTGACGCCGTGGACTTCCCTTTAGTCTCCATCCACCCCCCCCCCCACCCCATTTTGTTTTTATCTTACCCTCCTTCTCTTTTCATCTTCTTCAAGAGTTTAATGGCTGGTGCTGCATTGGTGTGCAATATACAATCCACTTTTCATATTAACCTTTCAGATATTGCTTAATTTTCAATGCCAAATAACCATGACCTTCTGAGATATTGCTCCTCTGTACAAGAGTATATTTTGCCGTTTGCAGAGGAAGGGGAAAAGTGGTCGTGTGAGGGTAGAAATACTCGCCTTGTTTATCAGTGAACAAGGATTCAATTTTGTGGAAACACGCCATGACCTAGATAAGATGCAAATATATTGAGATATGTCAGGAGTGATTTTAACACTATTTGGTCCATTCAGATTCCATCACACAGTACTTACAATGAATATGGGTTCAGTTGTGCGTCTACACTAAGAGAGAGAGAGAGAAAAAAAAACATCTTTGTTGTCATTTCCTGCGGATTTTGCAGGGCTAGCTTTATACTAGTATACAGACTGGAAGTGCTTGCAAAGGTTGGCTTAAATTGAATTTGTACTGTTGCATGTTTTTTGTTGTTGAATGGAATGCATTGAGACGTTCTAGTTTGTTTAACCCTTTGCTGATGTTCTTTCTATGCTGATTGGCATGTACGCTGGAGTGCTTTCTTTGTGTGGTTGTCACAGATGTCAGGAAAAGACTTTTCAGTGAGTAGAGATTGCTTAATCCATTAATCCCTATAAGCCAGTTCACAGTTACAATCTGAGCCATGTGCAGATAAAGGTCATTGCAGACCTTCTCTTGAAATGGATTTGCAACTGAGGTATTCAAAACCTAGATAGGGCTTCTTGGCAACTGTGTTGTAAATGAACCAGGTGCAGATTGGTATTTACAAGTGAATGTGCATTCTTTTCAATCATATTAACAAAAGCCATGCATGCAGCACTGACATGTAAATTAACACTTCCTGCACTACTTTCTTCAACTGCTCTTCTTGAGGACTATTCCATGTTTTGCAAAGTCTGTGGTTGGAGAGGTCATTGCAGACTAGTGCTAACTGTGAACTGGCTTATTGTTTCACTACACTCTTATTTCTGCCGAGTCAAAATTTCAACTCTGAATCCGAGTCAAAAATTTTTCACTCCGATCCGTGTAAATTTAACACCAAGCGTGTACTTCTGACTCAAATCCGAGTTATCATTTTGGTTATCTGACGTTTTACACCTGCGCAGAGTCACATCAGAAATACCCAGTGCGGTGTACATGACATATGCACGCTACAATTGGACAAAACATGTCATGTGTCCTATGTGACGTAGTACCCCCGCGAAAAAAAAGCGTCATTTCTCGACAATCGGCCGCGGCCGCGAGATGTCTTGCAACTTTTTGTCTTCAAGATGGACAATTTTGTGTGCACTTTTCTAGAGGAATGCGGAATGGAGGAATACATAGGAGTTTTCATCGATGAGTACCCACCTCATTCACAACACTCATATAAATAATTGCCTGAAACATGGTCTAAACAGTCAGTTTTATTTAGGGCAAAATGAACTTTCGACGCGGACACATTGACTGGTAATGGCGTAGCCGTAGGCGGACGTACGGTAGCTCGTACCTTTTGTACGTAGCCCTGGGCTATATGCTATACGTTAGAACCAATCTACAATAGATGTGAACCTACCTAGCTACACCTCCACTGTACATGCATAAAATACACATATGATCTTGATTGCTAATTCGAGCTACCGTACGGCTACGCCATTACCAGTCAATGCGTCCGTGTCGAAAGTTCATTTTGCCCTAAATAAACCTGACTGTTTAGACCATGTTTCAAGCAATTATTTATATGAGTGTTGTGAATGAGGTGGGTACTCACCGATGAAAACTCCTATGTATTCCTCCATTCCGCATTCCTCTAGAAAAGTGCACACCAAATCCGAGTCATTACTACACCAAAATGGGTTACTTACAATGCGGGAAACGACACCGTATCAGAGTGAAATTGTGATCTTTTGATTCGGAAATCCGTGTCATTTTGCTGGAATAGATTGCACCTAACTGACCCCATTCCGAGTCAAATTTGACACTTTCCGAGTTAATTTGACGCCACAGAAATGACTTGAAAAGTGACTCGGAATCCGAGTGAAATCACTTGACTCGGAAGTCCGAGTAGCTTTCACTCGGAAGGAGTTTACTCCCAGCTGGCGCCATTTCCGAGTCACATTTCACACTTTCCGAGTTATTTTTGACGCCGCAGAAATAAGAGTGTAGGACCATTCTGTTGGTCACAAGGCACATTGCTACATCTGAATGGAATTGCTAACAGGAGGTTCAGTTTGGATGGCTTACTGAATGCTAATGAAAGAAAGAAAAAGCTTGTCAGTAAAGTATTCGGCACCTAAAGAGTTAAAATCAACAAAATCTATGTGAAGCGCTGAAAAGTGAAAATCTTTTTGTATGGCATGCATGTTTAAAAGGTTCATGCAATATTTATACATGTAAACTCTTACTTAAATTCAGTTTCATGTTCAATTTATGTTCTTTATTCTTCATGGAAAATATTTCTGTAGGAACTACCTGCATATTGCAGGCAAGTCACACCAATTTTGTTTGACTAGAATATATCTCTTTATGGATTTAGAATTTCTTGGGTGTTGAAAGATACTCCTGACACTGTATGGTAACTAATGTTACCATAAGTGTGAATGTTGTTCAGTATCATCTGGACTATGATGATGTTGGTTCTGAGGCATGGCTCTTCTGTCCATTAGAACTGACAGTTCTAGCCAAAGCATAAACAATATATAACAACCAACAGATCACAGTACAAATCTTTTGTGGCAGGGGATTATTTATATTCATTATTCCTTAGTACAAAATAGTCAGATATTATACGGGGAATCTATTTTGGTTTGATGTCTGTACCTATATTCTCGATATCGCTCAAAGTCAATGAATGTATTCATTTTTCTGCAATCTCTGCATTTATCTGCTTTCTGTAGACCCATACATCCAAAATGTATCAATTAGTTTGCAGTTATGATGCTTTTACTGTGAGTGAAATGTGATAATGAAAAGGTGATAAGGATGGTAATGATAATCATTATTATGATAGTGCTAAATAATCAAAGTCATATAGCACCATCTCCCCCTGGCAAGGAGATGCTAAAGTCAGCAGCAAGAAATTGTCAGCACCACAGCATCTTGGAGAAAGTGGAAGAGAGAAAAAGACATTAATATATCCAAAAGCAAGGTTGAAGGAATGATACCCTAGGGCAGGTCTTGAAAAATTGAACAGATTAAAAATTTGAAATATTTATTTCAAAGTGATGGTTCTTCACATGCAAAGGTCCTATCATCCAACAAGGTTTATTGGCTATCCAGTATTTCAAGCAAGCCAGTGTTCAAGGGGTGAAGTTACTTTGCAGGTGTCTAATTTGCATTTTTTGCTTTTTGGTTGCTGATATTTTGTCAGACTGTCTTGCTATCTGAGAATGTGCATGGAACTGGAACATAAGTGCTCACATACAATCCTTATCCATGGTATATGGATCCCAAAACAATTATTACAGATATATGCCAAAAAGTATTAATCATCTGCCATGAGTACCACATAGATTTAATTACAAAGTAAGTCTGATAGTAAATAGAGTTATATGAATAAATGGAAAGGATATTGCAAATTGGATGAGTTTGTCAACAAAGATGAATAAATGATTAATACTTTTAAGCAATATTCATAGACTGATTCATCAGTCATACATCATATATCCGTATATACCTCTATCTATGACTGTGTGCGTTGGGAGTGTAATATGTGCGTGTATCCAATTTCTGTAAAATGGCATACAGGGAAAATGGAATCATAAAAAAGTGTGATCTTACATAGCCTTACGAGCATAAATCTTGTTTTTTAAGTAAATCTGAAAAAAAAAAAACCATGTGCTCCATTGATATGAATAGACTGACCAGGAAAAAAAATGCAGGAAAAAAATGCAGGAGACCTATTGCTTGATCTTACATACACACACAAACAAACAAACAAACAGAAAAACAGCTAAAGAGAGGGGAAAGTAGAAATGATTCGAGAGTGGAAAGAGTGACTGCAGTGTGCATTGGTGTCATATAAAAAGTGTGTCATTTTTATTTGAGTCATTTCCTGATTGCCTCAAGACTCAAAAGCAGAATTTGAAAAACCACATTTTGGTTGCCAAAACTTCAAAGTTAAGAAAAGCGTACTTTTTATAGCTGCAGGGCTTGTAGTATTATCTACTTGCACTTTCCCTTGACAGGTTCTGGTGATTGGCTGTTGTCTGTAAAGCAAGTATTTTGTGAAATTTGTCACATTTTGCTGTCAGCAAGCAGCTTTTGCTGGCCGATGAAAAGGACTGCTCGACAGAACATTCAAAGGATGACGACGTGACAGATGCAATCTCGTGTGGAATCTGAGAAAGGGGTTGTTTTGGAATATTGATTTATCTGCACTTTTCTTATGCATTCAGACGGAGTTTGTGTTGGGAGTTACTCTTCCTGCCTGATTCAACAGGTGGCAAGAAGTGTGTCCATGTTTTGGCTGAAATTCCCAGTTTGTGGTTGCCATAGTGACGAGACACCAACATTCTAGCAAAGAAGTTGGTGCTCGTCACTCTGTGATGCGAGTGAAAACTGTGCACAAATGTTGTATTTGTATTAGTGTTTGTGGACAGGGATAGATAATGAAAATTCATACAACTCACAGTAGGACTGGGCATGTTTCCCCCAAAAAATAACCTGAAAGATTTCTCACTTTTCTTACAGACACCACTTTTGGAATGTGGCTGTACTAAATTCGTCAGAACTGTCAAACAAATGTAAATTGTCAAATTTTGAGGTGTCATTTGCCACAGTCCCAATCACATTGCTAATGTCTGCAATCTTTGTAACATCACCTGCATAGATCGAATTGGGTACTATACAGCTTCATTTTGATAGTCAGATATTTACAAAGCTCTCTGGCGTCATGGAAACTGGCCAATTGGAGAGGGGGAAAAACAACTTAGCAGAAAAGTGTCCAAAGAGCAACTAGATTCAGGTCCCTGCCACTATCTACACAGTCTGGGCAACACATCATCCAGACAGACTTTGAATGTATACCAAGTGCATGAATTTGGCCTTCTATAAATTACTCATTCTGACTTTATTAGAATTGTAGGATGCGGTTATTTGCCCATGATAAACTGGACTCTCTCTCTCTCTCTCTCTCTCTCTCTTCCTTTTTGCTTATATACCTCTCATCTCACCCTCTTTCTCTCCCTCTCTATCTCTCCATCTTTCTCTTTCTCTCCCTTTCTACCTTGCTGCTTGCAATTGTATATACTTTTCATCTCTACCTCTCCCTCGCTATCTCTCTCTCTCTTCTTTTCTGTTTATATACCTCTCATCTCACCCTCTCCCTCTCTCCCTCTATCTCTCTATATATCTCTCTCCTTCTTTCTGTTTATGTACCTCTCATCTCTCCCCCTCCCTCTCTATCTCTATCTCTCCCTCCCCCTCTTTTCCTTGCTGCTTAATATACAGTGTAGGCCTTAACCACTCACCTCCCCCCTCTCTCACTCTTGCTATCTCTATTTCTTTCTCTATCTATCTATTTATCTATCTATCTCTTTCTCTATCTATCTATCTATTTATCTATCTCTCTTTCTTTGTCAGTCTGTCTCTATTAATCACAATCACTACAGTAAGTCCTGAATACAAGAACTCTAATACTGAACTAAATCATCCCATAAGCATCTGTGCTCTAAAATCAAGTCGAAAATCCAGATAAGATGACCTCACAGTACCCCCCACCCCAAACTGCAATTTAGCTCCCCCGCTAGACAGGACTCTTGAAGTATTGCAGATGACACCGCTTCTGGACCTTTGTGAGATGAATCTGGTGGACCCCACCCCCACGCAGCGTTCCCAAGAGCCAATTATGTAATTGGACCGTGTAGCCATTTCTGTGCGTAGGTAGGAAGGGAGGGAGGTTATCGACAGCACCGCATCCTCTCCTGATAGGGCGATTGATCCTCTTTCCACCGGAGGAAAGGAGGCCAACTGATTGTTTGCCACCCAGTTATGGCAGAATTTAAGAGAAGACCAGGGATGGATATGCCTTTAACCCCCTCCCAACCACTCCCCTGTTATACCACTGCAATTTCATGGTGAATAATTGCTCCCGGCATTGACAGGGTTAAACCATGCATAACTTAATTGTCATTGAGAGTATGATGCATTATCACCAGAGGACAAATTCTATCTGTAAATCATTGCAGTAGGAAATAATTTTGTGACAGAAAAGAAAAATCACTCGGTGTAACATGTTCTGAGAGCTTTTAACATGTATATTTCATGAGTCAACTGTTGGGTCATGATGGAAAATTTAAGTGGAACACACTTCAAATATTTATTGAAAATTTCAATCAGCATTCCCATTTCACACTTCTTACCCAGAAAGAAACACCACGCGCACCCAGAATCTAGTAAAAGTTGATTCCAAAACACCTGCACACCACAACTAGTAAAAACATCGTTTGAGATACGTGGGTGGGAAAAGAGTAATTGAGGTTTGCCTTTAGACTTATGAAAATAACTTGGTTATCATAAAATGATACAAAACTGTTTGCCAGTGACATTTTTGCAGAAGACTTAAAGAGCCTTCAATAAATTTTAATCTTTTTTCATCCACCTGTTCCTCAGATAACTGTTTGTTTTCTCTCACTTTTAATTTAACACAAACATCATACTCATGCTCTTAATATTGTCCTTCAGTTCAGACCTGCTACCTTTAACGAATTCGCTCCAGAAATTTGTCACTTAGAACCCTAATTTTTGTTTGCTTTAATGCTGATCAGCAGATATGTATAGGGCTTTTGTCGTTGGTTTTATTTTTTGTCTGTAGATATGCAAAGATGAATTGACTACCTTGCTTAACTAATATTACTGAATTAGTGTCAATGTAATCCTCACTGGCTCTATTCTATAACACAGCAGCCTTCATGTGGTAATGCCATACTGTATCATCAGTGGTGAGTTTTACCTATTTTATAGCAGATTACCCAATAGCCAATTAGATAACTTGATAAATTTAGTACAGGAAAGTGCATGAGCTTATAAAATGTTGAATATTAAGGAAAGCTGAAGTATTTTTGATATCATGGACTACATTTTTTCATTATTTCTATAATTAACTATTTTTTGCTGAAAGTGATTTGAAATATTGAAACCAGTATAGTTATTGTTATAAAGCTTCAAAATGCATTTCCTAAGTTTTTTCTTTTTTTTTTTTTTTAAAGCTGTGATCTTTAGATGGCTGAAAAAAATGTATGACGTACAATGCAAGTCAGGTAATAAACAAAAAAAATCTTGTTTTTTATCACCTCTAACTGTCATTGTCCACAAAAGTCTATTTAAGATATGCTTTAAGAATAAAATATTAAATTAATTTCTTTTTTTTTTTACCTTTAACATGTTAAAATCCTGCCACCTTTTGCTGATGTTCATGTTTATATATTAAGAGCACAATCAAAAAGAGAAAATGACTCTTTTAATGAGTGTTTATTTGGTTTCATTTAAAAGGAAAAACAGCAACTAATTTTAAGTTACGACGAGCCTTGGTCAAGCTATGATGTTAGTACCTTATCATTGCATTATAGTTCCTACTAAGTACTGTGCTGTGGATAGCTAATTGCTTAATTTTCATGATACTTCACTAATTTTATGAATTTAAAAAAAAATCATTAATCTTATCAACTGTTTCTGTATTTTCAAGTAAGAATAGAACCCTCACCCTTTGGTAGATTCTATGGGGAACTTCATATACATTTATGTTCTTTTGGCTTGCACATGTCCTAAAAAAGTTGACTGAAACCAGAACTAAATGAAATGATCGCATGATGGCAAAGGAAAAAATTTCTTGCATGACTCTTACTTTCCTGTTTTTCCAGGAAGCGCACTGGCAGTAACCTTTTCACTGAACGCAAAAATTCATTGTGCTCAGGGCGGTGGCAGAGAAATTTATATTACCAGCGGTTTGTGTCATATGAATGCCAATATTGCTTCTCTCGCAATTTGCGGATCAATGAAATGAAACGTTTTGAAACCAGAAGTTGGCTGGGCAATTTAATATCTCCATGACGTGTGCTGTCTCCCCCATTCTCTTGTTGTTCCTCATTTAGACATACATGTATGTGCAATTATATATATTTGTATGTATATATGTGTATGTATATATAAATATATAGAATCATGTATTCTATGTAATTCTATGAAAGCATATTATGTTCATATTTATTGGCCAATTGTTTTTTCTCACTTGCCTTCTCTCCCTCTCTACATACATATATGTGCAAATATATATATATTTGTATGTAATATATGTGTATAATTATATATAATATATGTATATATATATATTTATTTATTTATATAGATAGATATATAGATATTTATATTCATATATCTATGTAATTCTACGAAAACATTATGCTCATATTATTAGCCAATTGTTTTTTTCTCTTGCCTTCTCTCCCTCTCCTGTGCACATTATGCATACGTACGGAAAAACATAATCTATGTACATATTCACCTTCATTTTCTTTGCACATTGGTTCCATCATTTTAATTCTCTCTCTCTACCTATAGTTCATCTATCTATCTATCTATCTATCCATCTATCTATCCATCTATCTATCTATCTATCCATCTATCTATCTATCTATCCATCTATCTATCTATCTTTCCATCTATCTATCTATCTATCTATGGCTATCTATCTATCTATCTATCTATCTATCTATCTATCTATGGCTGTCTATCTATCTATCCATCTATCTATCTATCTATGGCTATCTATCTATCTATCTATCTATCCATCTATCTATCTATCTATCTATGGCTATCTATCTATCTATCTATCTATCTATCTATGGCTGTCTATCTATCTATCCATCTATCTATCTATCTATGGCTATCTATCTATCTATCCATCTATCTATCTATCTATCTATCTATGGCTATCTATCTATCTATCTATCCATCTATCTATCTATCTATCTATCTGTCTATGGCTATCTGTCTATCTATCTATCCATCTATCTATCTATCTATCTATGGCTATCTATCTATCTACCTATCTATCTATCTATCTATCTATCTATCTATCTATCTATCCATCTATCTGTCTATCTATCTATGGCTATCTATCTATCTATCTATCCATCTATCTATCTATCTATCTATCTATCTATCTATCTCAGTCTCTCCTTGTCTCATGTCTTTCAAAGCAGATATTGTCAGGGAGTCCTCATGTCAATATTGTTTGCTGCCTGCAAAGACATGAACTGTATCAATATCATTCCCTCGAGTCTAATAATCGTGACTGCATAGAAATTGTTCCTCCAGCTCCTTTTTTGTTTTTATCAAAGAGCGCCATATCAGCGAAGACTGCACTTCTCAACCGGTTTATGCAGCTGCGCCGAAATACCAACATCCGTAGTCATACTGTGTGAAATTGCCAGGTATTATGGATGTTGATCTGATAACTCTTGTGCGGCATTCATTAAAGAACTCTCTTTCTTGCTCACTAGTACCTGTTTTTCAGCAAAACTGAATATCTCGCACAAAGTGAGATTTTCATTAAATATCAACATTTACTGTTCCGCATAAAATCGAGTAATTATAATGACTATTGTATGTTGGATGCAGCAGAGTGGTGGTTGTGTGTGTGTGTTTGTGTGTGTGCTTGCTTTTTTATTGAATGGATTCTGAAAAGTTATGTGTTCACTTTGTTTTATTGTACCTTATCATCTAATCATGAAAATCTAGTACATAGCAAAATCATGTGTAATATTTTCATTTTTTTTTCATAATGAACTGGTTTATACATATAGGAAAAAATCCTGTAACTGTTTGGTTCCATTTTTTGACACATTCAAAATGACTGTTTAAATTTTGATTTACATTATATTGAATCAGTCATAAATATTATTGGGAAAAAAGTGTATGTGTGTGTGTGTGTGTGTGTGTGCGTATTTGTGGAGGTGTGTGTTGGAGAGATAGAAAGGAGAGGAGAGACTCTTCTCTGACATTTTGCAGTTATTCAGCGAGCAATAGCCTTCACGCTGAACGGTAGCCAAATGTTGGCTTTCACGTGTCGCGTATTGTGTCGCTCGGTACTCCCACGAGATGGAACTCTATACCAGGTGTGTCAACACGGATGGGGGGGGGGGGGCTGCTCCCATCCACAGGTTGATAACAGTTCTTGTGCTGAGAGGGACTGACTACCCGTGAACGGTATCTATGACACACAGACCAAAATACCGGTTGTCTACCATTCCACATTTGTGGCCATTATATGTGAGCTGATAGCATATTCATGTCATATGCCACCAATGTCATCGCCATTGGGAGTTTTATTACAGAGGGACCAAAAAATGCTGTATAAGGTGAGGAAAGATTTTAAAATAGGCAAGAGAGAAGAAAGAGAGGATATATTTTTTGGACATAGGGCAGAGGGTTTTAAGAATCAATTTTGTTGGAAGGCATGAATAGTCATCTCGTATATTCCAAAATGAAATGCACACTTACATCACAAGTTTGCATCAGTGTTTCAAATATTTGCAAATTAGCAGTACAAGATATTGCCCTTGTAAAATTGAAAAATTGGTGCTTCAGTCAAATTCATAGTATTTGCAGAAATTTTGTGCTTTTGCTTTAAAAATGGAGAATGATAATCTAAACCTGCAATGACTTTAATGGAATGGAATGCATGATGAATGTATGTACGCATCTTTTCATATACTACTTGCATAGTTGCATTGTTATTATATATTCCAGATTTGGGGTATAACTACATAGTATGATATATATGACGTAATGAATGTTTTTAGTTGCTGTTGTGTAGAAGTTTTTTTTTGTTTTTTGGGTCTGAAAACCAAACCTGACATCTACATCTGTTTCATATAGACATACTGCGGCACATGTGCCGTGAATCTTGGATTTTTGTGCAAAGGCCATCACTAATTCCTTGTGTTCAAACTAATTTCTTGTATTCTCTACCCCAACCATCCACGCTAGTTTTATCATTTTGGTGTGATAGATGTAGAATGATTTGATTATGTAGGTATTTGTACTTCAAAAGATGTATCCGGGGAATATTCATGCAAGATATATAGTGGGCGTACTTACAGAAGAAACAAGGTTTTCAAATGTCATGTGCGAAACACTGCTTTTTTTTTAAAGTGATATTTCAGGAGTTCCCCCAAAAGACATGCCACCAAGCAATGTGTTTTATTGGTGGGGCTCGCGCATCTCAGCAGTATTGCACACTAACACGAAGGTAAAGGCCTAGATGTTCAGAGTTATGGCAGCTTTCAAACAGAAGTGGGAGGTCGCGGCATCAAAATATCATCTCACATAGTATTTTTATAACATTCCAGTGGATATGTCCTCTTTATCACTTATCATCAAGCCTATAGAAATTGTGCATTTTTGTCCTGAGGCTATGATAAGATGCTAAAGAGTAGTCAAAAGAAATAGGAGGGAAACATTGGAAATGTCTTCTTTTTTTCAGTTTCAAATGAATGAACTGCTTGAAACAGTGTTAGCATGAAATATCAAAACATCAGATATAGTATATGTACAGTGAAACTTAGTCAAAGCTACAACTAATTTTTATTGTAGGAGGGCGTTCAAAACGGATTGCCTGCCTTTAACTCTTCAGCGGTCTTTGCCAGAGGTCATGCACTTATCATGAGGGTACCCCCCTCCCCACTCCACCACCATCACTGCCACCACAACTCCATCCCAAGGAGGTGCTAATGTGGTGAGAGAAAGAGGCTGCCCTACTGTGAGGGGAGGAAATTGTGCGCAGAGGAGCGGAAATCCCGCTAGATGAGGCGTGGTTTATCACAGTCCTTGTAGCATCTGCATCGCCTACCACCCTGTCTGTTCCTCATAGCACCTGCTTACTGACCCAGACAAAACCAACAAGGATTTGTGTTATTCTGTTGTACAAATATACAATTTTGTAGATATACTTCAAAATATGTGGATATATAAATTCATATACACGATGTCCAAAACCCTGACAAAAAAAAAGTGAATGACGCATTGAATTTTTGGTGCAACCATTTCAATTGTTGCACACTAATATGCCTTACACGTCTCTTCTTTTTATCTTTTATACATGTCAATAGGTTTATGTAGATATGTAGATATCTATAATGTGTGTGTGATTTATATGAACAATGGTCACACATGCTTGCTTATTCATGAGTTTCATCTTTAATTATGTGACTAATCTCAAATACATATTCCACTCAAATTCCTGCTTTCCTACAGGTTTCTTGAAGTAGGTATAGCTGCTTGGTGTTGTGGTTGCCTTCAGTAATTCTAAAGTCATTGATAAATCGGTACAGAAACACACAGCCATTTACATATTTTTTTTCTTATCGCATAATCACAATCATATCACTTCTTAGCCATTCTTCAGGTGAAGTCAGATCACATCACTCTGGCTAGAAATGAATAACAACGTGTTTTTGCTGTAACTACAAAGCCTGATTTACTCTGTACATTACATTTGTTGAAACAATCAAACACACACTGTTGTGGGTCATTGCTTGCAATCTAATGATGGAACATTTTGAGAATTTTGAGTGATTACAATTATATCTGTTAATATTGTGCTTTGTTTGGTGATGTTTGCTGGCATAGATGTCTTGAGGCTAGGTGTCAATGATTAGAGATTATGTAATCCCCTTAATCCCTATATCTTCACCATGGCCTTTCTGTTGGACAGATTGAGGCATGTTGTAATTACACCTGAGTGGATGTGCTATGATTAGGTCAAGTTTTGAAGAAGTCATGCACTGCCTGCTGATAAAAAAAAAAGAACTTGGCAAGTTACAGCTAACATAGTACCCACACACCCAAGTTACAGCTAACATAAGTACCCACACACATAGAGGGCTTACCCCCATGCTACTTATCACAGCTTCTTGAAAAACAGTCTTGTCAGATTAAAGGTATAGGTTGCATCAAAAATGGAAACACTTTGATGGAACAAATAGAGCACATTCATTGGTTTTGTGTCTCACGCACATTATTCTGCTAACAAGTGAAGTAGGCCTGTCTAGTTACAGCTTTTAAGATGCTCATGATTGGGTAATTTATTCAGACAATTGATTGATGTGTAATTCAGTTCAAGAGTGCATGCATAAAGATGGTAGGACAAGAAAGCTGCAGCTAGTACATTTTGCCGGAAGGAAAATTTTGCAGCATAAACAGAGTCCTCACCCTGTGTTGCCATGGTGACCGTAAGAGGGTATTGATAAATTATTATAGGGCCCCTCAGTTAACATTACCCACATAAAGAAAATGTGAGTTGTTGAGCACTGTTCCACGAAAAGCGCCTCTCAGAATTTCTCATGCTAAATGCCATTCCTCTTCTTCTCTGCCACTGTCTCGTCATGCAGGTTCCCACGGCGATGCTCCGCGGCAATGTGACGTCAGCCTAACATGACCAAGATGTCCCTCACCAACATGTTCCGGCAAGATCCCCGTATCCCGGCCAAGCCGGAGGCCACGGTGGTGCGGGAGTGCCTCTTCAACGAGCTGGAAGGACAGCTGCGGGAGCTGCAGCACCAGCACTGGCAGGCCGAGCAGACGGAGAAGCAGCGCAAGCAGACGGTGGACTACAGCTGGCTGGTCAGCTCCCAGCCCAAGTACTACGTGGTGCCCCAGCTGCAGCAGCTGGAGCTGGAAGACCTCTGCAGCAAGGTGAAGGCCAGTGAGACCGGCCGCATCATCACGCGCTTCCGCGAGATCCTGACCCGGCGGCCGGAGGTCAAGGAGGTTCCGCAGATCCTCAAGGCGGTCATCATCCAGGTGCTGCAAGACCGGCCGCCCGAGGAGACCATCACCGACTGGATGTGGAAAAAGACCAACAACTTGACCAAGGTCAAGCAGAACATCCGTGTGCATCCGCTCTCGAGTGTCTCAGAGCAAGTGGACAGGCAGTACGGACACACCCGCAGTCGGCGGGCCATCAGCGTGCCAGAGTTTGGAAACAGTGCAACTCTCAGGAGCAGATCTTTACCAGAATTCTGTGCCAACATGGATAGTTTGCCAGTATAGGGGTTTCCCCCTCATTTGGTTCTGCTGTTGAGTCATTTTTTAAAATTATTATTATTATTCATGAGGTGATCCTCTTTGTAGGTTTGTTTTTGTATTCATGCATGCTTGTGTGTGATTTATGAAAAAAAAAATTGTGAATATTTGGTCACAATTATGTGTTGTTGTTTTTTTAATATATTTCCAATCATATGGCTACTGCTCATGATGATTAGATTTTACGTATATGATCACCTGGTCTCACCCGGTCATTCTTAAGGATGCCTGGTTTTAACCTGTCATCTTTTGAGGACCTCTCTAGCTGTCTCGTCGCAGTTTGCAGCCTCAACTCCTTCCCTATGCCCTCGCTGACTGCCAAAGTTTGTGAGGCTGCCCGATCAGTATTCATGGGATGGTGGTGGTAAATGGACCTGCGCAAAAAAAAAGGACAAATCGCTCGCCTCTCTATCTCTCGACGGAACAAACTAAATGGCCGGTGAGACCCTCATCTGGTGAGTCCCAGTGCAACGATCAATCATGCCCCAATGTGACTGTACCCTGGACTCCACGCGCCCTGCCAATTGGATTTTCTAATTTGAACGATAATTGGCATCCTGGTTTGTGAAATCAAAAAAGATACCGGAATTAGTTTACCCTTATCATATCTCACATGTCTTTTTTTTCCCCCTCAGTGTAGACCTGTTTGATTACAAACTCCATGATGGCGAAACACATAGCTTCAATCACTCATTTCCTTTTGTATCACACGTTCTCGTTTGAATTGGATCGCAGGTTGAGTGTTTGATCATCCAACAGTATTTTCCAGTGTTTGATAGGGTTGCCCGTGGCAACCATACATGTAAATCAGCGCTCTGCATTGTCCCAGTGGTGTAGTGGAATATTGTGCAGAAGCCCAGAGGGTTGAAATGCAGGGCATAGGGGCAGATGAGCAAATCATATGTTTTCACTGTGGAAAGGGTAGTGATGGGAAATATGCCTTTATAGAATGATAGAGCAAATTCCTTATCAAATGATATAGTCTAGCAGATATAGACCACATATAGGGTGAATCATGCACATTATGGTAAAAGCACCATACTTGGTACACATGTACATGATGCCAATACAAGTCATTTCTGATATGGAAGCCACTCTGATTCTGCCTGTGGCGGCCGTGGCGGCCATTTTTCAAAATGGCCACCATGTGATAACTATAAGTCCGATTGTCGTGATTCTTGTACCAAAGTATAGGTTTTGAGGGTCAAGGATTCCAATAGAATAATTTTTGAGAGGATAAAACCATGGCAACCTACTTATTGGCGGCCATTTTGAAAAAATATGGCCACCATGCTAGATATAACATATCCTTAAAATGTATGGACAAAGGGTCATGACTCTGGTACCAACTTATATGTTTTTGGGGTCAAGGATTCTGATAAATTCAACTGTAAGTGAATATGAATCGTTTCATCCTACGTTTTGGCGGCCATTTTAATAAATATGGCTGCCATACAACAGATAATGAATATTGTATATCTTCGAACTCAAAAGATATATAATCCCGATTCAAGTGTAAAAGTATAGTTTTGGGGTGAAGGTTTTCAATATAATGATGTTTTAGCAAAGTGAATAGGTTCATCACATCCTTTGTTTTGGCGGCCATTTAATAAATATGGCCTCCCTCCAGTTAAACATGGCTGCCGCTCTACATTCTATTCATATATCTTTAAAACCAATGGATGCATCTTCATGATTCTGGAACAAAAATATGTTTTTGAGATTCATTTATTTAAATGGATACATCTTTTCATGTATACAACCATCGCATCCTATGTTTTGGCTGCCATTTTAAAACATGGCCACCGCAATATATACTTTACTGTACGTCTTTGAAACTAATTGGGGTCAATGATTTTAAACAAGCATTTGTTGATGAATAGAACTAACACATTTCGTTTTCATGTCCATTTTGATAAATATGACTGCTGCACTACATAGAGTATGCACACACACACACACACACACACACACACACACACATTATATACAGTGTGGCCTAGAATTAACGGAAACGCGAGTTTTCGCAAATATCTGCACATTTGCATTACTTTGATGCCAAAATGAATGACATAGAGTTGTAGAGAATTTATCTAGAAGAAGAATGACACCAAAATCCCTCGATTTGGTTGAGTAGTTTTCATTCTACAGATGTTTTTGTAAAGACGGGTCGAGCGTAAATTTCTTAGCTCAATTCAACAAATTTCAGCATCGAACAAAAGCCACTGCCTTGGGAGACTAACAAAGAATCGAGGCCGCACATCACAATGTGGAATGTTTGAATAGGATTATTGTCGAAAATAGACCTTCAATTGTTGAGTAGTCTCCGTTGCTGAGCTTTGATAAAATAAAGTAAGAAATTAATGATTAACAAAAACATGTCTAGAAAGAAAAGTACTCAACCAAATTGGACAATTTCGTTTTGGTTTTGAAAAAATATTCGTTTCCATTTTCTGAGGGGCCAACCTGTAGTGTATATATTATATATACACCCTCACTTGCCATATGTATTGTCCCATTGACAAGAATCGTTCACCTATTATTGGTAAATGAACCTCTTATGTTGTTGCGGCGTTTAGTTCTTTATTGTTCATTGATTGTTGTTGATTGACCATACCTCTATCACATTCACTATTCAAGTAGGTATTGAACATCACATAAGTACAATTGTTGCATACCTAGAATACTAAAGATAATTATGTTGAATATCAAAGGTAGAATAAAATGGTGAGAATGGAATAGAAGACTTTCCCCCCAATTTTGGATGCATAGACAGGAGAGTACAATTAGTGTACTGTCATAGTTTCCAGCCACAAAGACATGATAATTGCAGTCTTATAAGACCTACTGATTTCTAAAGGTTTTTTTTCAGTTCTTGATCATTATTTCATAGTATGACCCTTGTCAAAACAGTTACACAACATTATAAGAAATCATATGAAGGAATCGAATTAGCTCTGACAATCCAAAACAATTATTGTTCCTGATCATCCATTGATGAGCGGTGATGAACGTGAATGCATATATAGATGCAGGTGCGCTTTAGAGAACTTCTTCAGTATTTCTACTGGTGCCGGTAAGTAAGATCGATTTACTGAATATTTTATTCTGCAGTTTTATCTTCCAATAATTATGAACCTAAAAATTTGTATTTCTTTGAGGTTTTCCTTAAATTCATAAATTAGCATAATTTTTCTTGTAAAGTGTAGTTTATATTTTGCTAGTAGACTCATGTGGAGCTGCAAATGACAATTAGATGTAAACCTATAAAGATGTATTGTATAATACCTATTATATTTGCCGGAGAGATGATGAACTACAACACCTAACCGCCTTAGGAGTTCCGCTCCGGATTTGGATAAGGTTTACTCCCTAGCCTTTGATTAACCAAAAAACTGCCCGCAAGGCAGCGGGAGACTGGTGGAGGGCGGGGACGCCTCTCTACCCGTACAGGACCAGAAGGACCTGCCCACTGCCACTATTTACTTTATCGTTTGATGTATGAGATTCAGTGTAGTTATAAGTATCAGAACAGCCTGGTCAATCATGGATTTTATAGACATACATGTAGTGTGTTTACATTTGATGTAAGTGACCCAAGAAGTTTTAGAAGTTTTCTCACACTTAGTGTCATGTTTCCAAAGAAAACAGATATACCATATTGGTTGGAAACTGTGATTTTCATTCCATAGTCCAGGGACCAGAGAAAGCGAGAGTCTATATTTCTAGAAAATGTATAATCTTGATTAAAATGTACTTCAGACATGAAATTGTGAAGATCATGTTTTTCACATACACTGTACACACAGAAATCCTATAAAGGAAGTTGAGCATATTTTCCAAAATGCTTACAAAGTTAAATATGCCCAGATGTTCCACATTAGAATACTTAAAATGAGTGAACAAGTAATTGTTGACCCCTAAAACAAACGTTTACACCAGAATCAATCCACAATGGGCATCCCGCTTTCATAACACTCGTACGCTATTTATTAAATGGCCGTCAAAACAAAGGATGTGATGAACCTATTCACTTTGCTAAAACATCATTATATTGAAAACCTTCACCCCAAAACTATACTTTTACACTTGAATCATGATTATATATCTTTTGAGTTCGAAGATATGCAATATTCATTATCTGTTGTATGACAGCCATATTTATTAAAATGGCAGCCATATTTATTAAAATGGCCGCCAAAACGTAGGATGAAACGATTCATATTCACTTACAGTTGAATTTATCAGAATCCTTGACCCCCAAAACATATAAGTTGGTACCAGAGTCATGACCCTTTGTCCATACGTTTTAAGGATATGTTATATCTAGCATGGTGGCCATATTTTTTCAAAATGGCCGCCAATAAGTAGGTTGCCATGGTTTTATCCTCTCAAAAATTATTTTATTGGAATCCTTGACCCTCAAAACTTATACTTTGGTACAAGAATCACGACAATCGGACTTATAGTTTCCAAAATACACAGCATTGCCATATCACATGGCGGCCATATTGAAAAATGGCCGCCACGGCCGCCAAAGGGAGAATCATAGTGGCTTCCATATCAGAAATGACTTGTATTGGCATCATGTACATGTGTACCAAGTATGGTGCTTTTACCATAAAGTGCATGATTTTTTTTATATCCGCTGGACTAATAGAGCAAGTTCCTTATCAAATGATTGATTAAGAGCATGCAAGTGACCAGGCATTTATTTTTGGCTAACATACAGTTTTACTTATGACCGGTCATAAGTTCAGTATATTGACTGGTGATAAAGCACTTTCACGGGATGGTGAAAAGGATGGTGACCGGGCGAGATTTCATCATTTATTCACTCGCGGAAATGGCTGCCTTGGAATTTAAAATGCCTACATGTTAAATTCTTTAGAGATGTAGATCTAGTAAACAGATGGACATTGAGGTGAGAGTGATTTATCACATGACAAGGATCTGCCTCATTATTTTATAAAACAAATAATACCCATCATTTTGTTCAGGCATTAGTATAATCACCCACACTTGGTATCTTCGAAGCAGTCCAAGCACCCTCAGCTATCGCCGTGGGTTTGTCAGGCTGTTTGAAAGGTGCCTAATGATTTTACTTGCATAGTAAGATATATTTTGTGTTTGACCATAGCTAATCTTTGGACATTGCATTGGTGTCTTAAGCAATTAGTTTGTTCAGGGATCAGATAGTGAATACAGTGGATATGTCCGTGTTTCGTGGAAACTTTGGCCTTGAGAGCAGACTGTCAATACCTTTCTGTCATACAGTAAGATAGTGACATCAAAATCTATTCCAGATTCTGTAGTGGTGTTAGAATGTGATTTGACTAAAATGACCCAAGGACCTGACCTCTCCGTAAATTTTCATAGAGTGGACATTCAGTCATCCATCTTTGCGGCATGGCTGGCGATCACTCTGTAAATGCAGAATCGACCTGTCATTCAGAATGAAAAACATGTTATATTTCAACATTTTACAGTAGTTTCTTCTAACTTCATTTCTTTCTAAAAACAGACAGCAATGCACAAAGAGATTGATGAGTACAAAATCTGATTAAATTTGCAAGAAAATGTGGCAAATGAAGGATAGACATTGCCTAAGAAGAGGACTCTTATTGCCAAATGTGTCAGGGTAATGAAAAAAAAAACAGAGTACAGTGTAACAATGATTATTTGCATGGAAGGAAGCAACACAGCTTGACCCATCCAAAGAATTTGTAAATGGTAGCAAGGGAGGTTTGAAGTCTGACGATAAAGTCGAGGGACTGGTAACCTTCCAAAACCATGACGTTAGAATATGCGAAATAATTTCTGACAACAAATGTCATGAGCTTCTTATATTTGATGCCTTCGTCAAAGTACTTTAAGGGCAATGCATACCTTTAACTCATGGTAGCCATTTATTGCAGCATTACCAATGAGCCAACAGGTAGCTCACTATGTACCACTACATGCAGCTCCTGTGTCTAAATCTTTGCGCCCCATGCGCGGAATGCGTTCAAAAAATCAGGTGCCCTAATTTCATTACGTGCCGCTCCCTCTACACAAAATGTTTTTTCAGGGCAGAACATCCACACAAAAAAAGCATTCTGCCCTTATGAGAACATTCCAAATGGTCCATGGTGTAAAAGTGTTTGCTTAACCCAAATAATACAAAGGATTGTAATCATTTACAACATTCCGACAAGATGCCTTCTTTGATCGGTTAAAGTTGTTTCATATCTTGTAAAGACAAGAGAATCGTACAGACCAAAGTCTCGTATACCTGCAGACTTGGGCATGATATTTGAGGAGGAAGATCTATTTCAACTAATCCCTTCTACATTCTCTAGCAGTATTTTCTTTCAACCTTTCTGAATTGAGATAAAACCCATGATGGTGATATGATAAGACCAATATAATCTACATCGATGGGGTTGTGGGTGAGGTGGGAAGAAAAAAATTAAAGGAAATATGTTGTTTTGTTCATATTAACCTGTTGAGCACGAGCTGATTTTGTTACACCACGCATTTCCAATAGACACCTGCCCAAGTATACTCAGAACTGGTCCCCAACGGGTTAATGATAACTGATGTATCCAATAAACCATTCAAATTCTTCTTAACAGTGATGACAGTAAAAGAATATATAAACATTACACAGACTATGCGAGTGTAATGAGAACAGTGATTTTCCACCTGAATGGGCAAATTGGGTCACTCCCTCTGCGCTACATTCCCTAGATATATGTATCTGATTACAAGTCATATATAATTTACAGACTTGCAATGTGTGATATATCTCAACACGGTCAATTATGACTGTGGAGAAGGTAGAGTCAATCAAAGACTTATTTCTGAACTCATGCCAAACATTACACTGGGGTTCTGTATTATTCACAGGCCCTATTTTCCAAATGTGTGATATGTAATAATTGCCCATAAGTGTCTGTGTCACAGAGGAGTGATTGATATAGCATTGGTGTGCTTGCTTGTTGTTGTTGTTGTTTATCTTGCTGTAGTTTGCTTTGTTGCTTTTGTTTCTTATTTCCCTCATTTCTGATTGCTGCTTTGCACAGAAGCAGTGTTCAGAATGTTGATTGATGCTACAGCTGCACTAAATCTTATTATATTTTGTTTGCTGTGTAGTGGGATGAGGTTTTTATTTTTCTTATGTTTTATTTTTTGCAGCGACTAAATCTTATTAGCAGCCATGCCAGAGCTTGCGTGTATGATGTCAGTGCTGTTACCATGGAAATGCCACCTTGAGGTCATGTGATCTGTTGCCATGGAGAGTTTTGCCTGTGCTTCGAGCGTGATTGGCATTGAATATATCTTCTAGACATAATGTAGAAAGCACCATTGTGGAATTTCCTGTCTTGACTTCTGTATACACTGTGATTTCATCGCTTATATGAGTTTGTGATGAGAGGATGAGCACAAAAATCGCCTAAAATGAGGAAGTTTTGGTAGTCACACCATCATGTGGTGCGAGGTTTGTTCAAAACTGGTGCTAGAGTCAATGTCTTGATGATAATGTGATCTCTTGAGTGTGACACTTTCAAGATGTAGTTTTGTTTTGCTTTGTTTTTGTTTTTGTTTTCTGTAGTGTTTACAAATGATTTACTTCAAACAGTACCAGCTGGGGTGCCCAGAGTGTGTGCTTTGCACAAGTGTGAATGTACCAAAATCAGAATTACAAGTCTTGCATGTGAGTATTTTAGAACTTACATTGTAAATTTCTCACCAATGATTATTATCATGATATATATAAAAGGTCTATGGTACCATCACTGCTGTAGAAATATATCTCAGGAACAAATTGACAAGTGATATATTTATGCTCTCTCCAGAATTACCAAAAAGAAAAAAAGTTCTATATCTTTTCACCAATTACATGCCCTCAGGAATCCAGTACGTATTACAGGGGGAAAAAACCGCAAAACTTCTATGAAGAATTCAGGATCTTGTAGAATATGGGTTTAATGGGGTGCATTCTTGTGTATACCTTTGATTAGCTCCCTCCCCTCCCCCCCCCCCCCCCCGACAAAAAATTCAACTGCAATAATTCTTAATACCAGTCTCACACGTTTGATTTCTCTTTAGTTGTCTCTACAATCGTAGACAGATATTCCACGCATGCTAAGGATGGCTTCGAAAAACCAAATGAAATCAGACAAACTGGTGGCGATGTCAAAATCAGACCTAATATAAGGAAGTTATGGGATATTACAGATTAACATAATGTGGCCGTGAAATTATGATAGTAGGAGAAGTTCCTACACAAATCGGATGGGGTAACGATGTCATGGCCTTACACATCTACCATTAATTTACACACAAATCTTTAGTAAATTTCCTTACTGACCATGAAATTAAACAGGGGAAGTTTCTTTCCTTCACATCAACTCTATCGTTGCTTTGCAACAAACTCAGAAATTACCATGACTGTTATTATTAAAGGGGAAATCCAGTCCAAACAAAAGTTAGTCTGACAAGAAAGAGTAAAACGTTACCAGTTCAACAGTATAAATTTGGTCGAAATCGGATGAAAAATAAGGAAGTTATGACATTTTGAAGTTTTGCTATTTTTGGGGGGGAACAGTTCTTGAACAGTCACTATGAAAATGCAAATGGGAAAGTGAGCATGTCATTTCCTCGCAACTACCACATAGTTTGTACATAAAATTTTAAAATTTCCAGTTTTCATTCAAACGCAATTATGCCCGAGGTTCAAATCCTCATATATCTAAATGATCACTATTCTGAAGTTATTCAATTAGGAATGACGTCGTGTTTCAGATTTCAATGACAAAAACATTGATTTTTCTTCATTTCTTTGTACATGATCAATGGAAAATTGTGAGGGTATGACATGGTTAGCTCACTTGCATATTCATATCCACTGTACAAGAACTGTTTTGCAGAAATGAGCAAAACTTCAAAATGTCGTAATTTCCTTATTTTTCATCCGATTTCAGCCAAATCTTTGCAGTTGAACTCAAAAGATATTACTCTTTTTAATTAGACTAACTTATATTTCGACTGGATTTCCTCTTTAAGGGGGAAAGGATTGTACATGTAATTACATCATCATCAACCGAAACATGCCTTTTTTTCTTTCTTTTCTTTCTTTCTTTCGTTTTCTGTCTTGTTTATGCACATGCAGGTATTAGAATTGTGAGTTACTGACGTTATCACCTCAGTTTATAGGCTACGTGATTTCATTATTATTTTCTGTTTTTCTACTCGACTGTGATAAAACTTCTCCCATTGTAGTAATTTGAGTAAACTTTATCATGGTGTGGAATCGCACTTAAACTTTGTACTTTTTCTCCTTGTTAGATGATTTCCAGCACATTACTGTTTCACTAGCAGTGTTTCACTAACAGTGTTGTATATCCTTACCCATATTACCACAGAATAATGAAAATGATAGTAACGATGTAACATTATTGCGTCCACATCGAACTTTATGGCCACAAAGTTTATGTGTGCTTTTTTATTATGATTCAGCCTTTCCCAAGGGATTCTTCTTTTTTTCCCATGGCAATGCAGCTTGTTCCAAGGCACAATCCTATTCCCTGGGGAGCATTCCTGTTTTCCATTAGATTGGGCCCCAGAGGACGGGTTCACCAGGGCGATTAAATTGTGTCATTTGACTCCGTAAACAAGAAGGCACTTATCCATTATCGTTCTAACTACTAGGAGTTTATGGCCAGCTTCCTGCAGACCGAACTTGCTGCGCCGTTCCTAATTTCTCTGACCTACGGAGGTGATGTGGCGTTGTCGATATACTAGCTGCTCCTGACGACGTGGTGGGGGAAAAAGAAGGAAAGAAATAAAGTGAGAAAGACGATGTTCTGTCTCCTTGCGTCGACTGACGTATGCAATAAAATATCACATCTCAACAAGCGCGCAGGTCACAATCTAATCACTGCTTTATGGATTTTCTTTACCCCGCGAGCTGAAGAGAGAGGCCACGGGGAATCCACTGTCCATCACACGTGACTCCGAGATTAATGAGGCTCAGAATGAAGTGAAACAGCAGTGCGCCAAAATGAAAGATTTGATGCATAGATTAAAACAAAACAAAACAAAATCAGATAATACATATATACCGGTATCGAGTTCCCTTGAGCCTAGTAATATTGATGTTGTGATTAATATTGTTTAGTCTGTTATACACTCAAAAAGATAAAAATAATAAATCAACATTTTAGTAGTGTATGTTTTCACTCCTCAAACCTTTTTGTAGATGTTAAATCTAGCACTCAAAATGTTAGATTTACCATTCTTAAATGGTAGTTAAACATTTTGAGTGCTAAAGTAAACATTTTGAGTGTTTAAGTTAACATTTTGCAAAAGGCTGAGGAGTGGCAACATCTAAAATGTTGATTTACCATTTCATTTTTAGAGTGTACTGGCGATTCCATTATATCGTATGTCTATACATGTCTTAGATGTGCGTGTAAAGAGAGACTTTGGAACAGGTGTGTACAGGTACATAACACAATGTCCATTTTGATGAACTATCCTCAAACGCCGCAAAATGGATCGCTTTCTGAGCAATTTAAATAGTTAAATGGTCCGTGTCATCTTAAACTTTTCACCGAAGGATTCACCACGGCAAAATGTGCCTCATTTTGTTTAATTACAATATAATTATGCCGTGTGTATGTTCATGCTTCCATCCATCGCAGTTTCTGTGTCTGTTTCATGAATACTCCTACATGTCATCTTTCTCCTCACCTTTTCCTCTTTCTCTTTTTTTTTCTTTGTTTTGTTTTTGTTTTCTTTTTTGCTCCCCGCGCAGACACATTTTTCTTTTTCTTATTCCATCTTCTCTGCCCCAAAAATGATGCTAGATAAGCACAGTAAACTGTTTTATGCCTAATAAACGTTAATGTTTGGTTATGTATCTACATGTTTGTATTTATTCATAAATCTATAGATATATGCATGATTATATCTATCTATCTTTGTATCTATCTATCCATCTATCTATCTATCTGTTTATCTATCTATTCATACATACACGCATACACATAACTAATTATTAATGTTTTTATCTATCTCTCTACGGATCTGCGCTGTTAATCTCATCTATCTCATCAACAAAGGACAATGGCATGCTATGTGTGGGGAACACCTGCACAGGCTTTTTTTTTTTTTTTGTATCCTCGGGGTAGGCACTTAATGGTGTCAATGCTATCATCCATTAAAACTCACAAATTGAAACGGACTGCCCCGTGCCAGTAATTGATTCGCTTTGGCGCCAAATTAACCCCGTCCGTGCTACGAGCATCTTTGCTGTGTACCGTGTCAGTGGCGCGTTTCCGATGGTGGACATGAAAAGACTTAATAAGGGCTGCCTACACTGAACACACTCGAGTTTGTGTGACGTTACGGAGTTTTTCTGTCGCCATCAGTGAGGTTATTTTTGGAGATGAGTTTTCCCTACTGCTATTAGAGTGCGTGCATCATTTGTCCCGCCACAACCTTGTACACATTCTTAGCGTTGAATGTGTCATTATAGTGACATCGCATTTCTCTCGATCTACAATGACCGTTTGATGGGCGAGGACACGAGGCGAGCTTTCACGGTGGTCACGTGCACCATGTGAGATGGACGCCAATATACTCGGGACGATGAGCTACAAACATGGAAGATATTGCATTATTGTTTGCCTGTGTGGTCAACACTCATCCACGTTACAGCATAGAGTCAACATCTATACTCCGTATTTCTCTCTGGCACCCGCGTCATTTTCACGTTGACAGGATCGTAAATGAACACCTCATAATAAAAACTAAAAATTTAGCGCACACTTATTGTAAAAGAATGCTTTGCAGCAGATAAATTCATCTCTTTAGAAAAGATGGTAATGGGCTGGAAGCAAGACCACAGATCACGTGTGCAGTGATGTGTAGTGAATCAGAGCTAGTTTTATTTATTTGTTTGGTTTGCGTGTTGTTTTAGTTGTTGCACGTAATAATGTAAAGCTTTCTAGTTTCCATGTCACAATGTGTGTGGGGTTTTTTTTTTTCGGTAGACCGGAGTTGTTTGTCTGAAGGTAGTTGCATAGGATCGCTGTTGCCTTCCAAAATGTTGGAATGAGTTCAGACGAGAATAGAGGCGAATTACGACATGGTCTTTGGGTTCTTTCTTTCTTTATTCGTGGTTTATTTGTTGAAGTTATGTTTGGTTCTGGTCGTGCGTTTTCATAGCACTGGAGAATACTAGGAGGTTTATAGGTCTCGCCGGTAACCTCGAACGTGTAGTTTTCCATGTAATCATTGTACCTCCAGCACAGGACAAGACCCGCCGCTGATCAGAACTGTGATAAAAGACAATCGTACATTTCCCCGCAAGTTATCACTTCTTTGTTCGTCTTCTGCGAGGGTAGACTGATGTTACAAAGACAAGAGGTGCTTTGAGCTTAAGGATAGTGTATGACGATTTTTTTTTTCTTTTTTGTGTGATTTTCGTGGGAATTCGTGCCCCCGCGTGATCAACGAATTCCCCATGTCCACACGCGACACTGGTCCACGTTTACCGCCGTGTGAAGTCAGCCGCCTTCGGGTGCGAGTGCGATATTGTCTTTCCCTTTTTTCTCGAAACGCCGAAACGTGCTCGAAATGTGATGCGCGACTTTCTGTAGAGGTACTGGCTTAAATCTATTTCTCCCAAGAGGATGCCTCCCCCCCCCCCCCCCCCACCTTTCTTTCTTTCTTTAGCGATGTGAGGGAATGGATAAGGGAATGAATGAATGGTTCTGGCGATGACTTGAGACGCTGACTCGATGCGGACTCACAAACTGGTGGCCCCCTTGCGGCCTTTTTATTTTGCTCATCCAACAGTCCCGCGTCCAGGGACGAGCAGCTACACTATGGGGGAGAAAGCAGGAACTCATGATCGAGTTCAATTTCGAGTGCATCCTTAGGTCTTTCTTTTTTATTTCATTCCACCACCCCTCCCCCCCCCCCCCCCAACCTTAAATGAGCCCTTATACGACCTCGTCCCTCCATTCCATTTGCACAGAAGTTCTTCAGCGTACTCGAATTCACGAATATTATGCCAGGGACATAGAGCGGTAGCCAGTGGTTGCATCCTCACCTCACCTACCCCCCCCCCCCATAATAACCTCTGTCACTTTCTCCTTCCCTCCCCCCCCCACCCCCTCCCTCTCCTCCAGACTCGGATGATACTTCCCTCCATCTGCGTTGAGATGGTTACATTTTGTATGGCGACAGCTGAGACAATATGTGTTGATCGATGAGGACTCGTTGAGAGTTGAATAAGTTGGGGTCTGATCAAACAAACCCCGTGCAGTACATTCGCTTCAAACAGGAAACGAAAGCCCGCCTTCGGTATAGGCGAGAGAAAGAAGAAGAAGAAATGTAATGATAACAACAGAACACCTCCCCCCCCCCCCAAAAAAAAAGGACTTCCTTTAACTCTTACACGCCGTCTATACGTGATACTGTAAGGGGGCAGAATAATGAGATATATTCTGCGTGGTGCGATAACATTTTTATTTTGGGGAGACAGATGCCCTTAGCAGTGGTTCTAAAAGAAGGCATGCACGTACTCTCAGCAGGTGTTGAGAGGAAATTATGTTCGTCGAGCAGAATATATTGGTATATTGCCTCTGTAACTCCATGGAGTGAATGAACGCGGGGACGTTGTATTTACGTCGTAATTACAACTATGGTTAAGCCTGTGCCGACGAGGAGGGGCACTACTCTAGGAGGGGCACTGCTCTTGGACAACTCCGACAGAGTACAATCCAAGTTGATTTCGCGCAGAAGTTATGTAATATCAGAGAGTGCGAGGCATATTTTTAGATGAAGAGTAAATGATGTACGTCTTAAGCTGGAGAGTGCATTCTCGCGCTATTTGTTCACGTCTCCGCGTTATGTATTCTGCGAAGATTCTCCTGCTTGACTTCAGTGCGAGACAGGATGTTCCCGTTGGCATGGAAACGGGATGAGAACCACGGTGCTGAGTGAAGTTTATTTGTTCTGCATTGATACACGTGACAAAAATGTCGAGTATGCTGTTGAGATTTTGCGCATGAAAAGCAGTATTACGTGTGGGTTCTTAGGGCTCTAAATAACTGCTGCACCCAAGAGGTTAGTTTAGAGACGATACACGTGTAAGTTCCTCAGACGACCTTTTAAGGCGAGTTGTGTGGCGTCACAAGTAGTTGCTCCTCCCGAGTCCTGTGTGAGTAAATGATCAAACTTTATGTCCACAAAAAAAAAAAAAATAGGGTACTTATGACTGGCATGCAAAATGTTAATCAAAGTAGTCGTGAAAATCAACTCAGGCGAATGGACATGGAACATTAAGCATCTACGTGTCTTGGTAAAATTGGTAGTGCGCAACTTTAATGCGTCATTTAAGGGTGGGGGTTTACCAAACGGATGAATCTTGTTCATTTCGATAAAAACAACATAATGATATTGTGTGACTTGTCGGGCACCTCAGACTGTTTGATGTCCTCATCATTGCTTTCTTGCTTGTAGTCGACGGTAGTGTTTAATGAGGAACTTGTGAAAGTTTCATAACGTGGAGTAAAACTTTGATACCAAACCACGCCGGCATAACGATAGCCTTAGCTTAATCCCAGCCTCTTAACTATTTCTCTTCTATCTCTCCTCTCTCTTTCTTTCTTTCTTTCTTTCTTTCTTTCTTTCTTTCTTTCTTTCTTTCTTTCTTTCTTTCTCTCTCTCTATCTCTCTGTCGATATATCTGTCATTTTTCTTAATGTGTTGCCGAAATTCCTATTGTTGCTTTTGTGTTGTATGGTTGGTTGATTGGTTGTTGCTTACTCTCTCTCTCTCTCTCTCTCTCTCTCTCTCTCTCTTTGGCAATTAACTTCCTTGTACATCACATTGGAAGGTGTTTATTTCAACTGGCTCTCTACTTGCTGTTATGTCATGTAAACCAACGTGCACCCTGTCTCTTCAATCCAAACGGATTAACCCGTGCAAAACGGAGCACAATAAAACCCATTTGGTATAATAGATGTTATCAAAACAAATAATACGAGGCGACATTTATTTTTGTTTTCTTCTTTCAGTAAGATGTTGAACAACAAACGCCTACAGATAATACGATGCTGTTTGGCAATTTGAAGTTATTGTTGAGATAATTATGAGGAGGCGGCAGTATGTATGTTTGCGATAATGAATTTGCTGGTAATGATTGTGGTGTTGTTTTTGGACATGGATATGTGTGTTTGGTTCAAAAAGCACGAAAAGGCGGTGAACTGAAGGAATCAATAATTGAAAAAAAAAAGCTTGTGTCTATATTCATTTTCATCGCGATTGTCATTTTGCCGACCGAGGGTTAAAATGTCCTTCACAATATTCTCTCTCCTAGAGCCATTATTGATTTCGATTTCTTCTCGCATATAGGTGTCAGTGACTTAGTATTGTGTACTATAGTGCATGTGTTGTGAGAGAAAACAAGGCCTCGTTTTCATTATCTTGTCACGTCGCTTCTTCTAGCGGTAACTCGCAGTGACTGAGCTCGGTTAATTAGGCCGCATATTGTGATATTATGTTGTCATCATTCGTGTGAGCCGTGTTACGCGGATTTATCATGACAAAAAGACGTAAGCAAATATGCAAATTAGCTGTCAAGTGATATCGAATTACCGTCGACGTCATAGGGGAATGTTCCTCGTACTATTTATTCAAGCGAACACAATATTTTGCATCAAGGTTGATGCTGGGAATATGATGTCTATTCTTTCCTTTCTGTATTTAACTAGTAAGCACCGCTAGTGGTATTTACTGGTTTTTGTTTTGGTGCAACTTTGTGATTCTATAGCGTAGTTTTGAAGCATATTTCATTCAATTTCTTGTTTTTCGCCACCTTTATGTAGATGACACTATAAACAGGAGGTGTGGTGCGTCGGCGCCACGGTCCAACCACAATGGGACAGTATCTCACCAGGGTTGTATTTTTGCCCAGAGTGACGCGTATATTTCTGTCGCTGTTTAGCAGAGCGAAGCAAGGATGATTGTAATCTTGAAGAATGAAATGGGAAAGGAATCGAACAACAAAGGATAACCCTCTTTAAGTTGCAATGGGTTGCATGAACGAACCATTCTTATCCACGTCTTGCCATTTGATATCAAAGAAAAACGATACATTGTACGAATAACATTGTATTAACTCGAATCGTCACATTCGACACATTCGAATCGTCACATGCGATGGTAACGACTTGCTCAATATTGTATAGTGATTGGTATGTCGGTCACGTGTAAATTACGAATTAAAATGAATTTGAATGAAGCGATATGCCGTGTGTGAGTTTTCATTATCGTATCAGTGATGGTATCCTGACTTTTCTAAATTCTCAAAGATGAGAATGGATATGAGAGATAACTGAAAAGCGCAAGAATGAGAGTTTCCTTTTCCAAATATGTCTGCATTTATCATGGTATGGTGTTTGGAATCGAGTGTATCACCATTATTGAGGAACATAAAAGAAAGCTTCTGACTAGAAGCCGTATAGGGCAAGATCCGATGTAAATCAATCCAGCAAACAAGACACAAACCATTTAATATTGTAATCTTAAAACAAACAAACAAAACAAAAACAAAAGTCACAGCGTGGTAATCAAACAAATTGATATAAATTGATCGTTATTGCAACTCAGGAGAAAACTTAATTCATTTCATTGTCTCTGACAATGATCAAATATGTGAGATGTTTGTACGCCATTTCTTGACTGGACATTGTCCACTCTTTACCTCTTATTGCCCGTGATTTCAATAAACCCGCACCTGCAAGGGTGTAAATAAAACTTAACATTTCCACCTCACCATCAACCCCCTCATGTTAACTCCACTTGCTTACTTATACTGTAGAAAAGGGCAGGGAGAGAATCAGTGTTAACAGCCAAGCTCTGCACGTGTAATTCGGTTTCTCATTACTGGTATTACTGTGTTGCGTATATGGATTATTGAGGGTGCACTATAAAAGTGGGATAAATGATTGCAAGTTGAAATTATTAAGCGAGTGATGCGAATAATAATATAGTTTAATGTTGGTAGCGAAGGCGTGCCTAGGTGGCCCAGTTAAAACCGGGAGACTGGAAAGGGGGGGAGAAGGGGTCAGGGTAAAGGAGGTGGAGATGACTTTGCGGGTGTATCTATACATGAGTGATTGGGATGGTGTTTATTCGTTTTCATTTCCCGCTTATGAAGTTATGCATTCAAATTAGGCCACCTAATTAACATCGTATCATAGTCCACCTTGACGAAATGCTAACCAAAATTCATTGGCGTGTCCATATCAACGCATCCAGAGCCCGGAGTGTCCTGCCCCCCCCCCCTTTTTTTTTTTGGGGGGGGGGGGGTGGGGCGTTATCACGATTAAAGGTCTACAAAGTAGCGTTAACACCATTTCCGAGGCAGTAAATTGCACCGGATGTGGCTCCATGATTGCACCAACGTAATCAAGGAGGAATATATACCTCCTTGACAGCATAGCACGAACACGGGAAAACATGCACGCCCCTGAAGCGCAATGCCCGTCTCCCCGCTGTTCACACAACTGAGCCAGGCATGAGCGATCATGTGCCGCTCTCACGTGCTTAATGTTCCGTTCCATTTCACATCGTTTCGCAACTGATATGATTACATTACAATGTTGACATTATAACTTTCTTCCTGTTTTCACTTTTTGCCTGTATACCCCTACATCATTTTTGTCGTCTGGAAAAGCGGAAGGCGGGATCGGAAGAACTAGTGCCCAGTATCGACGCAGATTCCATGATCGAGAGCCTAATAATTGAATCATTTCATTTTCAGCTCCTGCTTATTCATCATGAGATTGGATGCTACAAGGTCGCAGCCTAGAATTGCGTCTTAATATCGATTCCTGCATAAACAAAGTATTGCGGAGCGGATGATGGAATATTGATGAAATAAGTAGAAAGGAGCGAGCAGGAGGGCAAGGGCTGACGTAAGCAGATATGATAGAATTTTTAGGCGAGATATCGAAGGATGGAGTCCCACATCGCATCCCCTGCGGAAATCCGATCAAATCGACATGATGTGATTTAATGTTGCTGTCAGCTTTTCAGAAAGTCTAAGAAGGAGATGCGGGAAATGCGTTCCGCGTGTCATAATTTTCTTTTCATTTCTATGTCTGTTGATGTTTTGTTTTGACATGTTTTAAACAAATAATATGCCGAGAAGACTCCTACGGAAATGTGATGTTCAAAGAAAGACAGAAAACCACAGACAGATAGACGGGAGGGGTAGGGGGATAGAGAGTAAAGATGGACGGATTAAAAGAGGGTCGACATGATTGGTAATCACCGTCATCGTCGTCACCAACGTTATCGACAGTGTGAGATCTTAATAATTGCTGAACTTTTCGGTAATAATTCTCCTTGAAGTCCTCTTCGAAAGACGATAGTCAACGTGGATAAGTTAATTTGCCCTCGCACTACTATTACTGCCAACAGACTAGAACCAGTAATTTCAAGATCCTTACTATTATCCAATTAATCACCCAATTAACGTTGGTGGAGTACAGTTGATTCTGAGTATACCGACGGAACCGGAACAGAAACAGAAACCACCTGTAGATCCTTTTCCTCTTTTTTTCGCGGAATTTTGATAATCTTAATCATTGATTAAACATTCCACGTGGTACATCAATCGTAGTACTTCAAGATCCTTACTCTTAGCCACTGAGTCACCTGTAGATCCTGTTTCCCATTTCCCGGGAAATTTTTGATAATCTCAACTATTGATTAAAACATTTTACGTGGTACAATAATAGTAAAGTGAACACATCGCGAGTCTACTGTAGCAATAAAATCGAGGAAAGTCTATTCGTTATTCAAAGTAGTATGTACAGATTAAGTATCTATGCATTTATCTATTTGTAGATAGCAAAAAGAACAAAGAAATTACTCAGGAGTCTTTTGTTGTTGTACGCCGACAGTTAATTTTGTATTTTTTTAAATCAAATCGGGTACCTTGCCCTTTGTCAAGTATTTTACAGACAAAGGGCAAGTTGCTCGGAAATTTTGAGAATGCAAAATAAACTGCCCGTGTACAGCGTGGAAACTTTCCTGAGTAGTTTAATTTCTTTGTTCTCCTACTATTGCTATACATTTGGCCAACAAGTGGGCTCACATAATTATAAAGCAAGCGTAAAATGTTCTTTCGTTCGTCAAATCGAGCCTTGAAAAGAATAATCTGATTATTACATTTTCTAACACAGTGAGCAGCTCGTGAGAAATGTACATTTCCTGACAGATGATCTCAGAGGTTATACATGTGGATCCTGGAATGTTAGTATTTGTTTTCCTCTTCTGCTGTTGTCTTTGTTGAAGAAATTTACTAGTATGTGTATCCATACGGCAGAGCGTCAAAATTGAAGCTCTGTAAATGAGCACGTGAGCATTATACTACAGCCGTCTTCCTACAAGCTTGGTCACGAAAATAGAGAACTGCAATGGGGTGGCCTCTTCCTCATCCGATTGCCCTAGAAAGATTATGTATAATGCATGCCCTAAGCATGGAGCTGTTTTAGCTCCATAAAAATGCCTTAAGCGCAGTGAAAGGTCTCTAAAAAGGTCGTACCTGGCGCAGCGAAGCATCAAGGACTTGCCGAAGCGATCGCTGCGTCTTTTAGGGCGTGGTCCTCGTTTGGCAAACCTCTGCATGGAGTATCATACCCTCCTCTTTACTCCTCACAGTTAATTTCATGCGAGGTTACGTGCTAATACTATATGGCCTTGCCGATGTTTTCCGCAAAGCGTGCAGGTGTTGCACAGTAACGTAATTGTCCATGAAGCCGCTACTGGTCATTAGGCCAGGGCCGTGATTTAGTGGGGAAGATGTAAAAGAGAAACTGAAGAAGAACAAGGCGAGCAACAACAAGAGCAAGTATTGAGTGTAGATGACGAGGGAGAAGGAAAACAACAACAGGAAGATCATCGAAAACAAGAAAAACTCGACTTTCATGGAAGACAGTCACTCTTCTTTCCCCACACACCGAGTTCAGGGCATATCATGTGACTTTTACGCGTCCCTCCCAATTGACAGACAACGGGATGAGTGATGGCTACCTTGAGGCCCGTTTCGTTCCAGGCTAACCCCCGAATTTCTTACTTTCGTCATGCCTCATCCTCGATAGCCTTTATGGTATTCGGATCCCCCCTCGGTTCTAGAGATCGTATTCCCCTTTCGCTCCCGCCTCAGGAGAGGTTTGTTTTTCCTCCTCGCTTCGGGAGGAAAGATGAGAAGGGCAAATCGGCAAACGGTGGAATTAGTTACACTATTACCCTCGTCATATTCTACCATCTTCACCCTTCCTCTCAGTCTCGCTCTATCTGGTCCCCCTTCTTTCTGTCATTTTCTTTCTCTCTATCTCACCTTCTGTCTCTCCATCGATCTTCTGAACATCTATCATGATCATTATCCTCTCCATCCCTCACTCCTCTCTCCACCTATCACTCTCTCAGTCTCTCGTTCTATTCACATCTCTCATCTTGGTGTCCATGGCGACGGACAAGAACATTCTCCGAGTGATCTCAATTTCTTAGTCTGGAATGCCTGTTGTCGCCACGATTTTCGTTTTTGTTTTCACCCCGGGAGCGACGAGATGAGATATTTGTACATATAAAGATTCATCATGAACATCTATATCGCCTGTGTCGAGACGATGAAGGTGGTTTGATCACTCGATCTCCCAACGGATGAAGCTGGTGATGTGTGTACGTGAATCTTCCGACGGTCCTTTTTGTGGCTATCATCCATGTTGATACTTCATACATTTATAACTATGATTGAAATGCATTTGTCCATCTCCATGTCTGTTGCCTTGTGCGTGGAGTAATACTTTGTGTCCTTATGTGTGTGCGTGTGTGTGTGTGTGTGTGTGTGTGTGCGCGCGTGTGTGTGTAAAAATTGTGGCGGAAACTGACAGTGTGACGGTAGAGACACTACATTCTGATATTGGACTACTTGTTTGCATGCAGTCTTTGAAACACGGTCCCTGACCCCTCGTACATATCGCACCTCATCCCTCAAATATATCGCACCCGCACCCCGCACCCCTCACCCGCACCCCTCACCCTACGCCAAACTCCTATAGAAAGAACCTCGATACCTGTCACAGTGTTAGCTGCGAGATTATGCTACTTGATACCTAAGAACAAACACTTTGAACGTTAATTTTATTTGATTTTCTTTTTCAAACACTCACTTTTGAGAACATGTTTTAGAATTGATGATCAAAGTGTGTATTCTAATCTCCCAGCTAAGCGTTTCGTCGATGTATAAGATCCGTGTTTGTTTCGCTAGTTAGATAGGTATTGGTTTCTTGTTATCTTTCTACATTTTGCACTTTCTACTTTGCACGCTTCACAATCTATGACTCTACCAATCTTAAACTATACTCATATTCCCTCCTTCAGAACAGGGAGATGAAACCACCTCCATTCTCAGAATATATTGCTCTTACTTCGCATCTCTGCTCAGTCTCATTACATTGCATTTCCCCGATTTTTTCCCCTTGTCTCTTCCCTTTTTTCCGCTTTCTCGTCACCCGTGCCACGCTCTGCTGTAACTCGATCAACCCGAAACGACAAACAACATGACTCAATCCCGTAATTACACGTACCTGGAGCTGCTAACGGTATCAATTTAACCCTCAGTCAAAGTCCTCACCTTACTCCGATCATACGCCATGTGCCCGGCGCGACTCAATCTCATCTCTTTTCCCGCTAAGTAAGATTGCTACATCACGGCTTTGTATGCAGAGTCAGTGGGTAGCCAGGTAAACTGTTCCACCCTGAGGCATTTCCAAGCATTATCGTGATATAAACAGTATACTCGGCCGTTTCCAACTCCAACATTTCTTTTGTTCACGGTGACTTTTCCGTAAAAAAAACACAATATTCATGATGAAAAAGTGTCAAGCTGAAAAAAAGAAATGAAGGACTAGGAAGAGGAGGAGGAGGATGAAGCAGAAGAAGAAGTGGAATAAGAAGAAACAAAATTACAAGATAGGAAGAAAGAGAAGCAGAAAAACGCAGACAAGGAAGAAAAAAAAAGAAGAAGCATTTTTTTTTCTGTAGTTGGCCTGTCTAGCTTTCCTTTGCCTTGCTTCTGTTTTGCTTTTCCCAAGCAACATCCCAGTGCTCCGGTTGGATCACAAAAACCGGCGTCTTTCATGGTGATTCCGATTCGGGCAAACCACGTCGGAGTTTCGAATTCAACTATCTAGAGACGTGTACGGTTGACTGATGGATTCGCGATAATGGTTTGTAATCGAATTCCGACTATTTTAAGGAGAGACGAACGAACCACGGTGATCTCTCTCTCTCTCTCTAGCGCATGATAAAAGACGTTGTTGTAGTGACAGTGTACGTTGCTAGGAGACGGGTCCATATTGCTCGCCATTCTCCTCCCGAGCTGCCAAAATCCGCATTCCCTTTACTTGCCTCAATTACGTTCCTACCGTGATTACATCTGGTTGAATGACAAATTTCCTCACCGTTTATTAGATTATCTCATATCACCTCTGTCAATCATGAACAACAATTTTCATATATATGTGCAGGTTAAAACTCACCAAGAACATGGAAGAAAAAAAAAAGAAACCTTCCCCCATGGCTACAACTACTCAGGTTTACACTTGTCAGTGACACGTAATTGACATCGAGCCTACTGTAGGATCAATTAATTTCTACAGAAAAGAGCAATTGATATTATAATGCATCCCCCCCCCCCCACCCACTCACGAATCTTCAATCAATGCTATGTGACATCACTTCCAGGTGCGACGTGTGATGAACTTCCAATCAATGGAGAGGGGAAAAGGTGACCTCGAATATAACAATACGTTGCGATTGTTTGAAGTGTTGCTCGTTGAATTTGTGATGGCACTGCTTAAACTGTCTGACTGAAATACCGTCGTTACAATATTCATCGCACCGTGAAATTTCCAGTTGCATCGTTGATGGTCACGTAAAAGAGATCTTTACCCAAAAATTCAACCTTTGATTTAAGTCTTCTGTTACCCTTATTCTTCTATCACTTTTCATGCTTTTTTTTTCACTCTGTCTTTCCTATTCTTCGACTTCTCTCCTCATAAAGGCTTTCCATTTCTTTTTTTCGTCATTAAATTACATCAATCTTTAAGTGTATCATAGAAGTCCATCAGCGTTCACCGCTTTGGTTATGCAAGATGAACATTATTTGCCTGTGGACTCTTAAATAGTTATAAATCGTCATGAGTGGCCGTCTTCCTTCCAGGTCCATATTATTTTTTCAAAAAAAAAGATGGATTTGCGATGTCAGAATACAAAGTTATGCAGGGAATATCAATAATTCAACGTACTTTTAGTTAAGAACAATATAGTGACAGTCCGCCAGTTTAGGAGATGAAACATTATCAGTCAATGTTTCTCACAGGTTGTAATCATAAAAACATGAAGGAAAACGTGACGAGAAAGCTACTTTTTTGTGGAATAGTATACCTGGAATCCAAATAGCTTTGATAATAATGAGCAAATCAGAAGTTTTCCATCTGAAAGATTAGTAGGATCGTTTTTACCATTGTTCAATTTTGTTTATGTTGTTTTAATTTAAGAGGATAAGAGCCGTGGTTGTTGTCTTTTTATCTCAACCGTAACAAAGCATGTGGTTATGTTATACATTGTATAAGGTTTACAGTCTATGCTCAAAGTGGTTGGATTCACAGCACACCTGAACTCTGCCTTTTTCGTAACTTAATCATGACCAGAGAATGGATTAAGGACAAGGGATAGAGAGGGGGACCTTGTACCGGGATAATGCCGGCCTGAATCGTTCCACTAACCGCACTGTGCAAGAATGACCGAAGGCCGAGTGAGATATTCGTACGCATGGCGTTGTTTTAAGAAATAACACGAACCGAATCCCTGGTTGAAAGACGAGGCACATTGCCGACAGCGCATCACGCACGTCTGCTCTTGTTGTCTTTCTTGGCCATCGTGTCTTGGTTGGTCCGCATGAGCTGCTACCGTATACCCGTCGTCCCGGAATAACATGGAATGAGTGAAATGCCGAGAAGAAAAAGAAAGCAGCCTGAGAGATGCTCTGTGCGTCTGTTGTCGAAGTTATTTGGGAACGGGGCGATCGATGGTTACACCTGAGTGAAAGCGTATTTTGATTTTTCTGTTCGATCCTCCGTACGGGCGTCGGGTGGCGCCACGTCGCCGTTGGTGTATGCATATGATATACATACTTCAACAGGATTCGTAGGTATTTTAAATTCTCTGCCCATAAAATTAATGTTATGCGATGACGATCAGCGTAATGCTAATGCATACATTACATCCTATGAATCCCTGTAAAAATTCTCAGTTTGTCGGTCGGTCTGTCTATAGACTGCCTGTCTCTCTTTCTATCTCGCGACATTATTTCATATACATACATACACACATACACACACATACACACACACACACACACACTTATATATATAATTACGTATTATATATATATGTATATATATACGCATATATAAGTATGTATATCTCTTATATATTTAATGTTGCACACACGTGTACTGTATATTTGTCTAGTTTTTTTCGAATTTTGGTTCCTCTTTTTATTTGTATGAACATTAAGTGTATAGAGGGGAACGAGGGGGCTGCAGTGCCCCACCCCCCTTCCACTGCCCCTGACGGTGACTGTTTAGTTTTCCTTGAATATTTCTACAGCTACAGTGAACTTGACATTGCTGGTGCTTGATCAGTAGTTTGACGTCGGACGATGCCTTCTACTTTTCCCGCCAAATCAACAGCGAACAACACGCGGATCTCATTAAGTGTTAATGCGTTGTGGCGTCTGCCATCAGCTATGCAGGAGCGATGTTTAGAATTCCCTGGTCTGAATACCGATAGGCCTGTCAAGGATTTTACAAGGCTTTTTTGACAAGATATTCTAATGAAGGAACACTGTCGTCCTCGCGCCAAAACGTAGCGAGCATCTGGTGACTGTTACGTTGAAGAATAGAGTATAGATAAAAGCGCGCTTCGACAGCAATCGTCAGGAAGGGCGGTTTTCGGTAGCGCCGCCGGAACTCCCCTTCAAAATGGCGCCACTCGAGAATGTCACTAATGTAACGACATCTGCTCTCTCTTTCTGTCAAAACGGCATCCCTATTCATCCTACGATGTACAATAGACAAGCTTACTCAAATATTTATGTTGTATGCTTATCTTCATAACTGAAGCTATTCGTTTCTACTAAAAAATCTTGTGATGACTACTGGCACAACATATCAACCACAGATTCAAAGCACCAATATCTGATTAAGAGGAGCAGGTGAAATAGCTTCTCACTCGGTCGTCTGACAGAAGATGTTAATGAAGAACACAAATTTCTCACATTAACGATTCGATCTATGATATTATCGTATTACACTTTCTCTACGTGTTAAAAACTTGAAAACCACGATGAAAGCAATGAACACGAATCCACATCAAGCTGTCAAGCAGAGAAAAATGTTAATTTCATCATCTTTGTTTTCTCTTTTTGGCAGACGAACTAAACGCAGTTTCTGTAAAGTCACGCATTTCTTCCAACAAAAGTCGTACTATCTGTACTTGTCCATCGCGCATGTTATTAAGCAGGTTAGGGACCAAACGTATGAGTAATTCCAGCTACTTCGGCGCAGAAAATACATTGTATGACAAACACTCTCTCTTATGATTCTATCCTTTGATAAACAAAAAAAAAACAACATCAATCATTAATGAATTACAAAGTGCTGGCATCAAATGAATTTATTTTTATCAGAAGATTTTTCTCAATTAGTCTTAAAGATCCACGCATTTATATTCACATTTCACAGTTTCATATCGATGTTAAGTTTCTTCATTATCAAGAGTGGAACTCGGAGGAATGATGATGATAATAGTTATGATGATGATAGTAATCATCATCATCATTATCATCATCATCGTGAATGGTCTTATTCACCCAAAGTAGCCCCTTCATCTGTAGCACTGCTGTTCCAGAGGGTTCTGCCATTATTATTACCCCAGCATTGCCAGGGGTTCACATTTCCACCGGGGACCAGAGGGATATCGTGGGTAAGAACATCTTGTCTAAGAACGTCAGCACAAAGCAGGACTCAAAGTCAAGAATCAGAATGTCTTTCTTTAGACTTTGCCACTGGTAAGAGTTTCAAGCAAACTTAAACGTTGGAAAAGCTTCGTTGTATAACTACAAAGACGTCTCGCTTTTGAATCTGATACATCTTCATTCTGATAAAGCAAGAATAGGCTAATTCATTATCACATCCAAATTCTATACATGTCTTTATATCAAAGGTTGTTAAGCCTGGCCGACGTAGCATCAATTATTAATGCACGCAAACTTGGCCAGCGTATTGAGAAGTATCCAGTAGCTAAACCTGAACTTAATACATCGTCGCTTGTTTGTCAGATAGAGAGGGAGAGGGACAGAGAGATAAAGGGGGGGGGGGAGAGAAGGAAGAGAGAAAGAGATGAAATCATATTTTTGAAAACATATAGGTGAACCGGCCAATCGCCCAATGTCAAACTCCAAGCAGAGGCGAACAGCGCGGGTATATGAAGAGAATCCTCAATTCGTTGCCGGCTCCCTTTGAGTGGTTAAGGGGAAAAAACAACACTGATCTTACTTCTATATAAAGGTAAGCCAAATGACGATCATGTGAAGTGCCTCTACCTGTCCCGTCTCCAGAGAGGAATCAAAACTGCGTGCTTCGAATGACGGGCGAAGTATAGCTACCAGAAGGACAGAGAATGAAAGAGGAAACCAAAGAAACCAAAGGAACACGGAAGCGATGCATCAGGGTCTTCATTTTCAATTCTATCAAGTTCAATTCAATTATACTTTATTTCCATCATTGTTTTTATTAGTATATAAGTTCAAATAAAAACAATGTTTGAGCTGTTTATAATATCGTTTGATTTGATCTCAATATTGCCTGCCAGTGGGGGAAATTGTTTTCCAATAGGGACCCATTGATATATATATATATTTTTTTTCATGAACAACAACACATTTCCATTGGACATAATACAAAGTGTACATTTTTCAGTTCATCATATTGTTAAACAAATCAAGAGAAGTACAAGTCATAAAGTAAAATGTAAGATATATGTATGGCTGATCATATAACGAGAAAACAATGCAAACTCTGCAATGGTAAAAAAAAAACACATTACATTGAAATCAATGAATCGATGGCTATGATAAACAGGTAAGGGATCAATTAATAAATGGATACATAAGAATGACATAAGTAAATTCTATAGCTATAAACTTTCATGCAAGCGCTGTCTTCCAGACAGAAAACGGATTTTGTCAAAATACCACAAAATCCTTCAGTTCCGTAAAATTATACGCTCAATGACGGCTAGACAACATTACCCAGGTACTCCTTCAACCTTCACTATCTCTTTTCCCCTTTATCGTCTGTAATTACTTCAATTTAAGAGAGAAAAAAAAACTAAGAGAGAAAAAAAAAGAAGGGGAGACAGGAGAGTCATCTTGCACACTGGAAAATAAACATTGCTTTAGAACTCAGACTTTGACGTCTATAAGAAAAAATATGATGATGTCCATCAGAATTGAAAATCAAAGATTGGCGTCATTCTACCGTCGGGCCTTTTTTTACTACCAAATTGCGCTCTGCTTTATCGACAGGAAACTCGACATTTGTGAGGAAGGGACCCGGTTGATGAAGGAGTTGGCTTTTTTTTTTCTTTTTTTTTTCTTTTTGATTGAATCAAGACAGCGTGGGCAGGTCGGTAGGAATTATTAACCAGGAGCCATTAGTAGATGCATTAAGCGCGGTTTCATGACTGAGCGGTGTACATATCGCGGCGCCGAAGATTCAACGGAAGTCATCACTCTATGTTTTCTTCGATTCTTCTACTAAGCGTGCTCTTTGAAAGAAAAAAAATGGTACTACGAGCAGAAGAGAGGCGGGAAGTTTAAGAAATGCCGATTTTCAAATAGATCAAATAAGAGGGCAGGAGATATGTCAAAATGAGCTTAAAGCATTGAGAAGGAAAGTTGTATTAGGGGAAAGGCATGGCGAGTTTCTATTTCTCTTCTTACGTGTACACGTCTTCAATCAAACCGAAGATAATGTCATTACAGTTATTGGCTAGACTGAGTGACGAAAATGTCAAAGCAATATCCCCAAATAGAAAACACGTGGGTAATAAAGACGACTGCCAGGTGGACGAAATGACTTTGCTGGAAATTTAAGTAGTGCAACAAATTCCATTACGACGTTTTTCTCTCTCTTTCTTTCTTCGCTCTCCCTCTCCCTCTCCTCCCCATCCTCTTCTTTCTATCTCTCTCTCTCTTCTCCTTTTTTATTTCTCTCTGTTCTTCTGTCTGTTGCTTTTTTTTTACCCAGCTGAAGAGAAGGACCTCGCAGAAGAAGGTCGTGTAACGCATGACATACGGTTGCAAATATTTCCAGTCTTACCCCATATCAGTTCCTAATCCCTGCCCCGAAGCACGGCGTCTTATGTTGACACTGCCTGGATTATGGCGGGAAGCTCCGGCTGAAACTTAAGGCGGGTTATCGGGAGCCAATAGCTCTAATTTGAAGCCGTGGCGGATCCTCTGTGTGCGCATTTTTCTCATTTTGAAAAATACATGCCATGATCGAGAACAGAAAAGGGCGGGTGTAGGGGGGACAGGAGGGAGCGCTGAGTTACTACATGAAGACAACAGATTGCAGATACTACAGATTGAAGACACTTTTCGGTCGGTTTTATCTTAGTGGGAAAGGAAATGAAAAAGAAATGCCTCGATGGAGGGGATTATATAGTATAACCTTCGTACTAGATTTCCGAGCTGGATTGTACAGTTTGTGGTCTTCCAGGCTTCTCACTTTGCACAAGAGGAACGTTGTGCCAAATCAACTATCTAGCGAGTTAGCCTTAGTGTCCGATTGTGGTCAAGGCGTAGGAATCTACTTGACCAGTATCTAATGTTTTCAATTTAAAGGGATGATACAGTTCGGTTGAGATGGGGCTTCATGTTCCCAACTTTTTTTTTTTTTTTTTGGTTGACGATGATTATTGGAGATAACGAGAAACCTCTTATGAAATACGAAAGAGCATAGTTTACAATCCTTAGAGAAATCCAAAGTTTATTTTGATAATGAAAATTGGTTTTAAAATGGCTGCGATATCCAGAACAAAGTGATCCCATTAAAAAGTGGGACCCACCTTTTATTAGGATCGCTTTGTTTTACTGTTTTCAGATATCTCAGCTATTTCAAAGCCGATTTTCATCAAATAAACTTTGAATTCCTCTTATAGAGGTGTGTGCTCTTTAACATTTCATAAAGTTTTTTTTTCTGAAGTATCTAAAAAAAAAATAAAAACTGAATCCTCACCTCAACCAATACTGTACCATCCCTTTAAATTGTACCAGATCACTACTCTGTACTACATTTTTCTCTTATAGACATAAAGAGAAAGGACAAAACACATAATTAGGAGGACTTTGGGAGTGTTGAAGAGGGAGAGAAAAGAGATGCAGATACTGACTGACAGACACAGACGGATGTTCAGAATGAGCCAACACTTTTAGTCATCTCGTTCATTGTGTGTACCTCAGTGTTGTATCATTTTTTGTTGGTGCGCGCTCGTGTGTGTGTGCGTGTTAATAATGACTGTTACGAAGGCCTCGATTATATCCATTCAACATAAATCATTTTGATGAAGTTGAAAAAAAGAGAAGTGACATTAGATGACGATCAAGAATGCCACCAGAGGATAAATCTTGATTATTACAGAAGCAGAATAAGAGACATCAATTAGGAGGCCTATACATCGTCGTGTTTTGACTGGTGGTTTGGTTTTGTGTATAATAACCGGTTATAGAATCAATTGGCAAAGATATTGTCGAAGAGCGTGATTACCCAAAAGTTATTAGGCCCAGCATCTTCCACTCATACATTATGTCAAGAGTCATTTGGATACCTCAAACGGTCCTTACGTTACGCTGTTCACAAAATCGCTGACAGACGGGAGGACGGACAGACCGACGGACAATCTGAAAACATAATGCCTTCAGCGACACTTTGTGGAGGAGGGATAAAAAAGGAACATTATCATTTTCATGAAGTGTACGTACGGCTTACAGACTTCGTATGTATGTTTGTGTGCGTACCACAAACGAGGGTGTTTTGGTATATATGTGTGTGCCTAGAATTGTATTGTGCGTGTGATGGGAGTATGTGTGGCAGTGACTGTGTGTGTGTATGAATATCTATGACGGGGAGAAGTCTATAAGAGACCGTGTGCCGTAGAGCGGAAAAGGAGGGGTGAAGCGAAAGGTGGGAGAAAGACATGATGTGTGGAGTGCAAGTAATGACCTCTTGTTAAATGGTAGAAGAGCTCGTTTGTGAGACGTTACACGGAGTTATAGTCGCTCGAAATAGGTCACCATTCCCATAAACCGCGAAAAATACATTACCTGCCCAGATCTGACATGTACAAGATATTTCTTTTTTCATGTCAGTCAAAAAATGTACTGCATTTTTTTCTGGGAGCAAAATTGAGCGCGAATTATTATGTCACTCTCATTTTACAAAGACATTTAATCATATTTTGTCACTTCATTCTTTCTTGTTTAATTCTTTTAACTTCTATTGTCATCATTCCCTGCGCCTAATCGGATTTTTTTTAAAACTCAATAGGCCCTACATGTGTTCCTAGACTTGTTATTCGTCTTTACCCTTCTCCTTTGCCTTCTCATTTACTTTGCAATCTCGTAAATACCATCCTTCTTTTCTACTTTTCATCCTCATGCTACTTTTTAAAATTCTTTCTAACCTTCGTCATTATCAACCATCTTCCGCTGAATTATGCCTTTAATGAAATACGACATCAGCGACAGGTATGCGACGATTTTAACGGGAAGATGGTAGTTTAACAGCCCGTTCAATCAAAACCACTGGTTCATATCATTCAACAACTGCTCACAAACGGAACAAAGAAACAAAAGCTTAAGGTGAAATACGTTATGAAACACGTCATGTCATCTTGTTGAGCAGTGACCACGTTCTGATTTGATTTGTTTGCGATGACTGTTGTGTTGTCATCTTAAAAAGAAGGAAAATATGGCCTTGAACTTTATTCCCTAGTCAGCGCTAAGGGTTTTCCCGCCACTTGCGCGTGTTATCGATCGTCAACTCTGGGATATCGATTGTCGCTATAGTTCGGCTTCACGCCTGTTGACCCGGTAAGTGGAGAAACAGGCTGAAACGCCGCAACGGTGGACAAGACATTAATAATTAGTTACGAAATTTATCACAGAGGTCCCCCGTCGGCAGCCTCATGTTTGTCCGGATGCACCACAGGGTGGCAAAACAAGTTTAAGTTTAGAAGGGGGAGGGGGAAATGGGAAGAGAAAGGGGAAGAGAGAATGATAAGGAACTGCGAAGTCATACAACTCCTCAATCTAGGTCAGTGCACGGATGTGGTTGACGTCTAGCGGGAGACCGCTTGAATATGTTTGGGATATAGAACAGTTACTAAGGTTTCCAAACCAATTAACAATTCCCTTTATCTCTCTCTGTTTACTTCAGTCAACTCGCTGAAGGGTAGAAGAAGATCAGTTTCCTTTACTCGCCTGAGGTCGAGGAGGATAGGCTGCAAAAAAAAAGAGACAATAGTAAGAGACGGATTTCCTGGGAATTGTGCAGGTAATGAAGGAATTGACGAATGCAATTAACAAACGATCATAATTGTTATAATTGTGGATGGTAACTCAATACTCTTTAAGAAAGATACCATATGTAGTAAAAGTTTAGTTTAATTTTCAAAGAGGTTATGTATCGATTTTCTTTGGAGGAATCTGTTCTGTTGATAGACTTGGACTATCAATTGTTATTGTAGTTAACCTTACCTTGTATGTGGTCAACACAAACATCTGTTCTCCTTCTCGCTTCCTCTCTCTCTCTCTCATACAGTACCTATCTGTCTTTGAACATTTCGCTGCTTATTGTTTGGCTTGACTTTTTAACCGTAGTCCATTACTTTCAGCCTTTACCTTGTAGTACACTCAAACATCTGCTCTACTCACTTACTCCTATCTCATCTCTTTTTTCTTCTTCTTCTTCTCTCTCTCTTTCTCGTTATCTCCCTGTCTCTTTTCTCCTCCTTACTTGTCACATTCGTTTTCCCTTTGGTATTTTTCTTCATCCTTTCTCCCGTCCCCCCCCCCCATACATTTTTTTTCTTTATGCTGTCATTTCAGCATGGGCATCATTATTGTGTGTCGCCCGACATTACCAAGTCTTTCGGAGAAGATGCGCGCAATATCCTCAGGAACATTTCTGACACTATTGATATGACTCAACGATATGTTCCCTTACATATGGCTAGTTACGACATTCTGATATTATGATGCTTTTGACTTGATTATGATTCGATCTTTTTGCTGTACTTTTGAATGCTCATTCGGTATGTGGGGTACACAAATTGAATTCATGATGTTGTTTATATAAAACTACTCGTCATTTTCTCTTTCTTCTTTCCTATCCCATATATTTACTTTTATATGATAAATATGTTAATATATATGTATATGTATATATCATATAGGCCTACAAGTAGATATATATATTATATATATATATATATATATATATATATATATATATACATATTGATATTGATTCACAACAGTAGTTCATATGAAAACTCCGTGAAAGACGTAGTTTTGACGAATTTTCGCCCATAGGGCTTTGTCATGTCAATGGCCATTGACTTGACAAAGCCCTATGGGAGTTTTCATATGAACTACTGTTGTGAAACAATACTTTCTTGGACTCCGAGCAAACACCTACTGCTGTTATTCACATATATATATACATATATATATATATATATATATATATATATATATATACATATATATACATATATATATATATATATATATATATATATATATATACATACATACATTCGTACATACGTTCGTACATTTATACGTACTGTCTCCGGTTGGTTTGTCAAGAAAAAGAAAGCAAAAATGCATATCCAGTACACACCATTATGTAGAATGATTTACACTTATGCATGCCTTCTGTTGGCAGCGTAGAATCTCCTTTTCCTGAACTAGATATCATTTTATCGCTGTTCTAATACTTGTGATGCTCGCTCGAGTGTAGGGCTGAGCGTATACCTTAAACTGCGAAGCAATGGCTACTTTCATATCTCCTGAAGAAGTAAACCTACCGGACGGCATGCTAAATACGGTTCACGTTTGATTAGATCAGATACGTATGTTCGCAGAATATATCACTATTGTATCTTTGCTTTAGATTCTCTCATGATTTACACGACCATATTCTTATGTTACATACAATGTGGCATAATATTCATTTTGATATGCATTGGATTATCTTATGATTATTACGCCACAATATTCTTATATTTAATACATGCAATACTATAATAACACGACAAACATGTAACAAGTTATTATAGCTTGAATAATAATTTCACATTACAAACTAAAATACTAACTTTAACAGATAACTGTCGTGTATGCCATAAATGCATTGTGGTTGTTCGTGCATGTTTGTAATACTATGTGTGTGCTATAGTGTTCTTTGTTTTCGGTTTACCTCCACTTATGACCTTATAACGAGCATGGCTAGTTTTAATGCATTTACTCTTCTTTTAGAGATATGTTTGAAATGTGGTCATGAATGATTATGTAGGCCTATACTGACAGCTATACCGCATTACTCACTCACTAGTACTTTTACACGTTTTCCCTCTCTCTCATCTCTCTCTCTCTCTCTCTCTCTCTCTCTCTCCCAATCTGGACTAATACTGATGACGTTTATGTTTGTTTACTGTGTAGTTTGTGTGTGTGTGTATGTGTGTATGTGTGTGTTTGCGTGTGTGCGTGTGTGTGATGCTACCGTTCATTTCCTTACCACTTTTACTCACTCATGTCAATTTATTGCAAACATCGAACATTGCTACCTCGGTGATGTATCGACCCTTCCGATGATTATATACTATGCCCAGTTACCCTCCTTTTGGTTGCCATTACCCGTGTACACATCCAACTCGAGTCCCTGATACATAATCATATGACCGTTTTCTTTGATTATTAACGGGACGGGATGGATGCTGTATATACAGGGGAGGGGGGGGGTAATAACCTACTCGAATTTAAAGAGTGGAAGCTACTCCGAGCCAGCTAGATTAGCCTAAGAAATCGCAATCGTGAACAGTTGGAAATTTGCATTAATAAAGCCGAAGTGCTGCTCTTCCCGCTCTTTTACGCATCTATTATTTTTCCCGCCAACCGTCGGCAAATTTAATTTCGCGCGAACTGTCGGGTAGTAATCAATGTGACTCCATGCCCAGTGGATGGTGAAATTGGATTACAATAGTCCACAGCACGTGTGGGACGTTTGCCACACCGAGCGGACGGCGTGGAGTGGCGTCAGCGTGTGGAGAGAGTGCATGTCCGCGACTTTTGATGAGGTCGTAACGCCGAGCGTCGAGACGCACACACAGCGCCGAGCGAAGGGCGAAATCTCCGACATTTTTGGAGGTCTATAGGTTGGGCGTTGGAGCGTATTGATTGCACAACGATTTGAGGCGCGTTGATGCTGAAACGATTGAAGAGGAGGAGTGGGTAAAGCATATCCCTTCTTACTGATTGGGCACCCTTTTCTATCAATTCAAGGAATTTAATTTTGAGGAAAAAAAGTTTTGATGAGATCATTGTTATATGGGTTTTTCATGCTCATAGCCATTATAACCAGAGTAATGATAAATACCAATTCTTGGGATTTGCAGACATGTCACGCAAAATGCATGATAAAAGTAAATCATTTATTTGATTAATTACTACACTCTTGAGGAGAAAATATGAAACACACAATTATCTGAAAAGTAGCTAGTAGCTGTCAACACCAAATACTGCTTTTATTTCTTTCATCGGGACACGGAGAATCTATAGATGACGCTCTATGAGCTCGCGTTTTAATTATGTCAGTGAGTTCTTATTTTGTTGATATCATTACTCTGCTGAGACAAGAAAGAACCTCATATGAACTTCTTGATGATGTTGATAACACCACTCGTAGAATTTTGTCCACACCTATAGGCGCTCCTGATGATGCTCCGGGGGAAAATAATAGGGCGTGAACAGTCTTTGAGCGTTTCGTTATCGATCATGCCCCGAAACTCTCTCCACGAGAACCTAGGGGAGGGGTTACTAAGCAACGGATGCAGAATAAATCACGCCCAACAGTCTGCTCCACGATAAATCATGCACTAATATGAGATAAGCTCGCAGAATGTCAAAAACAGATTAGGTTCTTTTGATATATTTGCCAGTTTGCAAAGAATGACACATTAGAGAGATACGACTTAATATCGGCATCTATTATGAAGGCTTAATACTCTTTCCCCCAAAGATAACCAGCTCCATGCACTTTTAGATTGTCGAGGAGCGTTACAGGGGAGTCTTAATTAAAACAACAGATCCATTTCGTTGCCACTGTTTTCATGCTTTCATGAGGATATTCCTTCTGGTTTCCTCAACTGATGTTACCAGAATGCACATGCACTCTAAAATCCAAAAAGAAGAGAAGCAGAATTGAGTAAAGTTGCATTTTCCCTTCGCGCCGACGCCTGAGATGCAATGGGGAAAAAAGGGACGCTAAAAAGCGCCGAGTGCAAACAAGAGATATTGCACTTTTACGGTTACGCCGTCTAAAGACCTGATAATGGATTTTTAGTAGCCGTATGAAAGCATATAATAAGTCAGAGAGGTGTGAAACATTTACCCCTGTGTCTTTGAGTGTCTTTGCAAGGGATGAAAGCTATATGAGAATGTCTTAGTGGAGATTACTGCGACGGGAGTTGCAAGGAAATTTCCCGACCTTTACTGAGAGAACTTATAAGATCACTATGGACAAAATATGAAAGTTCAGCCTCACAACGAAGAAGTAGAATGACATTCACTCTTCCACTCTCTATCTACCTATCTATCTATCTATCTATCTATCTATCTATCTATCTATCTATTTATTTATCTCTTTTTCTTTTATTCTATCTAGTATATTAATTTCCCTATCCCTTTGTGGTTTAACCTGATATTCTCCATTAAAAACAAAAAAGAAGACATAGACGAGCAAACATTATGAGCCCTCCCTCCCCCCCCCCCCATTTTTTTTTCTGAGCAAGAATCGCCCACTCAGCTCAAATAAATCGCTCCCTGGATCGTCCCCAACCCCCTCTTTGCGACAAGGCGAATTTACTGTTTAAACATATCGATTACTGGAGACCTGTAGCTCATTCGCAATCTCGTGAGGAACATTTTATTTCTAATGCACTGCGCTCTCGGTTTGGAGGCGCCGCTCTGTTAACATTGCCGCCCGGATACATGCACGCATGTGTGTGTATCACGAAGAGTCACACTGAACAAGACCTTCTGTTTCGTGTGTATCCCCATGAGTGTGTACTCCTGATTACGTTTCTAACACTTCCATGAACATTTTTTTTTTTCCTCTCACTCCCTCTCTTTCCCCGTCCCGAATTCAAGGGGTTCAACTACGAGCCAGAGTTAAGACCAAGAAGCGAGAGTCCTCTCCTTCAATTTGATTCCCGGATATTTTAATAAGTCTGGCGGACTAGAAAGCCTTCTGAGCGCGGCCCAATTTTGTTGCCCATTTCTAAATGCTCTCCTTATGACGGTCTTGCCCCTTTTTGTTTTTTCTTCACCGCCATTTCACGTTCGGCAAATTTGCCCACCTTATTTTGCAGACGAGCGGGTGCTATTGCCCCCACTTGGCGCGCGCGGGCCTTTGGTTGGTTTTGTCTGTCGTCAAGATATTTTGTTTCTCGCTGTAGTAATATGATGGATGGCCGTTTGCCTCGTATTCTGTTTGCTTTCATCAGGAAACGATGCGGACGTGAACGGAGAGTTCTCACTGTCTGCTCCTCGAAGAGGAAAATTGTGGTTAATCGTCGAGTCATAAAACATTAGGCGCCGTGTGAGATATACATTGTCATCTCTCCTTCCACGAAATTTAGATCTAACAGAATCGATAATGGTATAGCAGAAGAACAATATCTGGGTAATGTAAGAGGCCTTTTAATGCCACAGAAATTTTACCTGTAGATATAAGTATAAATCTAATTTTTATGACAGATCTGAGAGTCTTCCTTGCCATTACATCTACAGGATTATTTAAATCTATACCACTTAGGTAAAGAAATCATATGCGTATCTATAAGGAAAACAGGATATAATTGTAATGACATGAAATCTTCACCTACCATCAATTTGCAGGGTTGCACATTTGTAGGGTCGCACATCACCAACACCATTATCATCATTTCATTCTTGGGAAGAATATAATTAAAGTGTTTAAGGACAAAAAAAAATGCCACAAGAGAGATGTGAACTGTCTGTTACGAATATAATTATAATATGCATCAGTAAGCATGCGCATGGGCAAATGATTACAACACATGTACATCACACTTTAGGAAGTGGACCTGGCGATCTTTGGACACTCCGCAATCGGCTGCCCCTGTCAAGGTAGTTTGATGATGTTATTCGCGTCGAAATCCTTTCATTTATTAGGTTCGTTTTCTAGTTCGTTTTATTTTTTTATTTTTGGGTCAATTTTACTTTTTCCTTTCTGTGCATTGATTGTTCAGTCGTGCGATCTAAGATCCGACTGCAGAAAGTGCGATATACAGAAATGAAGTGTGTGAATGTGTCATGTGTGTGTGTGTGTGTGTGTGTGTGTGTGTGTGTGTGTGTGTATGTGTGTGTGTGTGTGTGTGTGTGTGTGTGTGTGTGTGTCTTTGTGTCTGTATGTGTTTTGCGTGTTTGTTTGTTTCCACAAAACGCGTGCGGAGAAGTGTGCATGCCTCACCGTCAAATTCATAATTTTCATGAAGGCGTCAATGAAACGGTTGTAATTATATAGATCCCTGAAAATCAACATAATTGCTATTCCACGAAATTTCGACAACACTGATGATCATAACAAAGACAGCAAAACCTCTACCTCATAACCGTCTATTGCAACGGTAGATTAGATCTCATGCTATAAAAGGAACTATGACTCCCCTTGAGCAGTACTATGTCCTCACCTGCGCCTATGACATCTTTAGCTACATAAGTGCTCTGCTAATCAGTTTAGGAGAAATCGTTTTTGTCAGTTGTTATAGTTCTTTTGATAAAGATGATCTCATTTATCTGCTCACGAAGGGGGGGGGGGGGGGAGGCGGTTAACTCTCTATTTCGAGGGCTCCATATAACATCACCCAAGACTGCATATAACACTGACATTCAAACTGTCGCACCATATACGTTAAACCTTACGTCCCTACTATACGCTCTCAGATCTGGCGCCTTAATTTCAACACTTCATTCAAGGCAACGTTGTCCTTAAAGAAAAAATTCCTCTGAAATTTGAATCGCTGTTTCCGTTCATGCTCACGCATCATGAATATGTATCCGTTATTTGGAGCATGAGGTGTACTCTGTTAACACCTTGAAGGTAAAGTTAGCTGGCATTAGCTTTTTCCTTTGTTTTTTTCATGAAATAAATGCACATTGACAAACAAGTCAGTGAGTCCTTTGCTAAAAAGAGTTCAACCCTCCCCATTTCAGTTCCATCGATGTTTATATTAATGCATCGGATAATTTTAGGGTTTACTGAAAGAAAAATTTCATACGGCTTGTTTAACACAGATACAGTCTTAAGAAAGCATTAGTATTCCCCCTTACGCACGTTATTAGCGTTTTCATGAATGTTGATAACGTATACACGCAGCAATATGCTGCATTATGTACGTTCACACCTCACCACACACACATGCAATTCGCATAAGCACACCCACGCACACACATAGAAACACACTCACGCACACGCATGTTATACGCACACAGCACCTACACCTACACAGACAGACACACACACATACACATACACACGCACACACATTCTTTAAAATTCGATAAGACGACGAATAAAACTTGTAAGGGAGAGCATACAAAATGCTGAGTTTTGTTTGTTTGTTTGTTTGTTTGTTTGTTTGTCTGTCTGTTTGTTTCCTTGCTTGCTTGAATGATGCGGACTACGTCATCAACCATCTCGCAGGGGACCCAGAAGTTGATAAATACTTGATCGTGAAGACTGAAGAGCCTTCGGATCACAGTGAATATTTTTGGTTTGGGGTGTTTGGCTGTTCCCTCCCCCCCCCCCCCCCCCCCTTGGAGAATGTTCGGATGCTTTCAGCATCGTACTGCATGTAACTTATTGTTATATCTGTGTGTTTCAATGGAGTGGATAACACTGTCGTCAACAAAGTAATGAGGTGCGATCCGGCTGTGGTTATGGTAGGAAGCACTTTGCGATCTTTAAACTTTGTTAAGGTCTTTATCCAGGATGTCCAGTGTGTCCGCTGCTCTACCAGAGGACCCCACCGTTATTGCTATCACCACTGGCACTCCCAGGTATACGCATTTATCCACCTGGGTCGAGAGGGACAAGGTGGCACAAAAAAAAAAAAATAAATGTCCGAGGACGTAAGCACATGGCGGGATTCGAACTCGGGACCTAAGGTTGAACGCCAAGAGTCTCATCCACTATGCCAAGGTACCTCTATGTAATTTACAGTGAACTGTGTAGAGAGGCATGGTTAAGATATGGGGTGGGGAAGACAGCAATACAGTTGAGAGGAGGGGGCGGGGGGGGGGGGGGACAGGAAGGAGACAACTGGTACAGCATAGAGGGCGGTTTGAAAGGAAAGAAAGAAAACGTGATAAATCCAACTAAGTAAGCCTACTAGCGACGAGACCCGTTAAACTCTCTCAACATGAATTTTAGACATATACATCATGATGGCCGTTTTGAGGAGTCGCATTCTATATCCAACTTCTTACTTATTCACCTCCACGAGTCCATTATCACGATGAAAAATTGTCTCATCTATTCGAGCAATTACCGGTACTCGACTTAATTCCCACTACCTTATCACCCCCCCCCCCAAAAAAAAATGGATCATCTGTTACAACGCACCTAATGCTTTTAGGAAAGCTTAGGAAAGCTACGCTATCAGAGTGATTAACTACTCTATAAAATTTTGAATGACATTGCAATGCCTCATTGCAGACATTCGTTTCATTAATCATTATTGAATGGCATAAAACTAAATCTAATAATCATGACTGTTAAATAAATCATTGACTGCGGAGAAAGTGGGGTTTTTTATCAGTACTGCTTCCTCTGTTAAATTCACTAATTTTTTTCCTTCTTTCTGATCAAGTTACTTTCCTACTTTTGCTATATAAAACAATAGTTATCAAAGCAACTACCGACTACATGTATTAATGCGATCTCTAATGCTACATATTGATTGTCTTATATCAAGAAACTGTATTCTGTCGATTTATGTACACCTATTTAACGTTTTACCATGTCGTGTAATTGTTTTGTACTGTTTTAAATGACATTATGTTTATTTATTATGTACGCTTAAGTCAGACCGTTAATGGGTTATCATTTTTTTCTGTTTTGTTCGTGCTGTACCAAGATCATTCTTTTACACTTGGACTCCTGTAGCACAGCGGTGCCATGTTGGCATTGCTGAATAGGGCTTTCGACTGTTTACGTTCAAAGGTATGCCGTTGATTTATATGAAATATTTGCAATCTTATCTTGCATAGAAACATAGAATAGCGTACCATAAAATACCAATCACAATTTACGCAAGATGGATGATTGATTTCTTAGCTATATCATGCTCATGACATGAGTCTAATCATGCGTCGACACATCAGGTGCGAGGTGCGTTGAAACTACTCTGAGGCGACGATTAAAAAAAGAAGGCTGCAAAGCGAGAATTTTGACAAAATATGTGACGGTAAATTCCCATCTTAGCGCAGATGCAGTCATTCTTGATTAATTCAACCAATAACTGTTATATTTCTGTCGTTTCGACAATTCGAATCAAATGCTCTTGCGGATAGGCAATAAGTGTAGAGTAGAATATCACAGTCTAAAAGCGTATTTTTTCTTTCAAATTTGATAGTGTTGTGCAATGTCATATAGAGGTTATCATTTCAGCTACATTGCTCAATGTCTTTAATATTGAAAATATGATTTATATTCCATTCGAGTGGTTTTTATCTGTCACTTTGAATTATTTGAGTTCGTTTGGAGTGTTTTTTTTTTTGGGGGGGGGGAGGGAGTTCTGTCCTAGTTGAGAGGATTGGTACTTTTTCTGGTTATCATTTAAAAGTTGCTGCGGTCGCAAATTGCGGAGTTGTCGAAACCCCACGGGTAAACGGGACATTGATAATCACAATGGTCTCTTCGTTATTTTATGCGCGTGCGCCTTTTGATGTTTCATCTGGTCACATGACAAAATAAATGACTCGTGGATTTTCATAGCGATCACTGGGTGTGTGTTGCCGTATCCATGCATACGAGTGGGCTAGAACTTAATAGTTATGTCTAATATGGCGCGCTTCGAGTTGGTACACATCACAAAGTCTGAGGATCTCACTGAATTTTAGAAAAAAAAATATTAAAGCTGATGACATAGATGAAAAAGAGGAGGACGAAAGTGTGGCAGATTGAAAAACTACTAGTCGTTATTGGTTCGACAGAGGAAGCTACTAAATTTGGCTGCATCGACCTGTCATACAGTACGTCGCAAATTACGAAACTAATTGGATTACTGCTTATGATTGCGGCAGATGATCTTGTCGATGCTACGCTGATTTGACAGATGGTCGTAAACTTTCGTTAATTGGAAAATGTCGCGAGATGAGATTGCTGACTCTGTTCCGAACCGACACGACTTCTTGAAAGAAAATCACCTTCATTATCATCACGCGAGGCATCATGGGATATTCGCGATGAGATTTTCATGGAGCCAAAAATGACGAATACGTAACAGGAGAAATTGTCAGTCCATAGTATGGCAACATTAGCTGATGCCTTATCGTAAAAACATAATTGAAGAAAGTTGCCAAAATCTTCATCATGATGGAATGACTTAATTGTTACGCTGTACGTAACTCTCTGCCAGTAACATTATACAATGTATGATACATCCTGTATATGAATAGACACTGCATGGATATCTTTATCAAATCCACTATTCCAGCCTGGGAATTTGATCTTGATATTAATATTTGGAAAGGCAATTAATTTGGGGTCGTAGATGAGTGCACTTGTGCCAATGATAATGTGTCTTCAGTAATAGGCTTATTGTTTGTGTTATGAGACTATAAAAAAGGTTCCATATAGCCTGGTGTAGATGTGACAAGAATAAAGTATCATGAGACATTCTTTAGTGTGAATTTATCAATGATAGGCCCTTCACCCTTCGATGGAGAAGGAAAACGTGCATAATAGATATACTGTTTTTCTGCAGAGAAAGAAAGTATATCAACTTCAAACGTATATCCTTTCGGCATTTTCTACTGAAAAAAATAATGAAACGAGGAAAGTCATCAAGCTATATAGATTCGCGAATTCTGCACTTGTTATAGATAATATTATCCAGCATAAAACACTGTTAATAAAGTTGATGAGACACTTTATTGGCGTGGGATATGTCTCAAAGCGTGGAATGAGTTACATTATAAGAAAAACGAAATAATATGAGAAATACAAATCCAGATTACTGCCTCCATGAGGACCTAGAGTCCCTCTATACTGCGTGACTCCGACTATATAGAAAGTCAACCCAAGGTGAAGAAATTGTGCGCCTGTATAAATCAATGGACTCGTCCAAGTTTATTTTCATTGCCTAAGCTCATTGGCGTAGAAAACAAGGTGCATTTATCAAAATAAATTATAATGACGGGCATCCCAAACTCTCCGTCCAAGCAAAAAGGACTTGTCAGGGTGTAACTTTGTTTAGCATTGCTTTTTGTTTGTTATTCATTATAATCATTTTTTGCTTTTAGTGTTATGCTTCTTTTTAGCACAAATTTAGAGATGTTCTTATTATGGGCATCGGAAACTGAACCCCAGTTTTGCTTACGTGTAGAGGCATATACAGCGCACTGGCATACACAAAACCCACAGAAAAACATTCAAAACCATGTAACTTATATACACTTGTGTAATATATCTATATCACAATGTAGGCATATACAATGTATATGTATACGTATACATGCATATATTCATATATATATATATATATATATATATATATATATATATATTACATTATGCATATTTTTTGCATCATAGCTATGTAATATCATATTCATAAGATCATTCCATCCAGGGTAGCCTTTTCTTTGCAAGCACTGATCTCCACAGGATCTCATCCACATTATACACCGTCAGCAATGCTAGGAATAATTGGTAAGGAGGGGCGTTCCAACTCAAACAGTTGAATCTCCTATCACAGTATAATAAGCTATCGGTCTGCTCGTGTATTCGTGGCTCTCTCTCTCTTTCTATCTCTATCTATCTGTTGGTGATGATCCATCTCTCTTAAATTCGGGTGCTGTTCGTTATTCCGAAGGTTCGTTATTCCGAAGGTTCGTTAGTCCGAAACACACAAATTTTCTATACCTAGAGGTTCGTTAATCCTTAAATGAAAAAGGATCAGTTAATCCGAACATCTGTGGCGTTATTCCGAAGGTTCGTTATTCCGAAGGTTCGTTAATCGGAAAATGAAATAGGGCTCGCTATTCCGAAGGCTTGTTCATCCGAAAATGTATAGGGTTCGTTATTCCGAAGGTTCGTTGATCCGAAAATGAAATAGGGTCCTTAACGAACCTTCGGAATAACGAGCTTTGTTTCATTTTCGGATTAACGAACCTTCGGAATAACGAACCTTCGGACTAAAGAACCTTCGGAATAAAGAACCTTCGGAATAAGAACTGTAACCTTAAATTCTCTCTCTGCATGTATAGTTTAAGCCAGGTGATGATAACAAACAGTATGATTAATTTTGCTTCCATCACAACACTCCCTCGGCCATGAGACTCACTTGCATCCCTAACACTACATGGGCGCGGCAGACAGTGACTAGTCTTGCTTCATTTTGCTTTCGTTTCTGTTGTCGTCTTTTTTTCCTGGAGACATTATTCATTTGCTTCCTTAAAACCCTCAGGGTTCTGAGCATTGACGGACTTTCGTCCATCACATCAAAGGAGACCGATATGATTAAAACGCCTCGGAGACATTACTTAGTCCCCAAGTAGACTGCGAATTCTCTGTAATAATTATTGTTTGTTAGTTGGCTTCTGTACGATGACATAGGAGGTCATAGCGGGGGAAAGACCATTTCATAACTGATAATGCTTTCGAAGACATCTATAATTTTATTTTGTGGTTGACAAAAAGTGAAATACAATTTAAAAAAAGTACGGGCGAATCGTAAATTTTAATTTTCCCCGATTATTTTTGTTTTAAGTCCGACAGGTTTCACGCACGAATGTAAAAAGGAAATTTTAATATTTTGACTAGTAACTATGTCGATTTTAAATCATTGCAAATAACTAAAAGTTTAATTATTAAACGTTAATCCTCCTTGCTTGAAATCTAGAAGTCACTCGTGACAATTTCTTGATTCTTTTTGTTTTAACTTGCGACCAAGTAATACTTGCTCGCAACCCTCCAGTGACTAAAACGAGCGTGTAACTTAAGATGCAACATCTCGGTATGTGTGATATGTTCGGAATTTTTAGTGCGTGCTGTCTATTGACGAAAATGTCCTCGTTAGTGTTTCATAAGACAAATAATGCACAGCCTCCAATCGAGTAAGAGCAGGGCTCATCCATCATATGCAGCATTTTTGATGTGTGCTGAAAAGAGCGACGGCTTAGGCAGACGAAAAGCACACGATGATTGCATTCATGCTTGGGTTCCGTTTATTTGGGGGTTTGATTTGTTCATTTGACCATTCTTGTGGGGGGGGGGGTGCTTTTTGTCTGGCATGTTGTTCGTAATGTTGTAGTCGTTATTGATGATGTGCAAGGGGTGATGAGAGCAGGAATTGAACGCAAATCTTCTGATGTATATATGCGATGCCCGCCAACTGTCACAACGGTCGTAAGATGTATTAGCTTGCTGCGCATCGAACGGTGTAGGACGATGGTGTACACCAACCCTTGGTAATTTCTGTTGTCTACTAGAGGTCGTGTGCCATCAAATGGAGATGTGCCATTGAAGCTACACAGCAAGATGCCAAGCATCGCAAATGGAGTCTGCATTCTCCCAAAACAACTAAACTATTGATAAGACCCAAGAATCCTGTTCTGGTCACAGGGTGTGGCGTATATACTGGGTATAAACAACAACAACAACAACAAACTATATACGCCCTAATTAGAAATTGTCTTATCTCAATATCTGGTTTTTTTTTTCCCTTAACTATGAAATTCTTGTTGAGGACCTCAACAAGAATTTCACAGTTACAGCACACCGTCATCGGCTTGTCTACATAATCACAAGTCACAGAAGAGTGTCATACCAGTGTAATATTCGTTATACTGGACCAAAACCGTGAAAGTCACTTCCCCCAAACAACTTATTACTGTCAATATCTGTCAATACTTTTTAAAAGCAGATTTAGATAAAACCCGTTATCAATTCGCTACAAGAAGTGAGATATAAGTAAGAGCTGTTGATTTTTGTTTTCTATGTTAAACGTAATCTGCAGTACGTCAAGTCATGCAAACGTGCCTAAACCAAGGTATGAACACACATATATAATAGATTATTTCTTGTAATGTTTGAGAAGGTGTATTCTGTTCTTTTTTTATTTTTCATCTTTGTCAGTCATTTTCTTGTATCAAATTTATATCTGTTTTTTTACGTACGCACCTTTTTGTATTAGATAACTACTTGGGACATGCCTTCCTCATCAGATCACTGTTATAATTTACAGTGTACCGTGTCATTATATATTCCTGTATTTCGACAGACGTATCTTGAATTGAAAGAAAAAAATGAACTGAAAAGCAACAACTGTTAGCTCAGCACGACTCGATACTAAGGAATCATGTTCAATCGCATTCGATGTCTCGCGCAGTCTATACACGTAGATGTGTCTATCTATAGCATACACGGAGCGTTCTCTCCTCGCTGTTGCAGGGTATCACCTTCAACCTCAGGTGTGATCCTCGAAAGTGTGTGTCACCCGGGCGTCGAAAGACTGGCAATTACTTCTTCTTCTGTTTTTTTATTTTGTCTTCTCCACGTTTTGCCGTGCGATGTGATAATTATTATGTGGTGGGTCACAAAACAAGAATAACGAGGTCACCTACTAACTCAGAAGACCGTGGAACTTTTGGCTCTTCAAAAAATAGAATAAAAACCTACGGAAAATACAAAAAAAAAATACAACAAACTCCATGACCCTACGAGTCTTCTTCTTCTCGTTGAAGCGAAGGGGGGGGGGGGGAGGGGAGGGGGTGTTTTGTATCGTTGAAACCTTAATTCCCCCATAAAACACACATATTGATTACACGTTTTATGAAAAACGTTCGCTGGCCCCTTTAACATAAAACACTGTAAACAAGTGCTGTTCCTGTACTTTATTTGCTATTGCCCCTCAATTAACTGCCTGCTCAGTATCTTTTCCAGCAAGTTTCATTATCTAATTATGAGCATCATACACTATTCGTCATTAAAGGGACATTCCAGACGGTTACAATATATAATTTCACATCATGTATTATATCAATTGATAACGTCATACCTATAGAATTGTGGCATTTATCATGGTCCTTGAGCAGAAAAACCAATACTCTGAAAAAACCCAAAACATAATATACGGAACAAGGATATTGAACATTTTCATATATTCCAATGATACTAATAATATGAACAAGTGTAATTTCATTACAATACCACTTCATTGACAGCTTCGCCTGTGCAGAGAGTTTGAATGCTTTCTACTTTTGCTCTGCTTTTCTTAAGCATCGAATCACGCATTCTTATGCTAAAGTGGTTATTTCATCATCCTTGCTCATTGTGTTTTGTTATGAATTTTGAAAAAAAATTGTCCCTATCCAAATCACATACGTTCTGAAACTATATTTACCCAGTATAACCAATTTATAGATGTTAAAATGCAAAAGTCTGAAAAAATCATTCGGAAGTCTTCTTTGAATACCGAGCTGTGCTTTCCTGCCCCATCACTTATGTAGAGCGTTGCATGTCCTTCTTTATCGTTTTTTATGTTACACCTTTTGATTTGATGACTTAAAACATGAATGACTGAGACTTCTGAAACCCACTGAAGGGCAGAAGATTGGAAGTTTAGGAAAACTTGACGCGTCTTTATGGTTATCATGTCGATCTGAGCTGCCCAAGGCGCTCTAATTCCAATTGTTTTCTATTGCGTTTCAGGTCCTTAATGCGATGGGCGCCGTGACGTCACAGCCTCACCACAAACCAACGACAGAAGAATGAGGGTATAATGAAGAACACAAGCGGCTTGTCCGCAGATGAGGAGCAATAGTTGAACCACTTTACTTCATAATTCTCTCTCTCTCTCTCTCTCTCTCTCTCTCGCCTTCTTCCTCTGTCCATCTTAAAGCCATTTATTTTTGTGGGAATTACGGGTCCAAGGAAGTAGGCGGTAAAATAATTGGTATATGTCTGCCCAGAGTTCATATCGATTCAATCAAGGGTAGCTTTATTACATTTTTTCCCTTTGGCTTAAGTCAAGAATTCGATTGTCTATGTCGTACGAGCATGCCATGCAGGGTCTATAATTCATACGTCAAAATGCAATCAATACTATGTTTACTGCTGTTGTTGCTTCTGTACGTTTTCTCTGAATTAGAGAGCAAGAAAGAAAACAAACTTGCAGTCAAGATGACGATCTGAGGAATGAACAAAATTAAGCATCTCACATACAAAATGTCATGTTAGTTTGAGATGTTAACTAAAATGTGTCATGGTTTGTTTGGTTTTTTTTTTTTTTTGCAACTTAATACAAGCATTCTCCAATATAACATATAATCATGTTCAGGTTTGAGTTTCTTCAGTTTGTCTCCCTCTACAAATGAAAATTTGTTAAGATCGCAACTGCTGATCTGTAAAGAGGGAGACAAACTGAAGAAACTCAAACCTGAGCCTTCACCCCTCTGAATAATATCTTTCTTTCATATAATTATGTTCTCTACCGTGCACATTTCGATGTTTTCACTTATAGGTACTGTATCCAATAACGAGTCAACGAGCCGAAGAAATTCTGTAAATTGGACCCATCAATGGGACGAACGTGACCCCCAAACAGACATGCAGTGTCTCGGCATCGCTCCCATGGTTCCCTCGACCTTAAGCCGGACAATTTCTCCTTAAAACACCTGCAGGAAAGAAACTTCCGGTACGCTGATGTGCTCGGCAATCAATTTTAATATGAAAATCATCTGATCAGAATTATTTTGAGGTCGGCGCTCTGAAAAATATAATTAAAGCGCCCTCTCTACGATTGATGCGTCGTCACTGTTAACTTGACAAAGTGTATAATGTCGTTATACACGGAATATGCTTGTCCAGTCTCTTCGCGAGACATCCCGTTGATACAGAGACGGGGAGGGCGCCGGCGCATACCATGTGATCATCATTCTGTTCGCCGAAAGAGTTCAATGATTTCGCGGTATGCGAACGCTCGAATGAAAATAAAGCCCTTCCGACGCTATAGATGAATTCAGTTGTATAGGGCGAGATATCAAGTGGTGCGCGGTATTTCGTTCAAGCGATAATCTGTTCAGCTCGCTGAAACGGAACTGGCGAAAACTTGTTGCGTCTTTATCTTTGTAATCACAACTTTCATTATACTGGCAAATAAAAGCTCGGCCTTCGTGACTATAGTGTTGACGAAAGAACCTCTTCAAGGTAAATCTAGAAAGGTCGTGGCATTTTGCCAAGATGTCTACATCCTTTCCGGATCTGATGTGAGCAGCTGTTGGGATGCTGTATAGTTGTCTTTTATTGTAGAGAAAGGTTCAAGGCTTTGTTTTAATGAAATCAATAAGTAACGAGTGTATTATTTTATGCATGGATGGATGAAAGGCATTTTATTTCAATGACCTGATTATGCGCAAATTTTGGGTCAAATGATTACAATTTCATCCTCTGGTTTCTTCAATGTATTTATTGATAATTCTCACCAGGTGTGTTTCCGTTCGTTGTCAGCTAAAAGTTTTATTCGACTTTCTATAGATGTTATAAGAGTCTGCGGATAATTATTCTGGCGTAAAAATCTATAGCGGGGCGATAAATTTAGCCCCTGAAACGACGAAGTCGATTGAATAATCACAAATTGAGTTCATAGTTGCACCCAGTTCTATTTTCATCATTGCCGAAGGAAAAAACTTTAAAGAAAGGTTAAATGACCCGTCAAATTTTATGTGATCTATTATACATATACATATACATACACATATATAAGAAATGGAAATCATATAGAAACTGAGCGCTGGAAATGGCCCAGATTATAGTTATTCAGGGGCGTCACCAGCTTTTTTTCAAGGGGGTGCGTTTTGACACTAAATGTTTACGAGATTTTTTGAACAGATATTTAGAATATAGGAAGCTCTCAATCCCTAGACTTTTACTGTTTTTTTAAAGCGAAACCAAGCGGGGAGAGGGCACCGGCGTTGCTAGGATTTCATCTTGGGGGGGGGGGGGGGGGGTTAGTATGCGAGGGAGCGAGCAAGGGTGGGGGGAGGGTGGGGGAGGGTGCGGAAGTGCCGGAGGGGATTGTACCCCCTATAAATGGATTATGGAATGACGGTGTGAAACGACAAATTACTGGCACTTAGTGGCAGTGATATCAGGAGAATGGCATAACGACTACATGCGAGCGAGGGGAGCGAGCGAGCTTGAAAATTTTGACATTTTACAGTCCCGAAACTGCCGTTTGTAGCCATATCTTTTTGCTTTGTAAATTAAGGGGGGGGGCACCGGGCGCAACTGCTGACAATTACTGACAGCAACATCAGGTGAATGGCATAGCAATTAAATGCGAGCAAGCGAAGAGAGCGATCTTGAAATTTTTGACATTTTACAGTCCAAAAACTGCCATTTGGAGCCATATTTTTTCGCTTTGGAAATAAAGGAGGGGTGGGGGCGCAACGGGCGCAACTGCCGGTAATTACTGGCAGCAACATCAGGAGAATTGCATAACAATTAAATGCGAGCGAACTAGCGAGCGAGCTTGAAAATTTTGACATTTTACAGTCCCAAAACTGCCATTTGTAGCCATATTTTTTTGCTTTGGAAATTAAAGGGGGGGGGGCGCACCGGGCGCAACTGCTGGCAACTACTGGCAGCAACATCAGGTGAATGGCATAACAATTAAATGCGAGCGAGCGAAGAGAGCGAGCTTGAAAATTTCGACATTTTACAGTCCCAAAACTGCCATTTGGAGCCATATTTTTTTCGCTTTGGAAATAAAGGAGGGGGGGGGGGGGCGCACCGGGCTCAACTGCCGGCAATTAGTGGCAGCAACATCAGGAGAACTGCGTAACAATTAAATGCGAGCGAGCGAGCGAGCGAGCTTGAAAATTTTGACATTTTTACAGTAAAAAACAAACAAACTGCCGTTTGTATAGCTATATTTCTTCGCTTTAGAATTGAAGGGGGCGCATCGGGCGCAACTGCTAGCAAATACTGGCAGCAATATCAGGAGAGCAAAATGATTACATTCGAGCGAGCGGAACGAGCGAGCTTGAAAATTTTACATTTTTACAGTCCAAAAACTGCCATTCTTAGCCATATTTTTTCGATTTGGAAATTAAGGGGGATGGGCACCGGGCGGAACTGCTGGCAATTACTGGTAGCAACATTAGGTGAATTGCATAACAATAAAATGCGAGCGAGCGAGCTTGAAAATTTTACATTTTACAGTCCAAAAACTGCCGTTCTTAGCCATATTTTTTCGCTTTCGATATTAAGGGGGGGGGCGCACCAGGCGCAACTGCAGGCAATAACTGGCAGCAACATCAGAAGAATGGCATAAAGATTAAATGCGAGCGAACGGAGCGAGCGAGCTTGAAAATTTTGACATTTTGCAGTCCCCAAACTGCCGTTTGTAGCTATATTTTTTCGCTTTGGAAATTAAGGGGGGGGGGGGGCGCACCAGGCGCAACTGCCGGCAATTACTGGCAGCAACTTCAGGAGAATGGCATTAGGACTAATTCTTCGCTTTGGAAATTAAGGGGGCGCAACGGGCGCAACTGCAGGCAATTGCTGGCAGCAACATCAGAAGAATGGCATAAAGATTACATGCGAGTGAACGGAGCGAGCGAGCTTGAAAATTTTGACATTTTATAGTCCCCAAACTGCCGTTTGTAGCTATATTTTTTCGCTTTGGAAATTAAGGGGGGGGGGGACGCACCAGGCGCAACTGCCGGCAATTACTGGCAGCAACTTCAGGAGAATGGCATTAGGACTAAATGCGAGCGAGAGGAGCGAGCGAGCTTGAAAATTTTGACATTTTACTGTCCCAAAACTGCCGTTTGCAGCTATTTTATTTATTTTTTTCGCTTTGGAAATGAAAGGGGGGGGGGGGGGCTTCCGATGCGCCCCTCCCCCTGGATCCAGTGGTAGTCAAGGGTGTGGGTTTATGTTCATGACTGGGGGAGGTATGACCAGCGAGGTGGCGTCGAAGTGACCAAGCGGGGAAAGGATGTCCAAAATCTGCACTTTATAGAGAATCCCCTAAACTAATTGTGCGTGTTTGTTTGTGTGTGTGTATTATATACATGGAAAAGTTAGGAATTACCCCAGGTCAAGTCTTTTTATTGGCAATGCAAGACATTTTAATATAGACTAGTATGCAGTGGCGTATCTAGGGAAAACGGCGCCCGGGGCAAGCGCGAAAATTGCGCCCCTAATTTCTAAAAAAGTGTTCAACCCCAACCCCATCCCGGTAGACTTTAAACAAAGTCCACATGATATGGTTTTTCAAGCACTTAAAAGGGGTCTTTTGAGGGTGATTTAAATGTAATGAATTTTGATAAATTTTGGCGAGCGAGCGCAGCGAGCGAGCCAAAAATTTTCGTATTTCAGCTTACAAAACATGGAATTCTTGTCATTTTTTGCTAATCAAATCTTACAATTCCAATCAAGATATAGTGACGGCCTTATAGATAACGATTTATACCAACAAACTGCATGAGGAATTTAAAAAGTACTCTAAATTAGTACGCGCGAGTTAGCCGAAATTTGTATATTTCCACGTCATCATCACGTTTTGTTCTTATCTCTTTTTTCTTTTTCTTTTTTTTTTGGATAAATTTTGGCGAGCGAGCGCAGCGAGCGAGCCGAAAATTTTTGTATTTTAGCTCACAAAACATGGAATTCTTGTCATTTTTTGCTTATTAAATCTTACAATTCTAATCAAGATATATATAGTGACGACCTTATATAGATAACGATTTATACCAACAAACTGAGGACTTATAATACTAGTACTCTAAATTAGTACGAGCGAGGGAGCCGAAATTTGTATATTTCCGCGTCATCATTACGTTTTGTTCTTATCTTTTTTTATTTGGTTTTTTTTTTGCGCCCCCCCCCCCATATGTTCGAAACCGTTGGCGTCCTCTCTTGATCCAATCGGCGATCGCTTCAGAACGAAAGAAATTGCAGCCGCTGCTCCGTGAAACATTTTTCCTGCTTAATATAAAATGACATGTGTGAACACAATAGACATTGTCATTTTGTGCGCGTCATCGTCACGTTTTGTTCTTATCTTCTTCTCTTTTTTTTTTTTTGATAAATTTTGGCGAGCGAGCGCAGCGAGCGAGCCGAAAATTTTTGTATTTCAGCTTACAAAACATTGAATTCTTGTCATTTTTTGCTTATTTCATCTTACAATCCTAATCAAGTTATAGTGACGTCCTTATAGATAACGATTTATACCAACAAACTGTGGACTTGAAAAAAATACTCTAAATTGTAAGAGCGAGTGAGCCGAAATTTGCATATTTCCGCGTCATCATTACGTTTTGTTCTTATATTGCTTGATGTTTTTTTGCGCCCCCCCCCCCCCGTATGTTCGAAACCGTTGGCGCCTTCTTTTGATCCAATTGGCGATCGCTTCAGAACGAAAGAAATTGCAGCCGCTGCTCCGTGAAACATTTTGCCTGCTAAACATAAAATGACATGTGTGAACACAATAGACATTGTCATTTTGTCCGCGTCATCATCACGTTTTGTTCTTACCTTCTTTATCTATATAAATTTTGGCGAGCGAACGCAGCGAGCGAGCCGAAAATTTTTGTATTTCAGCTGACAGAACATGGAATTCTTGTGTGAACACAATAAACATTGTCATTTTGTCCGCGTCATCATCATGTTTTGTTGTTATCTTATTTAATTTGGTTCTCTGCCCCCCCCCCTTTTTCCGGGCGAGTTTTTTTTTCTTTTTCTTCTTCTTCTTCTTCTTCTTCTTCTTTTTCTTCTTCGTTTTTTTTCTTTTTCTTCTTCTTTTTTTTCTTTTTCTTCTTCTTTTTTTTCTTTTTCTTTTTTTTTCTTTTTCTTCTCCTTTTTTTTCGTTTTTTTTTCGTTTTTTTTTTGCGCCCCGAAGGAGTGGCGCCCGGGGCACGTGCCCCCCTTGCCCCCCCCCCCCTAGATACGCCACTGCTAGTATGTAAAGCAACACTGCAAAGTCAATGATCTAGCTTTGATAATAACGAAGCGTAAGGTACAAAGGTGTACATTCTGCATCGTAGCGACTCTTCGTTCGGATGTACTGAGTACACTGCCGACTGCGCACATCCTGCTTATATGCAGAATGCCGACCAGGAATCACAATCTTTTGTCGGGTCCGGGCTTTTTGAACAATGTTTCACGCTATATGCCTATTTAATTATGGTTAAAGGAAATCATAGAAAAATATGTTATTTCTGGATCACCCTTTCATTCAAAAGCAGTTTACTAACACTTGAACTACTATTTCGGTAAATCTTTTTTTTTTTTTTTAACCAGCGGATTGGGAGGGGGCGCACCCCCCCCCCTCCTCCGTCGTTACGCCACTGCTTTTGGGTGAAATAATTGGACAGATTTCTTGAATTCTAACAAAAAAGCAAGAAAATCACAGTAGCACACGTACATGCAAACGTGTATAAGTGCTCCGATCCGTACGGTCGATAGATAGTAAACACTGTAGAATACTGATAGATATGTATAAAATCAGTGCTGCCAGAACCAGGGGTGTGTATTGTTTTTGCCGACGAGTTCATTTGTGTGTGTGTGTGTGTGTGTTTGTGTGTGTGTCCCTGGTGCAAACTATTAAAAAGAAAATAGAAAAGAATAATTATTTAGCGTCCGGCGTTGAGGTCACTCGCAGACTGATTTTTTTTTTTTTTTTTTTTTTTTTTTTTTTTTTTTTTTTTTAGGATCTGAAGGGGGGTGCGTTCGCACCCAACGCACCCCCCCTGGTGACGCCCATGTTATTCAAGGATAAAACAGCAATTTGGCGCTTTTGATAAATTTGCTAATTGTGGTAATTTACTCAATTTGCTCCACTAAGTAATTATCCCACACAATGGCAGACCGATATAGAATTATGCCTCATCGAACCCGGGCAGTGTCCTTCTAAACTCATCAAATCACTGCATTCTCTGTAAAGTGAACCTCCAATGATCATTCATCGCCGTGTTGAATCTCACCTCATTACAGTCTTTCTGCTCGTTGCGATTATTCTCAGTGGACCCTTTATTCATTATTATAAACGCATTTGCTGAATAACTTTTTTTAACTATTGTTGATGGAGCTCCGGAATTAACGCGCGGCGCCAGAAGTATAATGCTATACTGGAGATCCATGTAATGAGACTTCTACAAATACAACATAATTAACCTCATTATGCAAATGCCACCTATAGAGCAATTACTTTTAGTGACAGAGTATATTTGATATAGGTTAATGATTAATAAATGGTTGACGTTCTGGCCACGACTTCAATGGCAATCTCTCTCTACAGTATAATCACTCTGTCAATCACCCAGTTAATTTCTAGTGTGTACCTCAAACTCCCTGTTAAATCCATGTGAGCTTGTGTGTGGGCGTATGCGTGTGATGATGATGATGATGATGATGATGATGATGATGATGATAATGATGATGTGTGGGGGATGTGCGTGTGTGTGTTTGTTTGAGAGGATGTGTGTGTGTGTGAGAGAGAGAGAGAGAGAGAGAGGGAGAAAGAAAGAGAGAGAGAGAGAGGATGTGTGTTTTGGTGTACGTATGCTGAGGTGATTCCACCATTCGAGATTCAAAACAAATAGTGTTCGAAGAACCCGTTTCTCTTTTATCCTTATTAATTTTGTTTTTAAGGGCTTTTGTTGTTCTTGTTTGTCTGCGCGTGCAGTGACCTGAACGATGAGCAGAATATCTTGTGAGTTTTTTTCAAGATGTTATGCCACCAAAACACGGTGAAGAACAAACCGAAATTTACAAACTCGTCCGTCAGGCCTGAGAACACCTTAATAATTGTATTATTGAGCACGTTTCACTCGGCGTGCGCTTATGACGGGAGCACAAGGGCAAACCAACCACACAGGTGCCGGGGTCCATCGAGAATTTTTCCCAAATACTACTGGTGCTAGTTCACCTTTCCTGTCCTGCTATTTTTCGTTCCTTGTTTACGTGACATCTCTTTGGCAAAACGAATGCTTAAGCACGCCTCGTAAAAGAAGCAATGTTTTAACTTCTGATGTTCTATGCTTTTTTTTTTCTTCTTTCTTTGCGCTTCTGTTTGTCAAAAGACCGTAAGATTTAATTCTGAAGCCGATCATGGGCGAAATGAACTCCAGTGGTCCCTCTTCACGTGGTGTATATTGAGAAACTTACCTCTTAGCAACCAATACCTTGTTATAGGATGAAAACCGCAAACCTTGACATTTAACGAGGGCTTACCCCCGAGGGCCTCCTGGGAATTGAGGCAGCACGAAATTGACTGGAAGGGACTACAAGGCGGGAATTACAATTCATCGCATATATGAAATTACAGCGCGATCCCAATATTCCACGTGTCGACGATGCCATAAGGCAGCTAGGTTGGAATCAATATCGGTGGCTCCTAACTCGCCCCGTGGTCGTGTTCCCGTCCGTCGAGGTAGCTCCTCAGCTCGTCTTCCGCTCGATTCAATAAACACGACAACCTCTTCAGGTGTATTATTCACAGTCTTAGATCGTCGCCATTTTCGAATGGTCAATATCGTCGTCTTAAAGCGTTCGAAAAGTGACCCCCTCCACACACACACACACACACACACACACACACACACACTCATCGAAGTTTATTCACATGAGCTGGAAATGTTAAGAAGTTAAATAAAATACAAGACATCCATGTCAAATTATATCTCGGGAAAGTAACATTCAAACTGAGCTGATAGACTGAATATTTTGCGACCAAGAAAAACACAAATTAAAAGCGCACCGTTGGGCAACATCTTTTATAGCTAGAAGACATAAGTAATTATAAAAGCATGTGAAAAATTGAGATTCCGTATCTAAAATTTGTAAGGTGGGCTATATGACAGTCATGTGTTGTCTAATCCATCAAAGTTGCATGACTAGGTTTAGAAGTTAGAATATAGCAAGAGGTTTGATTTAATATCATGCGAATTACTATTATATCGCTGATGGGTAAATTCTGACCCCCCCCCCCCACAATGACTGGTGACGTCATGTTAAGAAATTTCGACACTGCTTTTAAAGAAAGTTAGAAAATGTCAAGGTACATCAAATGCCTCTCTCTCTTTCTTTCCGTCTTGCTCGCTCTCTTTGATATTTGCGCCATTCTTTAACGGCTAGTCCCTACCATAAAGTACAATTTATGCATTTCCTTGACTGTTATTCCAGCAAACTTGGGTTGTGGTGGAAAGGGAGTGGCAAGACGTTGGTATATTTCACCATTTAGTAATATTTTATTCCCATGCCTACTTTTGCTTAAATCCATTTTATTCTTTCGACTCACAATGACATCTGTGGAAGACGCCTGGAGCATTTTGAGGGAAATCTCGGCCATAGTGTCATTTCCACCACCACCAAATAGGACTATCATACAAGGAATTCTTTACCTATTCTAACAGCACACGGCTCTGAAGCAAGCAAACCACTTCAGCCAGCCATTGTATGAAAATCTGGTTAGTTGAAAAAAAAAATAGATCATATAAAAATAAATAAGCCTTATCGTTCATATGGCTCTGTTTTAAAGGGGATGGCGAGTAACTGATCAGTGGGAATCAATGGGAATGCTGGTGGATGATTGCTCCAATCCTTGTGGGATTCATTTAAGAGTACATTATATATCTATTGTTGTGTGAAAATTATTTGCTTCAGAATGGTCTCATATTCAAATATTGTGCAGCTTAATGTTTCCAGGCAAGTATATGCCTGTACAGTGACGGGGTGATCGTTAATGGGCCGTTAACGATCGCCCCGTCACTGTACAGGCATGCTAACCTGGAAAAATTAAACTGCACATTACTTGAATAATATTATGAAACCATTCTGAAGCAATAGATATACAATGTACTCTTAAATGATTGGAACAATCATCCCCCAGCATTCCCACTGATCAGTTACTAGCCATCCCCGGTTGCAGTTTGATCTACTCAAGATATGAAACTACCACAGTTGGGGAAAGTTCTTTCCAAGGAACAGAATCCTCTGAAGATGATGGCTTTATCAAAGAGCTCTATGGTTCACCGATTTCTTAGGAAAGAGGGTTTTCTTATTAGTAAAGTGCCTTGTGCGCATGATCTATAGGCTATAACGACACTTTTTAAATGGAATTATAGGAGTATGTCTGCATTCATCAAATCTTGGCGTAAACTGTCTCGAATAAAGTAAACGAAAACGCTTATAGAATTTCTTTTGAGGTTATTATTTTATATGGTTACAATTTCATTTACCCTTTATTTCTTTTTCTGGATGAAGGAAGTTGTTCAGTTTCCCCCACATTTTGAAGTATTTCTTCACTGAAAGAAACTTAAAAAACGGATAGAGAGAGAAAAAAAACTATCAACAAGCAGCTACTTTCGATCACCTATATAGACAATGAAAACGGTCAAAACAGGCCGTCCATAAGCCTCCTTGCTTTCACAGCCAGTGCCTTCCCATCGAAAATTCGGCCTTAACACGGTTAGCCCTCCACCGGGAATGTAGGTTAGGGCCTCCAGCTAAGCTAAATTGCCCCGATACCACCCCGGCAGCATGCCACGCCTTTTTCCTTGAAGGTCACTCGGTTATTATTGCAAAGGCAAGTCGTGCAAACAAGCCGCAGGTGCTGAGCCAGGTTTTCTGTTTATCATCAACATGTCAGCTGATTCTTCATCCAGATCCTTCGTCCTCTTTTTCTGTTTCTTCATTTTCCTTTTCCCTCTTACGTCTTCATAATATTCCCCAAATCTATTTTGTGCACACTTTTATCAATCGAAAGGCAACATGAAGGGGAAGACCTGTCTTAAAAAACTTATCTCAATTCAACCATCACCCAATTTCTGTTGCAGATTTGTGGGCCTACGAGGAAAGTTTTCTTTTTTTATTCTTTCTCCAGCAATATTCGAAATATGAACGCGCCCATCCTCTTTCATTATTCTTAACCAAAAACAACCCCTGATATTCTCAAATAGCCCTAATACAAACTAACAATGGTGATAATGAAATAAAATTAAATGAGGAATGCCTTGCACCAATTATATTCATTTGTCTATCTCCCATCGCTGTATGTCGAAAGTAAGTAAACTCGGCTGGAAATCAAAATTGAGAAGTTTTTTAGAAACGGTTTTGATCTTACCTTTGAAGCCAAGAAAAACAAACAGAAAAAATAGGAAAAGAGTGGTTGAAGACAAAGAAAACGTGTCCACCTCATTTTGCATCGTGGTAAACAAAATCACAGGGATCGTGCAGTACACGCATGTTAAACTCAATCTGATGATCAATCAGAGCGAAATGATGTATCTGTGTAAACTTCAGTGTTGATAGAATGGGGTAGGCTTATTATTCAACGAGATATCTGACTGACAAACAATATTTCATCTTCGACAAGAATAATTGGGTCCTCCGTAACGTCCGTAGACCAACTGATTACCAAAAAGTGCAGTGTTTCTCTTCGCATAGACCATTAGTCACAATCCTTTCTTTTGCTCTCTTTTGTATTCATTCAGTGATTTTTTGATAAGATATTTTGATATCACTTGAATTCCTCTCAGAATCTCTGTGTGACTAGGGCAGGAAAATGTAATGTTTCTACAAATTTCGAATTGTGTGGGTTTTATAATTATGATACATGTATGGGCGTTTCTTAATTACGTCATCCAATATCAGTATACAAGTCAGGCTTGCTAAGTCCTTAGTTCGTCTCACAACGTCATTCATTGTTATAGTTTGTCAAAACAAACTTACGATTTCCATTTGCATCGCATCAGCATAAAATTTGGCAGGGTCTTATCAGAGAACGATTGAACCAAATTTGTTGCGAAATGTGCGCATCGGAGAGAGTGTTTTGTCTTGTATATGACAATCTTTAATTTCAGACGGTCTATACAGAGACCGTGCTTTCATCTGGCGGGTAATTCACCGACAGGGCAGAATGTATATTACGTCCACTGCATTCTATCCTCGTAAATTGTGATATTGGATCGCATGCTATCGGCCAGAGTGCAGACGATTGCACTCAATGGGGTTTTCGCGGTCAAATCTATTTCAGACCGTCGGCGGAATCTCGTCAGAGAGGCGCAATATTGCGGAAAGTAGAGAGTCTGAGTCGCACACACCTTAGAGCTATACATCGAAAGCACAAATTGAGGGAAATGAACGTATCTCTGCACCCAAAAATGTTTAGCTTAAATGACCATATAAAACGAAAAGGAATATTAGAAATCCGCTGTGTTTGCAGCGTGTATGAGACAGAAAAGTTTCAGAGGCAATAGATTGGAAAGAAATATTGAAAGGAGGGGTACTACCAGTCGCGAAGTAAGCACTCGAAAGAATTGAATTAGAATCGAATTGAAATAATTTGTCGCTGTTGTTTTTATCACGCAAAGATATTCTCAATAAATTCCTCAGAGTAAGATCAAGACTCGTAGGATGGCATCACAAACAGTGTATTGTAACGGACGATGCGACCTTACAATTTATTGAAAATACGTCCTTGACCTTGTGTTTTGCTTCTTCGGTTTTTGAGGGGTTTTGTTGTTGCTGTTGTTGCTGTTGTTGTTGTTGCTGCTGCTGCTGCTGCTGCTGTTTGTTTGTTTGTTTGTTTTGCATGAGGTGGTTTGGGAATATATAACAATATTGCTTCTATCTGTCGGTCTCTGTTGTTTTCACATTATCTTTCTTTTATTTTAAGAATGTTTGACACTGTGGAAGGAAGCATCTGCTCCTGTGAACATTTTCGAGGGATTATATAGTGAGAATTCAAAATCTCTTCATTTTCCCCATTTCCTTTAATCTTCTCGAGAGACGTCAAGCATTAATTTGATACTAACTATATAAGGAAAGGATTCTTTATTCTTTTATCATTAAATGTATACCACAGTTTGCAGATATTTTATCTTTTAAAGAAATCAAACTATGCAGGGTGTTGCCAGTGACTCCAACTGCAAAATCAGATCACCTGAAGCTATAGTCAGAAGTCTCTCTTGTGTTGTTATTTCTTTCTGTGTTGGAAAGTGCATGAAATACTGCATAGTGGGTGTGTTCATTAAGGCGTAAAATGTCTGCGAAGTGTCTCAGCTTATTGTGCAGTAAATAAACTATATCACACTCCAAAAATTGAAAGTGATGACTTATATCGAAATGAGTATAGGCCCTATGTTAGATATCATCTTGACCTAGAGCAAGACCTCAGGCCGGGCACAGAAAAAAAAAGGATATGAATAAGAAAAGGTAATTGCGTATATATGCGTAAAATCTGATCAGTGCCGGAGATTGCTTTGGAGCAAGCCACTTAATTCTCATCAGCGACGGTTTTAGTTAACAACATGGGAGTGAATACAATCCAATCTCCAGCCAAATTAGATGAAATCTCACTCGATAACAGAACAACGATGAAAACAAACTAAACCAATTAAAAACGAACAGTGGTGATACGTATAGGTGTGTCGCGTATACAGACGCGCCGCGATGATAATACACTCCTTTTAGTTTCCATGGTAACAAGAAGCCGATTTTCATCATGCGGAGCCGACCAATTTCCCCGGGTTAATCGATGGGAGCGAGCCACGAGATGAAGAGAGGAAGATACAGTTCGCCTTATTCCCTCCCAGTAGGATTGCGTATAAAAGGAGGGTGGGGGAATGGCCTGCTTCAATAGATGGTGAATTGTCACGTAATTCACCGAGATGCAGTTCACCATATATTTGTGAGCTATAACCATCAATTATTTTGTACCACCAAAGACACGGAGGAATGGTTCTCTCAACGGGAAATTCGAGCTTGATTAGAAATAATGTGAGGTTCCTGCTGCACTTGCAAATAATCACTGTCTCCGCCCTTACGAAAAAGTCCTGTGGTACTCCTGTGGTAATTACCACAGGACGGTACCACAGGACAGTACCACAGGACAGTACCACAGGAAAGTACCACAGAACAGTACCACAGGAATTGTCCTGTGGTATTTTGGGACATACCACAGGACGGTACCACAGGAATTCCTGTGGTATTTTGGGACGTACCACAGGGCAGTACCACAGGAAAGTCCCACAGGACCGGTACCACAGAACAGTACCACAGGAATTCCTGTGGTATTTTGGGACGTACCACAGGGCAGTACCACAGGAATTTCTGTGGTATTTTGTGACGTACCACAGGGCAGTACCACAGGACTAGTACCACAGAACAGTACCACAGGAACTGTCCTGTGGTATTTTGGGACAGTACCACAGGTCGATCATTACCACACAGCATTACCACAGGGCAGTACCACACAGCATTTCCATGGTACCACAGGAGAGTACCACACAGGATAGATCGAAAAAAAAAATCTTTTAGAATTTTAGCAACATATCAAGGAATATTCCTGATAGGTGAGTGATGGATTTCAGGACAAACATGACCCTACTTAATAACCTGTCCTACTCCTAACATATAACCTCAAACGAGAGTCTAATGGCCAAGTGCCAATCTAGTCCTATAATAGATCTATAATAGTCATATTCTATTCCTAGGTAGCCATCGACTGTATCAGTACATATATATATGGCCGTCTATCCGTAAAGCATTAAGGCATAGTTACTAACTCGATTATACTTGATTATCAAGATATGAAATTGCACTTTCATAACAATATCTATGATATTGGGAATAACATAACATAATTAGACAATCTTTCATAAAGTTCAAAGTAAGTTCCATCATTAATATTTTGACTTTTTAAGTCATATATGTATTTTCTAAAATCTAGAGTGGTTTTTATGAATATTCATGAGCTATGTAAAAATTTGTACCACAGGAGTACCACAGGAGTACCACAGGAGTACCACAGAAGTCCTTATGAAATTTCTCATGCTTTACATCAGCACTAAATAGGTAATACTGTAGGAGTATAGGACAGGATAAGTAATGGCAAATCAATTGCTATAATTCACAGCATAACTCATCTATCAATTAATTGAGGAATATTAATATGTGCTTTTTTTGTTTGTATTTTTGTTATAAATTTCAGTTGATTCTGCCTTACAATTTTCCTGTGTGGTACTCCTGTGTGGTACTGCTGTTTGATATTCTCCTGATGTGATAGTCCTCTGGTATAAAAAGTTAAGAAAAAAAAAAGAATATCCTGTAGCATTTTTCTGTGGTACCGTACTTACAAATTTAATTTGCTGTGTGGTATTTCTGTGTGGAATAGCACCATATTATGATTTTCCTGTGGGATTTTGGACAGTTCCTATGGTACTCTCCTGTGGTATACATCGAAAATTACCACAGGAATTCCTGTCGTACTGTCCTGTGGTACGTCCCAAAATTCCACAGGACAAATCGTGTGGTATGTACCAAAATACCACAGGACAAGTCATGTGGTACTGTCCTGTGGTACTATCCTGTGGTACTTTCCTGTGGTACTGCCCTGTATGTGCTGTCCTGTGGTACATCCCAAAATACCACAAGACAAGTCGTGTGGTACTATCCTGTGGTACTGCCCTGTGGTACGTCCCAAAATACCACAGGACAAGTCGTGTGGTACTGTCCTGTGGTACTATCCTGTGGTACTTTCCTGTGGTACTGTCCTGTGGTATTGTCCTGTGGTACTGCCCTGTGGTACTGTCCTGTGGTACGTCCCAAAATACCACAGGACAAGTCGTGAGGTAGTGTCCTGTGGTAATATCCTGTGGTACTGTCCTGTGGTACTGTCCTGTGGTACGTCCCAAAATACCACAGGACAATTCCTGTGGTACTGTCCTGTGGTATGTCCCAAAATACCACAGGACAAGTCGTGTGGTACTGTCCTGTGGTACTATCCTGTGGTACTGCCCTGTGGTACTGTCCTGTGGTACGTCCCAAAATACCACAGGACAAGTCGTGTGGTACTTTCCTGTGGTACTATCCTGTGGTACTTTCCTGTGGTACTGCCCTGTGGTACGTCCCAAAATACCACAGGACAAGTCGTGTGGTACTGTCCTGTGGTACTATCCTGTGGTACTTTCATGTGGTACTGCCCTGTGGTACGTCTCAAAATACCACAGGACAAGTCGTGTGGTACTGCCCTGTGGTACGTCCCAAAATACCACAGGACAAGTCGTGTGGTACTGTCCTGTGGTACTATCCTATGGTACTTTCCTGTGGTACTGTCCTGTGGTACTGCTCTGTGGTACTGTCCTGTGGTACTGCCCTGTGGTACTGTCCTGTGGTACGTCCCAAAATACCACAGGACAAGTCGTGAGGTACTGTCATGTGGTACTATCCTGTGGTACTGTCCTGTTGTACTGTCCTGTGGCACGTCCCAAAATACCACAGGACAATTCCTGTGGTACTGTCATGTGGTACTATCCTGTGGTACTTTCCTGTGGTACTGTCCTGTGGAACTGCCCTGTGGTACTGTCCTGTGGTACGTCCTAAAATACCACAGAACAAGTCGTGTGGTACTGTCCTGTGGTACTATCCTGTGGTACTTTCCTGTTGTACTCTCCTGTGGTACGTCCCAAAATACCACAGGACAATTTGTGTGTATACTGTCTTGTGGTACTGTCCTGTGGTACTTTCCTGTGGCAATGTCCTGTGGTACTGCCCTGTGGTACATCCCCGAGTACCACACGAGCCTGTGACACAGTACCACACAGTTCCTGTGTTAACATATATTTGTGTGGTACATTGTGTGGTACCAACAAGTACCACAGGGGAGCCTGTAAAACAGTACCACACAGTTCCTGTGGTAACATTTATTTATGTGGTACATTGTGTGGTACTGACAAGTACTACAGGGAGTACCCTACAAGCCTGTGGTACAGTACCACACAGTTCCTGTGGTAACATTACAAGTGTGTGGTACATTGTGTGGTACCGACAAGTACCACAGGGAGTACCACAGGACTTTTTTGTTAGGGCGTTGTGAACATTAGAGATGTGACACACAAAAACATATACACAAGCACACACACGTGTCACACGCGCACACACACACACACACACACAAACACACACACACACAAATGCATGTATACGTTATTACACTGATGGGATGTTATCTTATCTAATTGAAATTAAATGCATCCTTTTCTTACCACTTTGTGGTGATTGTTTGAAAAGAAGGGGAATAAACCCTAATCAGGATCAAGATAAAAACACCAGAACGACGTTCAAGTCTAGCTGAAAAGGCACTTCTCTGGACGTCTAAACTGAAATATGAGGTCAAAAATTTTCCCCTTCATTTCTTGTATTCATCTACACATACTTTGCATGGTGGGTATAGGGAAATCGGTGAAGCAATAATACAATGTGTTGTCACCTACCATGCCTACTTCTATAGATACCTCTTTGTTGATATCAAGCCAAAACTACAACAGCGCGGCAAAACATACAAATGTATATAGTTGGACATGTTGCCTATCTTTCTTTCTTTCTTTCTTTTTCTTTTTTTAATGTATTCTTTCGACACCTAGATTCATGGACTCCTTATAAGACCAGGACCGAAAAAGAAAACACAAAAATTGCAGGCAAAAAACAAACAAACTACGCTTCCATTCATGTGTCACTTTCTCTTCGAAACTAACAAACTGTTCCTACTTCTGATATGCTTCAATTTCAATCAAAGGCAATCCAATGGGGACGTATATATTAGACTTGTCAGCCGACGAAAACGGGATACGGTGGCTATTGTTCAGCGTGGTGATTGACTGACAACCTTGCTTTTAAATTGGATATTAAATTGAAACTGAGGTGAAGCATTGAGGCAATTCACGACAAAATCTGTTGAAACCGCGACTGGTGACTTTTTCTTCAAAATTAAATGTTCCTGTATCACTACCTAACGGCTTGTCGTCTGTTTTCCGTCCTGAAATACTAGCGGCTTGCAAAATTGTAGAACCCTGTTACTTGTGTCACCACTTATTTTACCCTTCCAGTGCGAAATTAAAACATGAATTCGGAACAAGTGACCTTGGGTGTCTTTTTGGCATCTACAATACGTCAAAAATATCTGAAAATTCCACATAGTAAAGTAAAGTTTTATTTTCTGTTGAAATTGATGTTAAACTTTTGATCTCAATACAAGATATTTACCTTTTACATTTATTTCAGTTGAATTTCCAATACAGATGAGCTTCTACTCTTACACTTTTTTGTTATTTTGAAATGTTACCATGTGTGAGTGACATTAGGAAATTTTGTAGACATGCTATAATTTATGGCTGATGGTCAGACTGCATATCTAATGTAAATAATCAGTGAAATGAGCGAAACTGTTTTCATCAATATTCTTAATAAGATATAAACTTTGGCTCATGTTGTCCTGATATCAAGAACTGTTTTGGACTGTAACTTAAAAAAAGTGGATTGATAAAGTTACAAAATTCGACACTATTCTATCGCAATATTGATATGTTTTTGTGAATTTAATCATTATGATCATTATCAGTCTTGAATGATCGTAAATATATATTTTTAAAATGTACACATCCTATAGTGATGAGGTGTTTTAATTTCATTAGTTGTTATCACATTATATATGCTGTTATAATAATGTAAGTAAGGTTTGTTTGTAGACGATATTCCTTTGTTTTTGTAATGTGTATTAATTTAAGTTTGTTTTTTTATACTTTATTGTTATGAGGATTTACTAGCCCTTTGATTTATAACAACTCACCACAAAAAGCGTTATATAGTAATGACGAATAACACATTGTTATCGGAATGGATTTTGTCTTTTTCTTAGTCATTTCGAGACGAATTTCTCTCAGCTACGCCGGTGTATAACATTTTATCCATCAAGAAATGACTTAGCTCTTCCATCGGCGAACGTCTGTCTCGAGTAGATTAGCGCGCGAGATTAAGGAGGACCAAACGAAACATCTTATAGCGAGAAGGAATGCTACCAAATGTGCCATTATCCCTCCGGCGACCGACTCCGACCCTTCATGAGAAACCATACTGCGTTCGCCCGGCGTCGTGACCTCACGGAGCGGAACGACGACAAATGGGAAGCGAAATCGGCTATCGGGACGGCGGTGGAGATCAAAATGGCGGGAATCACTCTCAATTATCGCGTGTTTATCAGTTGTCACCGGACATCCATCTTCCCGAGCGAGCGGCCCGTCGGAGAGGCCCGTGTTCGGCATTTATTCTCATCCGTATCTAACGGGGAAGTTGAGGGGGAACGGGGGCGGGTTGACAAACTGCAGATGTGAGGCAAAATGTCGATGGCGAACATAGACATGGGTTGAGGCAGGAATATGTGTAGGTGAAGATCGTATAATATGGGACATCGGTATTTTCCCTACATGACGACGACAAAATCGTCGTATGTACAGTCATTCTTCACAGATACACACGCATATACTTGCCACCACACCACAAAAACATACACGCATTATACACATCACCATATAGGCCTATAAACACGCACGCACGCAAACACACACACATGCACGCACGCAAACACACACACATGCACACACGCACACACACACACACACACACACACACACACACACATACACACACACTATTTACATTACCTTTAACATGGTCTATCATGATACAGACCAAACAAGGAACGTTATATTGTCACACTAGAACATTTTCGCGCGTGCGCGACACTTTCGTGAATTTTGCGAAAGTAAAACGCACGCGAAAGATTTTGTCTACACAATGCATTGCATGTCAGCAGCAAGTTTCATTCCGCGAATCTTTCTGGTTTTACAGTACTTACTAAGCACAAACATCTACTCCAAATTCAAAGTGTCCCAGTGGTACTAATAATGGGCAATGTCCCGTACGATGCTGCTGCTACTGTGCGACCCGAAGAATATCATGATAGTTATTATAAAGTCTTGCTTGTCACGTTTATAGCTTTCGGGACAACACACATGAATAAGAGTTATATAAACAACATCCCGTGCACGCGATGGGGCGGAGAATTTTTATTATAACATGCGAGAGAGGGAAAAAATAGAAAAATACAATCCAGGTTTCAAAATTCACTTATTTCGCCGAGCAAAAACAACAGAAAAATTGCCAGTGGTCATCTTTTCGCATGGTATCTATCAGTACCGGTATCTACTCTAGTATGAAACTGCTCCATCTGCAGTAGATATTGATAGAATGCAGCTATAGATGCTTTTTCATTATGGATGTATCATTTTCTCAGAAGATGATTTCAGGTGTTCTTTATAACAGAATAAAAAGAAATAGACCCATCAAACAGTACATTTTCTGATTTGTCAGGGTAAGCATACATATATGTGTGTGTGTGTGTGTGTGTGTGTGTGTGTGCGTGTGTGTGTGTGTGTGCGTGTGTGTGTGTGCGTGTGTGTGCGTGTGTGTGCAGTGTGTGTGTAGTTTGAAGCATACATCTGTTTGTGAGATCACAGAAGATTAGTGCCTCTTCAGATAGCCTGTGCTGCGGTTACCATGGAAATTGCAAATACATGTCTATCGCTTATTATCTACCGCCTGTGCATGTTTGCATCTATAGTCTGGAGTGCCCTGTAATACGACACACTGTAAATCATTTGCTGATAGTAGTGATGATAAAACAAAAGCTAAGAGAGAAAAAAATAAAGGCGACCAAAGTGCTGAAGTACTTAATGACACACCTAAAGTATTGACAATGTGGCGCCTCAGTTTCGACCCGAGTCGATCTCCGTTGATTGTGCTGTACAATGATGTTCAAATGGATAAAGAAAATACTTAAGCACGCAAAATTTGTGACTAGTTGGGCTAATGTTTCCACTATGAACATTTCTGTGAAAAGATATCACTGCCAGTAAAACGATTGCAAGTGATTTCTTCTAATACTGTACTGTTCACAGGAGTATGTTAACGACAAAATCTGATTACCTTGCAGTATTTTATGCGCTTTGCATCACTTGTGGATCATGTTCAAGAACAATAATTCTCATACCTTCATTTCTTAACAGAATGTTTATTGTTTAAGATGCCAGTGACATGTGGGATCATGCAGCCCACGTTTTGTCTAAACTGGCAGAAGGTGTTAAACCATGCTTTGATTAACCGTCGAAGTCAGAGGGCATGATCGTGGAAGAAGAAAAAAAAAACCTTGGGTGTAAATCATGATAATCAACTACGTAACTACGATGTCACACTGGCGTGCTAGGTACCAGGTGATAAAAAGCTACTAACCGAAGGTCGTCATGTCGTTCTGGTGTAATTACCTTCTCGTTCGCACTCGTATTGATCCAATCAATCATGCTAATTAGTTCGAGCGAATTTCCTTTTGATACAGATCATTTCCATGGCTGATACTATCTTGGTTAAAGACGTCCGTGGTTCATGGAATCATCTGTCACGCTGAGTGAATATTCTTTAATCGATTTCTATACTTTTGGATCCCTGGAAACAGAAAAAAAATAGATTGAGAGCCTCAATTACAACGACACAGGGTATTATATGGAGTGGTATGAACTGACGTAAAATTGCATGTCGTGCCTGTTCTACTAACCTATCAATTTCGCCCGCGGCTTGAAAACTTATTTCACCCTAAGTGTCACCTTTTTTTACAGCCTTCTTTTTCGTCCTCTGTCCTCTGTGTACTTGTCTACTCTGAGATACAGGGGAAAGAGTTTTTTTCTTGGTTCTGCTCGTTCTTTTTTTTTCAACTTAATCAGCTGTTAAAGTCCTTTTCACTTTTCACTCCATAAACCTTCTCGTCTTAATCCTACTCCTCATCCTACGCTGTTTTCTTCATATTATTCCTCCTTTTAGTGTATCATCATTACATCACCTTCCTTCCAACTTAATCAGCTGCAATAGTCCTTTTCACTTCTCACTTCATAAATCTCCTCCTAATCCTATACTCCTCATCCTACGCTGTTGTCTTCATATTGTTCCTCCTTTAGTTTATTATTATCACCTTCCTTCCTTCCTTCCTTTTTTTTCTTTCTTAATTGTTTTTAGTCCGTTTCTTGTTATCATCACAATCGTCGAGTTTTGCTCAAAACATAATCAAGATAATCTTCATTGCCAGCTATACCTATATGAATTTCTCTCTGTAGGCCATTGGTGAGATTTTCATCTCAGTGCGAGTCCCGTGTGGATCTGTTTAGTAAGTGGGCGTATAAACTAGACGGCATCTTTGGATGGATGAAGATGTCAACGGGGAATATGTCAGCCGAACCTGCCGGAGGACTCGGCAGTTCGTCTGTACCACTTTGGGGACGACAAACATTTTCATAGCTGGTTACATGGGAGTAGGAGATATGGGGCGCAAAGTGGGGACAGGTAATATCTCACTGGCATTCCCGGCATTTTGATGTCTGGGGGAAAAAGAGGACAAGCGAATGATCAGGGAGCAATCCAAACAAATTGTTAGATGGCGTGGTCGATTCGTCAAAGAGAGAAAAGGAATTCAGAGAGACAGGTGGGATGGGGAGAATGTCCTGGAGAAGAATATGGGATGACACGAGTATTGAAAGGGAGCGCGAAATGGCTACTGTGATAATACTGTATTGCTAAGGGTGAATATTGCCTTCATAGCAGTAACAAAGGAGAAAGAGAAAGATAGCGAGACCGACAGACAGACAGACAGACAGACAAACAAACAGACAGAAAGAGAGATATAGAGAGCGAGAGGGAGAGAGAATATCATAAATCAGCACAGGTAAAAGCTTTCATCCAGTTAGGAGTATATCACTGAGTTATATGATAATGATCGTATGATGATGTAAGTATGGCACGTCGATGTAGCAGGATTTGCACAGTCCTTCCATGATTATGATGAAGGATAATCTCTCAAAATCTCTTTGTGCATCTCATGTTTAGGCTCAGTGACGTCATGGTTAATAATATAATCATGCAACCGCCCCCCCCCCCTCTCTCTCTCTATCTCTCTATCTTTCTATCTGTCTGTCTGTCTGTCTATATAGTTGTGTGCATAGTACTTCCACACCGTACTATACAGAACGGTAAAATTATCAAAGGCAAACTAGTTTTCATCTGTCATTGGTAAATCTTGAATTCCAGATTTTGTAGAACGTTTGAATAGGTTTCTTTGATACTGTTTTGTTTTGCCTTTGTAACGCCAGCTCGTATACTTGGCATCCATATTTTCATTTGTCTTGTAAACTCGGAGATAAATGACATTTCCTTGATACGCCTAAAAGCAATCCCATTTCAGGCCACTTCTTGCCAGTCATTTTTTTTTTACAAAATAACTGTCAAGTTCCTCGTCGCTGGAGTCGTCAATTTAAAGTTCATGAGTCTCAATAACGTAATAAAGTGTTAGAATGGAATCACTCGTAGGAAGTAAGGTTTCAACGTCGCTAGAGTTTACAGCACAGTAACGGTATATCGAGGCTCTTAATATTAAGAAAACCACCTGCTGGTTGAGATACTATAGTCTCCATGAAAAAGTATGTTGGACTTATTTAGAACGGCCAACGACGATAGTTGTCAGTATAAGTAGAAAGACAAAGAGAAACAACAACAACAACAAAAATAAGAAGGAGAGAGGTTCATCCTATCAGGTTTGCAGGTGAATGTTGCTTTTGTCGTGTGGAATGTGCGCGCCAAAAGATTAACCTAAATTGAACAGTGTATGCCCTCACTTTCATCTCGTTTTAATGGATCCGGGACCGCACTTTAAGGGCTCCTAGATTCAGCGGGTATTGCGTTTGTTTTTTTGTTTTTCTCTCTCTCTCTCCCTCTCTTTCTCTCTCTTTCTCTCTTTCTCTCTCTTTCTCTCTCTTTATCTCTCTTGGTCTCTCTCCATCTCTTTATCCCCTTTCTCTCTTTCTCTTTCTGTCTTTCTCTTCTCTCTTCATCCATCTTTCTCTCTATCCCTCACTCGCTTTAAGGCCCATTTAGGGAGGCCTGCGTTTTTGCAATGACTCGTTTCTCTGATCAATTTAGCGCGGAAATGCATCTGTTGATCCGTCGAGCACGCCTCCTCCGACCTATTTTAGAGAACGACTTTTGGTCGTCCATGTGGCAAGGATATTGGCACTGGTGATTTTTTTTTTCTTTCTTTCCCGCTGGATACTTTTTAGTGTGACATGTCTATATCTGCGGTAGATAACTCGCTCTCTTTCAAGGCGCGGCTTTTATACCTCATGCTTTTGTAGTTGAATCCTGATATATTCGCTTTCATGGCCAAAGATGATATCGACGTAAGAAACAAAGAAATCATTTACTTTTTTTTTGTAGATGTGTTTGACGGTATGGGGTCTTTGTGTGCACTGCACTCAAGGTCTGAGCGAGAAAATGTTGGTATATCAAAGAAGATGACATATCAAGAATGTCACCCTTCAACTTTTTTTTACAGCAACAAACAAACCATCGTAATGTTTGATGCTCTTATACCCGCGCCTCCGCAATATAGTTTCTACACAAAGTGTGAAATAGGAGGAATAGAATGTCTGACTGACTCTTGTAGGTTCTCCGACTTTTGTTATCAATATCAAGCAGGCGCAGCTAAAGCGCCAGCAGTTGCCATGACGACAAAGGAAATGACGATTAAAGCCTCCCATGCAGGTTCTCGTCATATAGCGCAACGAGATCCTCCATCGATTCCCTTAGGAAGCAACTCTAAATTAAAGTCAAAGACATCTACTGTCGCTTCATAATATCGTCATTCTATATCGTTCATTCCGCGTCTCTCTCTTTCTTTGGGTCATTTTTCCTTCTTTCTTTAGGGCTCCTTTTCCATCTCTTTAGTCGTATTTTTGTTTCTCTTCCCGTGCCCTTCAATTCCTCATTGTCCACATATCCTGTTTATAGAAAGCTTATTCTCTTCACGGTGTTGTTAACTTGGTGCTCACCTAGTTGTCATGTTAAAAATGATACTACGATCGACATGAATCACCATGCATGACGTTTCGAATCTACTACCCTTATTGCTGGTTTCGATTTTCGTCTCATCTCCCTGGTTTGTACAAACCGTGTATACCAGTAATATAAATTGGGCTGTTGTGGAGCTGTTGATAGGGTCGTCGACTTACGTAATCGTTATTGTGAGGTGGTGGTTTAACTTATGGTTGTTGTCGTGGTGATAGCGGTTGAAATTGATGTGATTGTGGTTGTTCTTGTCGTTTAGAATAGACTTGGCCATGTAGTTACTTATGGAAGAACATGCGTAGTCTTCACAGAGGTTGTCAAATTACATCCACAAAGCAGAGCACGAGTATTATAGTCTCCCGTTTGTGTTGACGAAAGGAAGGTGTGCATACTCCTACCGCATAATGCCATCCCGGCACCCGAAGTTTCATATGTCACTCCCCTGTGTCTTTATTGTTTGTGTGCCTTAGAAAAGCTATGGATGCAGGGTTTAATGCATTAAAGGCGTGTTTGTGCATTCGTTTGTGTCAGTCTTTCGGTATTTGTGCGTGCTTTGTTCACCAACAGAAGTTGACAGTTACCCAAGGAAGGAAAGTACGTAAAACAATATACCACATAGCTTGTGTGTGTATGCGCATGAATGCTCATGACAGCACAGATACACTCACACACACACACACACACACACACACACACACACACACACACACACACACACACTTACCCTTTTATTATTCTCTAGATCCACGGAAAACTATCGGGACTCGGCAAGTTCTTCATCCTCGCAAGTCGGTCGAAGTTATAATAAATCTGTTGTTCAACGCAGAACAATGTCTTTCAGCAGCTGCCCAAGGAAAATATCTTTCTATGAGGTATGAGTTTAATTTCTTCAATTTGTCTATTTCTGTAAAAATAAAAATTGTAAGATAACTGCTGACCTACATTTTCAACAAACATGTCGGGAAAAAAAAAAGGGGAACCAGCGGGACTCGAACCTTTTACCTGCTGCTTTCCGGGCGGCGACACTACCATCAGGCTATCCCTGGTTACCGACAGTGAAACATTGAACTTGGAACAAATATCCAATCTCCGAAATTCCGACATTCTTATGTAAAGCATTCCAAGGCAGACAAGGCATATGAAATAAAAGCAAGAGATTATCAAGCAGAAGGGCGAAGATATGGTGTGTGAGTTTTCATCAATTTGTCTCCCTCTGTACAAATAAATTTCATTTGTAAGATCGCAACTGCTGATCTATGTTTTATAACAAACGTGTAGAAAAAAAAACCCCGCTGATTCCTTTTTTCCCGACATGTTTCTAAAAAAAAATGTAAATCAGCAGTTGCGATCTGACAAATTTCATTTGTACATTTTGAGGGAGACAAATTGAGGGAAACTCATATCCCATATCTTCAACCCTCTGCTTGATAATCTCTTGCATTCAGTTAATGTCTTTTTAGTTCTCTATTCTATCATTCAAAATAAACAGTCGTTTTAAGTACGAATATACTGTGACATGTCATGAAGCAATGAATCTATGAAAGCGAGTTCATTGACATACATTAATTAGCAAGCAAAAAAACAACAACAACAACACCGAATTCTTGGAAAAAAACGGTCATTCAAACATACTAACAAACCGATACACCATCACGGATGCAAACATCAGGTGTACATCAAAACACCTTTATTGATAAATATGTATGTACATAAATAATTATTTATCTGTGTGTGTGCGTGTGTGTGTGTGTGTGTGTGTGCGTGTGCGTGTGTGTGCAGGTGTGTGTGTGTGTGTGTGTGTGTGTGTGTGTGTGTGTGTATGTGAGTGAGTGTGTGTGCGTGTGCCTGTGTGTGTATATGTGTGTGTGTGTATATGGGTACATATGTTGCCTCTTGTGACATTGAGATTTCCCCCATCTTCGTCTTCACCGTCCCGCCATCTCGCCATTGGGTGTTTGTGTCATCCTGAAGAGAATGCGGCATGACGGGATGCGATGCAGACGCCCATGATCGGATGATAGATTTAACCACTTTCGAGCGACATTCGATCGGTTAGGTTTGCCGCTAAAAGGATTTGGGCTGATTTCGATCAAATCCAATTCTGAATAGATAGAAAAGAAAAGGACCAGAGCGACGGGGGCATAAAATGATGTGCTTATTCCCGTTCCGTTCTCTCCGGGCCCATTTCCGCCCTCTTCTTAACCTGTTTGCTCTGGTATTCGATTGCTGTGAGAAACCTCTCACCAAACTCATTTGTTTACAAATCCCCGCAGTCAAGTTACTCATCGTGTCTACATTTGAGATCTCCCTCCCTCCCTCCCCCTCTCTCTCTCTCTCTGCGAACATATAGTGTCATTGCATTCAGTTCAGTTCAGTTCAGTTCAGTTTTTATTTCTGCATTTCAAAATCAATACAAATCAACAAATCAACAAAATACTTACATAGTCATTTACACAGCTAATATTCGTAACGTTTGGATCTTACATACATTTTCTTTTTTTTTTCAAGAACGAATATCGTATATGAAAGGAAGCAATAGGAAATGATAAAAATGAAATGCAGGGGACCATCATCATAAGCTAAGCTTGACGAGGAAGATGGCCCCAGGTGAATTCAGATATGGAAGGACATATACCTTCGTCTCTAAGCAAGTTGATCCTGATTAAACATGTGGATTTTAAAAAAAAATGACACCTGGACATCCTCGGTAAAGTTCTCAAGGTATGTTTCTATAACCGAGGGGGAGGGGAGACCGGTAGTGGCTAAGGCTAGAAGATGCTGGTGATTTCTTCAAAAAAAAAAAGAAACAAAAAGAAACAAGGACAGATAAAAGACAGATACGACCTCAAAAAAAAAATCATTAATAAATCAGATAAAACGGCAACGTCAGTCCACCTCTCTCCCACTTCTCTGATATCTACGTCACTGCATCCCTGCATAAAATATATCAAGGACGTCGACAGAAAAGAAAAAGCACGCTCTTGAAAAACGAAAATCCTCCGGTGTAGATGAGATCTATTCCTTCCCACGTATCACTGAGAAGTCATCTTTTTATCTTCTCAAGAGAGAAAAAAAGAGGAGATGAGATGTTTTGTGTACGACAGGAACAAAGTGGTCATTTTTCACTTTTTAATTCAATTCAAATCGAATTTATTTCGAATATCACTTTTCTTGCAAGGTACAATTGCAAGGTACAATGATAACGAGATATGAAACTCGTCACACTGAAGACGAGTTAGGTGATACGCTTGGGGTCATCAGATGTCGGTCATCCGTGATCGACAAAGAAAAGAATGTAATACAGAACCTTGAAGTTCTAATGAGATACTTAGTTGAACTTTTTTGGGCCTACATTATTCAGATCACATTTGTTTTTCTGTCACACAAACTAAGTGGAAATTCTGTGCGTGTGCGACTAAGTCGATTTACGGACTTTTTGAGTACTTACAGTGCATAAACTTAGACCCCGTTTACGGTGCGGGGCTGGGCCGAGCCGCGGCCGAGCTGCAATCAAGGACAACCTCAATTGCGAGGCCGAGCCCCGCAATTTAGTCCGTTTACACTGCCGGGCTCGGCCGCGCTTTTGATTCGAACCTTTCAATATTTTGTCGTAGTGGCGCTCTACCCTTTTAAACAAACGCAATTTGGTATTGTCTGGTTTTCAGATCCTTTGCCAACTGAATTCCGTGGCGACGAAGTCGCCGTTCGGGCAAAGGCCTTTGTCGAAGGAGAAAATCCTTTGCAGGACAAAACCACCTTAAACTATACTAGTTTTCGACGTTGAAGTAGTTAATATCCTGAATAGCGAAATAGTACAGGCGAGGGTTTGGAAGCCAGACTAAAATTGGCCGCGCATTTAGCCCAGTTTGCGCTTACACTGAGAAAAAGGCCGGGCGCGACCGCGGCTCGGCCGCGGCCGAGACCACCTCCAGAGCGTGGCCTAATGCGAGGCCAATTTTGGCCCCGCATTTGGCCTTTTGCGCGTTTACACCGAACGCGGCCGAGCCTCGCACTGTAAACGGGGTCCAAGTGATCCTCGGCACGTACAAATAAAACATGACAATTAAGTGTTTATAACCATCCTGGCTTTAACAGTGGCCTTTTAAAACATGACCTTTGACCATTATTTACATAACCAATATGACTCCCTCTAATCTTGCTATCACAATGATCAGTTCAGAGAGCTCTTACAACTATATACAAGCCTGTGAGATTTACCAGCAGTAAAACCAATGAAGCCTCCGATACAAAACAGGGGATATAGAGCAAGTGAGTCTGTTTACATGAGAATGTGATTTATCCTGGACGAAAGTGATACCTCAATTAAAGAGAAAAGGGCAAAACATCACCTTTAACCATGTAACTATAGGTCTCCTCCAACTAAGAGTACACTTTGAACGTAAGCTTATACGTGAATGATAATTTATGACGATCTCACGTGATCGACACACATTCAAAGGGGACAGTTAGAAGTGGAAGGAGTGCTTAATCGTGTCATTAATTCCTAATCAATGACACCACTACTTTAGGCATATCATAATTTCTCATCTAAAATCAATGGCCTATAGGACTCATGCACCATTACTTGTATCGTGCATAAACTTTGTTTTTTAAGCTTTGAGTGAAACGTGTCATAACATAATTCTGTAATTCCATCAGCAGTGATCGATATAATAAAGAAGAAAGATATATCACCGTATTGAACGCTTAGAACCTAACGGGGGGGGGGGGGTATTATAGCATGATACTCGGTTCTTTACTGCCCAGATGCCAACAACACCCATCACCCACGGCTACGCATAGAGAAACAGCCATGGCGAAAATAAAACTTTGCTTTCTCGTAGGCAGAATGACACAGAACCCCGTCAAACACACTTTTATTGGCAGGGATGGGCATGAAAAAGTGTATTACTAATACTAAACAGCGTATGCATTCCATTCATGTGGCGCGAGATACCTCTATAGCAACATAAAGCCTGTCTTCAACTCCGTTGGTCGAACAATGGCAACCTGAAATTTCAAAGAGATGAGCGAGACGCTATATACACCTGGCCCAGAGTTAATTTATTCAGTTCTCATTCCTACTTTAAGTTGGGTTATGCTATTGTAATCATTCCCATCTGCAGTATAACAAAACCAAAGTGAGGGAAAAGGGGAGAGAAAAACGAGAGGTGGCAAAAGGAAAACTGCATGCACAACTGCAATCCATGTCATTGCGTGTGACAGGTGAAGCAAATGTATTAGTTGTTATAGCAGTGGTTTATGAGCATAAACTGGCAAATAGACAGACAATGTCAAATATAAAAACCATCAATTTAATGTCAGAGAAGATGGTAAACAAGATGCATTGAAACTGTAACTAAATCGCTGCTCTTCTACTCGATCACGGAACGTCTAACTCTATATTCAACAAAAAACAAATGTTAGGGGAAAGAAACAAATTTAGATATAACATTCTTAAATTAAAAACAAGAAAAAAAAATGTCCACGTCAGGATTAAAAAAAAAAACGCCGCACGAACATGCATTATATTCTAGATGGGAATACGGTCTTGATGCAAAGGTCCAATGATTGTCTCATTACTTTAAAAGCAATCTATGGTTCCCTTACCATCACCAGTACCACACCACAATGACGTCTCTAAAATCAATGGTAGCACATTTATCATTGCATCATGCATTAACTCCCTTTGCCTAAACTACCAGTGGAACGTGTCATATTATATTGCGTATTTCGATCAGTAGTGATTGACTTTAAAGAAGAAAGATGATGCAAAAAATTGAACGCTTACCACATTGCTTATAGGGCTATTCCAGTTTGGTACTGATCTGTTCTATTCTCCCAGATGCCAGCAACATAATATCACCTATGGCTAACTAGTGAAACAGCCATGACGAAAATAAACGACAGAGAACCCCGTCATAATCACTACACTTGGAAAGGTGTTGCCCGAAATTCCTCATTATGAAGCAATATCAAGTCACTTCCTTCCCTGCCTGTCTTTAACTCCGTTATTTGGTCAAACAATAACCTGGAATTCCAAAGAGATAAGCGAGACGCCATGCACCTGGACTAGAGTTAATTAATTCAGTTCCCATTCATGTTAGTTATGTAAACGAACACGTTCCTAAATATCCTGCTACAGTATAACAAGAACAAATGAAGAGAAAAGGAAAGAGAAAACGAATCGTGGCAAGCGGGACACTGTAACAAGGGGAAATTTACAACATTAAGTGTGACAAAATTATTGAAGCAAACCCAATCTCCAAACTCCAATACAAAGCAAGGGAAATAGAGCAGCCGTGTTCACGGGTTACGTACACTTGATAAAATAATACGATAAATGACATCGGAGTAAAGCTGAACTGCCGAAAAAAAAAGAGAGAAAAAAAAAGAAGAAAGAACGGATAAAAGTCCTGCGGGGGTCGAACCTCTCGCCTTCCGGTATGGCGTTATGAAGAACCAGCGCGCTAACAGATTATGCCACATTGCTGTCCTGAAGATCGAGTGCAAAACTTAAATGTAAATACTATTGTGACAGTGTCGACTTGTGATGGCGCTATTCAATTTCTCACAAGTGGCAGCGTGGATTCGATCAATATACAGTTGCAAAGAAAAATTGGGAATCGTTCCGTACAGATTGCATTCTCATTTTCAGTTTTAAATTGCAAAATTGTCAACCTGATGAGGAGATTTGAAAACATAAAATGCATGATTACTAAAGCTTATTGTCTAAACTACAACATATTTATGTTTCAGAGGAAATGGAGCAAAATCAGATGAGGTAAAGGTGCTTAAACGTTGTCAAGTCAATGCATGGTTTAAAAAAAAAAATCACCTCCCATAGACATAACACGTAAACTTGTCTGATTTTGAGTCTTTACCTTTAATCACAATTTCTAGTGTGATGACGTCATCATATTTCAAAACCATCACATGGACTTGAAAGGCAAATGTTCAAACTGCAACATATCTGAATTTGGGATAATATTGAGCTTAAACAACAGAGATACGAGCAAATGAATGTCAGAAACAGTACCTCAAAAAAATCAATTCCACTTTTTTCATCTAAAATGACGATATGATGACGTCATCGCGTTTTCCTGGCAATATTGATACCAGGAATGTTATTTACAATTCATATACTTTTGTAATATGCAATAGAAATATAGGGTCAACGGACGATTTAAAGAGCCATGGCGAAATAAACAAAGACATGTTTTTTCACTATATTTGCAGAAAGACGCGCACGTGGAATTTCAACTTTGACGCCAGTGCATTCCTTTGTTATAGGTCGAAATCGATCGGAAATCAATGGATATTGTTACTCAAAGTATCAGGAATCCAAATCAGTCAAAAAAATTGCATTTTCATGTTGCTTACGGGCTCTGCGCGCGGAATTGCGCGGACGGACGCGCACGCGAGAAAATGTTTGAAACGCTTAAAATTGTCTGAAACTTCGAGATTTCCCATTGGGAAGTCGTTTTGAGCCTTTTAAAATTTTGACGCGCGCTTACGCGCGCGTAATGATGACCTGTGTAACTAGCGTTAAAAAGTAAGATAGAGCGTGACCTGAACTTCATGTCCACCGAAAATGATACAGAAATGACATCTAGTTATGAAGTTATGATCGATCATGTGACAAGGTCCGAAAATCACAAAATGGCGCCTAGATGACGTCATAGATATGTTACTGTCATGAAAACCTTATTGTGGCTAGATTTTGTCATGAGACATGTTGACTGAAAATGTCATGTTATTTCGTTATGTCATTCTTGAGATATTGACGACACAAAATTGTCCAGAAAGAAAGAAGAATAAAAAAAAATAAAGAGAGATTTTGACAATCACAATAGGTGATACGCTGATAGCGTATCACCTAATTAGAAATCCATGCAATACAATATATATATATATATATATATATATATATTTTTTTTTTTTTTTTTTTTTTTTAATCAAAATCTTTGTATAATTGCAAAAGAAAGGTCAATGTAAAAGACAAGCTTGCAGAGATGTGGGCCACTCAAAGTTTGCTTACAAAAGAATAAAAGTAAAGTAATTAAAGCGCACTTACAAACACGTGTATAAAAACGCAAAATGTTAAGTGAATAATTAGCCATGAAATGGTAATACAATAGTCAGCATTTATTCAGCTGTGAGCAATCCTAGGCAGCAAACAAAAGCGTTGCTATTGTTTGCTTGTTTTAAATATACATTGTATATGCCCAATCTTCTACTATTAGCTCAGTACCATTCTAAGTGCTTTATCTATTGTTGATCTTACCTAAATATGTTGTGAGAAGGTCGATGTATTACACAACATCGCACGATATGATAATCCTCTGGTGTTAAGCTGTTTCTCTGAAAATAGTTAATTTATGTCACATGTATAACATTTATAAAGATGGAATAATTAAACACAACGTTCGGCGCGTTCGGCTCCACCTATCTTTTATAAGCAGAGCTAGTTGCTTGCGTCCAAACACAAAAGCAGTAGTTCAAGTGGACAATAATATACATAATTGCATATATGCATATTCTGACTTTCCTATCTGAATGGTTGAGCTAGCCATGAGACTATCTCAAGTGGCCAGATGATCGTCATGATGTAGGACCCGAATCAGCAGTGAATGGCGGAGGGATTTGGCTCGCTAATGAGACGAGTCAGTGTTCAAGAGTATCTCTACGGTTTTTCCGATTGTAAGTAACCCTCCGTCTCCCACCCCCTCCCCACTTTCCTCCCGCACTCCGAAGCCAATGGCCGAGGCAGCTGAATATGCGTTATTCATCCGGCAAGCTATTACTTACGATTCACGCTACCGCCGCCTGATTTAATCACGGCTAATCTGATCTTTTTTTTTTTACCTCTTTCCCCTCTTCCATTTCCAGTAGTTTCCTCTCGTGTAGCAAACTTAATCACTAAATTATACCCCAGCATTGAGGTCGCCTGATGGCAGCTATATACAGGGCGCCTAGCACAAGGCATTCGCTCTTCGGTTCAAGCATTGCATCGCTGTTTGAAGGATTACCTCATCTGCAATAATGAAAGGATGCAAATCTTATTCGCGATGATCGAAGCGCACAACATGCAGAGCGCTAACTGGCTGGGGTGGGGGGAGGGGGGGGGGGGGGGGGGGGGAGGGGGGGGGAGTCACAGTTCCAGTCACGCACCAGACCCATTTTAAGAGTATGAGAACAGTTAACTGAATTAAAGTGCTTTTCCGTTCCATTTCAAGTTGGCTCTAACGAATTCAGTACTTTAAACAAATACGATGATAATCATTTCATTTAATTTCACTTAATTTCATTCATTTATTAAGTTTCCACACGTATCACATTTGCAACATACACTTCGAAACCAGTGAATATCAACGAATATTGAAAATTCAAAACTGCAAAAATGCAACGTCTCCATGAGTCTCACGTGAAAAACCCATTCTTACTTTCTGTTACAGAGTCATTAGGATGCAGTGGCTAACTGCCCTTAAGTGGGAATAATGATATTACTTAATTGCCGGATGGTTTATGGCAATAACACAGGGTCTTCATGACTCTCACAGGAATTCTTAATTTCTTATACTTGCTGTTGAAGAGCCATAGGGATGCAGGTGCTAATTGCTATTAAGCACTGTTAAGTGGGAATAATCACATTACTTAGCTGCCATATGATTTATAACAACAACACAAATTCCTGAAAAGTACACCTCTTTCTATACTTCTATTCAAAAAATTGCCATCGACAATGGGACAGACTTTGTCCTATGATAATGAAAGAATGTTATCGTTTGAAAGCGCATAAACGGTGGATATGATATGAGAATCATAATTATGATACAGCAAATGAAGAGCAATGATAATTACCAAGTTAGTGTGGTTAATCAATCAGTTCAATTCAGTTCAAATTATTTTACTTATATATAAAATAATCAGGGTAATATGCATAACGCTTACATGAGTAAAAAATAATACATAATACAGTCATAGTATAAATTTCATCTTTATATTTCAATAAATGAACAAGTAAGCAACTAAACTTGTTTTCACCTGTATATGGAAGAGAGAAATCCACATAGCTTCATGAAAAATTTGTGAATCACTCAGAAGAAAAGGGTATCTCAAGATAAGTCAAGGTCTCCATGATAATCTTGTTATCATGACGTCAGACGAGAGAGACAGAGAGAAAAGACAATAACAAGGACAAGAACGAAAACTAGGACGGAATCTGAAGTTGATAATTTAAATTTGCAGCTAGAGGGGTGAGTCGTATACATAAGTTGCTTCTACGGCTCGACAAGTCATGAGGTTCTTTGCAGCATCATTCTTGTGTATGTCTTGTGCTTAGATTTATTTTTTTGTACGTGAACACTCCATAGGACCGACACGACGGCTGGAAGCCCTCTCCGAAACCCTTGGCAACATGTCTATATATTTAAAAGGGGCACAACCGCAGCTGCCAGAAGACTCGAAGCAGGAACCTCCCGATTGAGCGTCTGTGGTCTTATCCGCTGAGCCACGAAGGGGTCAATCCACGAGACCGACACCCACGAGTCATACAGCCCACGAGTTCGATATTGAAGAAAAGGTCCATGAGTGATAAAACCCACGAGTCATACCGCTAATGAGTTCGACACTATACGCAAATAAGGCCCATGAGTTCGACACTAGGTAAAAACAGCCCATAGTTTGACAGAGTTTGACACGGGGCTTATTGTCGAAGTCATTGGCTGTATAACTCGTGGGCTGTGTATATAGGCCTCATGGGCTGTATGACTCGTGAGCTGTATGACTCGTGGGCTGAATAACTCATTGACTGCATGACTCATCGACTGTATGGCTCGTGGGCTGTATGATTCGTGAGTGTCGAACTCGTGAAGTGCACCCCTTAAAGTGACCTATAACAGGCCGAGCAGGATTCTTTAAAACACTGAAACACTGTAATGACTGTGGACGCCTTCTCAGTCCATTCTCATTGTTCAGCACACAAACATTTTACCATGAACGGTCACTTTTCATATAGAACAACATCTATTCGCTAGTTTCCAAATATATACGTAGTCCTGTTGTACCTTCCCTCCACATTCACCAAATCAAGAATGTGACTTACTTTGCATGCTTTTTTTTTTCATTCTCACCTTAATCATCCTTTTCTTTCAGTTGAATGTACTCAGTGCCCACTGTGATTGAGATTAGTTTTCCTAATCATTATGATTAAATTTCATGTGATGCCCTATCCAGTTCATTATAATCAGCTGGCCATCTAGTTTGGTGGATTAGTTTTCACAGAGAAGACAGAGAGAGCAATTACCTTAATAACACTACTCTGTCATACGCGGCTATCTGATGGATGATGTACAATTGTATACGTGGCTTCATGACCATGATTACAACAGGTCTTGATTTGCAGTAACAATGTATGATACCCATCGGCTGTCATTCATTAGTGTTTGCCCTTAAGAGCGCTAGTCTAATTAAAGGTGGTTGCACTCTTAAATATAATTAAGGTAAACACTCGTTGTGATGTCTTGTTGGGTATTTTTGTTTCAAAGTCACAGCGGGTCGAGATTGAAAGACAGTTCACTTAAAGGCCTACACTGTATCTTTTTTTTTTCTTAAACAATACCAGAAACTAAATAACTTCAGTTAGAAATTGCTGACTTTTTGAAATATTGTTTTAATGCTTAATTACTTTTTTTTTTCATTTATTTATCCATTCATTTCAGAAAAGTGCATCAGCCTACGGGACTGATAGCAACCTGATTCTTCACGCTTACACAATCATGTAAACTTAAATAACAGTTGAAAGAAACATGGATACGACATATTGCGATATTGTAGGAAGCTTTTTCAATGCACAAATGGACATGCCGTCAGCTGTCTTCCCTTGTTTCCATATCATTACAGTCAAATTGTGTATTTTATGCATAGCGTCAGTCTATTAGAAATCGACGCCAAACACCGAGTCACATGCTAATCCCACTTTCCTTGAAAATGCGCGGTTGCCATAGAAATTATTCATTTGAAAGACTCTCGCAGCGTCGTGGTGCGGGCTAAGAAAAGCAAAACAAACAAACAAAAATATGCCAAGTGTAGCTTAAGATTACCGCTCAGAGATTAGGGTGAAGAGGCATTAGCCGTAATTACATGCGAGCACTGCGTGGGGAGACTGTTGGCCTTTACAACAGTCATCATCGTAGGAAGACGTGTGCTCTCAACACAAAGCAACCGCTCCAACTAAAAAAAAAAAGAAAAGAAAAAGAAAAAGAAAACGGTCCGATACAGCGAACGGTAAACCGTTGTGGTAGAATTAGTGTCGTGATATGCCATGAACATTGACATCCAAAATGTTTTTAATAACATTCCTTTTATCACTCCTTTATTGGTTCAATTTATATTTTTACTTTTGTAATTAAGAAAGTCAAATTGTTTGCGTCGATTATATGATTTCTCCACAATTATGCAAGCACTGCTTTTGAGTACACCCCATTTTTTCTCTCTCTCACTCTCTAAACATAGATAATGCAACAAGTTTGGTTAAAAAACATTGTTTTCATCTATACATGCTTTCAATAATTCAGTAATCATTTTTGATATTCATTTTGCAGTCAATCAATGTTAACGTTTCCAGTTCTCTCATATCATGTTTTGTGAAAAAATATAACGGAAATGAATTGAATTGAACTGAAATTAATTGACTTGAATCGAGGTGAACTGCACTGAATTGAACTGAGCTGAACATATACAGAAGGAGATCAAGAGTGGTGAAGGTAATAATCCTGCGTACTTAATTATTCCTTGATGACATTTCCAATATCTCATGGGATCTACCCTTGTTTTCTGTGATTAATTCTGATGGATAGTTTAACAGCCAATAATGAGTCACAAATCATAAAATACTTGTATATCAATAATATGTATCCAACTTCATCACACTGCAGAACAGCACTGAAACAGAATCGATTTGAAACATTGCAGCATTTGACCACTAGGTGGCGCTATGCGATGAATCGCCTCTCTCCCACATTAACCGAGTGATCGTCCTTCTATTCCTGTGTGATGGGATTATCATCGTAGCAGCGTCGTATACTGTCATAAAATATACAACTGTATGATGCTTCGTGAGGTATGTCTTGCATCCATTTCAAGAGTGGTAAATTGCCTACACTGCATCTTCGAAACTTTGAAGATACTGTTCATTTATTTGATAATTGGTTCCTTCACTGATTTTATCTATGTGTTAGCATATTTATTTACATTTATCTATTCACTTATAGTACTCATTCATTCATTCACTCATTCATACAAACATTTATCGTCCATTCATTTATTTATTCATTCATTCATTGCTTCATTTATTTTTTTTTTCAATCAGGAGACCAAGGACTAATCTTTTCATTTGAATCCATAGGAATACATTTATTTACCAGGCCTGGGATCCAGTTTACATGCATCGGTTGTTGTTATACGTTTAACATTTATTGGGCAAGCTCTCCGGTTATCGGTTACAATAAATAACCTTTGTATAGGGGTATTATGTTGATATTAACGTTATCATTATGCGATGTAACAATTATTGCAGTATTATCGGGAAACTTTTCAAATAGGGAAAACGCTCGGGTAAAGTCTCCTGTTAATACCTCCTAAAATACCCACGCATACAGAAGTCATATTGTTACAGTAAGACACCTAACTTTCTTTGATTTTGAACAACAACAACAACAACAACAACAACAACACTATGATTATTATGAAAGGGGCAAAAATTTAAAGACAATTTCGTGGTACTTGAGGAATGACGGCAGCAGTTTGGGTGATCAAAATGAAGTACTGTAAATACAACAGAGAACCGCTGTTATGTGGGTTACAGTTCGTTATTCCGAAGGTTTGTTATTCCGAAGGTTCGTTATTCGGAAGGTTCGTTACTCCGAAGATTCGTTACTCCGAAGATTCGTTATTCCGAAGGTTCGTTAATCCGAAAATGTGATAAGGTTTGTTATTCCGAAGGTTCATTAATCCGAAAATGTAACAAAGCTCGTTATTTCGAAGGTTCGTTACGGACCCTATTTCATTGTCGGATCAATGAACCTTCGGAATATAAACGAACCCTATTTCATTTTCGGATTAACGAACCTGCGAAATAACGAATCGTCATAACGCCACAAAATAAATATGTTCGGATTAACGAACCCTTTTTCATTTTGCGGAATAACGAACCTCTATTGGTATAGGGAATTTGTGTGAACAGCACCCGTTGTGTGATGGATACATCGCAAAATGTTATTAGGGCCTATGTATCCTTTTTTATGTATGTTACATCCGAATGTGTGTGTATATGCGTGTGTGCGGGTGTACTGTATATTTGCACACGCCATGAATATGGTGCTTTATAGGGATATTGTATCATTACTTTGTTCATATACATGAAAGCCATGTTTAATTATAATATCACTGGCAATGGCATATCCTGTGTTTTTATTTGTAGAGATCCTGATGAAGGCCTATAATGGTCGAAAGCTCGAATACAAAATAAAGGAAATAGGAAGGAGAGAGGGTACGTCTCCAGTGGAATACTATCTTACGCCTATATAATTATATAGATAGATCGATATTCGTATTCATTTGAATATATCCATCTATCTTGTCCTTGCCCTCTACATTCTAGCTATCAATCTACCTGTCTGTCTATTATCAAGATTTATCGTACAACAGTCTCTAGTCGTCATTTTATCTATTACTCTCGAATTTCAGATTTACTAAAACACAGTCATCAATAACGATCCGCTTACCTTACACAGTCTCTGTACCCATTGCTTAGCGATAGCACATTGTAATGTGCACCAGGCGAAAGTGCAACGACCTAGTTGCACTTTAGTAACTATACGCAATGAAACACTGTTACCCGATACCGCCCACTGACCAACATTGCAGACGATACAAAGAAAAGAGTTATTAAAGGTAATAGACCTGTATACTATATGAACTGTGTCAGTGGCCATTCAGATCAGGTACATGATACAATCATTATTCGATTGGCAATAACGCAATGTGATCACCGTATAATTCACTGAATAGGCCTAGTATGAAAAAAAAAAACTCACTTAAAATACACAGCAAAATTGTAAAACCATATTCACAGTGTAACCTGTATTAGTTCTTCTCGTTTTTTTCTGTCGCTTATTTGGCATGTTAATGGAAGTTTTCCTTATAAGTCCCACATCAAAAAAAGTAGGAAAACATTGCGTGGTGAGACTCCCCACAGCACTTTATGCCGTAACTAGTCATCAGACATTTCAAACTTATATGCTTCACCTATTGCCTACATTGAAAAAAAACAAACATTGCGTAATGAGACTCCCCACACAATGTCAACATTTGATAACGCTCTAACTAATTATCAAGACATTTCAAAGAATGAAAATCTAGATATCATTATCATGACACACGCTACACTAACATGGATAACAAAATGCATGTTATGTTACTATCAGGGTACGTGTGTTTCCTCGTTATCGTTGCTACGAAACTGACTACATTCGGTGTCACTATCCCTGGAAATAACTGGCTCACGATTATAAACACAAAAGTCCACAAATTGTCATGCTTTTATAAATAAGGAACGGTTCATGCTTTGCACTTCACATATCGCCTACAGAACAGCCTATACTGTATAGGCCCTAACCGATGTGAATAATGGATGAATTATGAGACCATTTTTTTTGTCACATGTAAAAGTGTGTGGTGACGTGTGTGTGTGTGTGTGTGTGTGTGTGTGTGTGTGTGTGTGTGTGTGTGTGTGTGTGTGTGTGTGTGTGTGTGTGTGTTTGGGGGGGGGGGTCTGGTTTTTTCTTATATTTTTTTTAAACTTTTTTTCCATTTCCAGAGGAGTGATACATTATTATGAATGCAGACCACAAGGATGTAATATGATTTAGAGGATTTCGAGTGTGTGCTGATTCTCAGTCAACGATAGACAGGAATTAAGTTGTGTATAGTTCTTTGGTTGCCTGACCGATCGAAGTACATTGTTATAGGCCTACTTCCTGGTGTCAAGAAAATTGAACAACCGAATTCAGTTTCAGTTTCAATTTGTTTTACTTCTCCACTCGTGAAAGCAAAATCAATATGACAAAATCTACAATTTCACATCCAAATTTATAGGCCTACGGGAGTACTAAAAGAAATAGATACAATTCCGTGTATAAATATAGGTCTACGTTGGGAAGATGGAGGAGAATAGGGCCCGTAAGGAGATTTGAGCCACCCCTTACAACTTGTATTTTATGTTCACAGATGCAATCACTTGTGCCCTCTGTTGGTGGTGCTTAACATCACTGTCACTCTAGCACAAGCAATCCAGAGGTGGTACAGCACAACAAAGACACATGTCACACACACATACACACACACACACACACACACACACACACACACACACACACACACACACACACACACACACACACAAATCAAGAGACAGCAAAAACATCATGGGGTCAAGGGTCACTGACCACACTCTCACATCTCATTATAGAATTTGCTAGATTTTTAAAAGATTTATCACAGCATCAAAACATGATATACAAGTAATATTCACTTTTTGATGTCTCGGAAAGTCTAGATTTGATATCCAGACAATTTGGAGTTTTTTGTTTTTGTTTTCTTTTTTAATTAGAAAAATGCTTGGGAAATCGAATTCAAACTCTATGCATAAACGCTAGTATGATGGGGGGGGGGGAGAGAACTGGTCAGAATCAGACATCAGAAATCAAGGTCACTTATTGAAATGCTGTGTGAAGTTTTGGCATTATGTTAATGGGACTGCACAGTACCGGTTAAGGTGAAGCTTGAAACTTTTTGCGAGATATTCAGAAACCACTCTATGAAATGTTTAAGAGCATACAATTTTACTGGGAATCAAAAGTTTATTTGATGAAAATCGGTTTTGAAATGACTGATATATAATAATACATTTACGATTTCTATAGCGCCATTCTCCACTCTGATTAAATGCTCAAGGCGCTTTACATCAAGTAAAAAGACTGAAAATACAAGTACATACACAGTAATAGAAAAAGATGAAAAAGAAAACATGAAAGTCTGTCTTCAAAATACACTACTAAACAAATAGGATTTTAAATTACTCCTAAAAGATGTTATGGAGCTTGAGTCTTTCAGCTCACGAGGAAGTGAATTCCACAGTGTTGGTCCGTAGCGTGAGCGAAAGCCCGTTCCAGGGGCGGATCCAGGAATTCCTTAAAGAGGGGGCGCGTTTACAAAATTAAAGGGGAGGCGCACGCACCCCTCCCCCATTTTTTCTTTTTATTTCTTTTGTTTCAACAAAAAAAATAAAGGGGGGGGGGGCGTGCGCCAGTTGCGGTCCTCCCTGGATCCGCCCCTGCATTCCCCCCAAGATTTCCTAGAAAACGGAATATGTAAAAGACCAGAAGTTGAGGATCGAAGAGTTCGTGTAGGTTGGTATTGACGAAACAAACAAACATTGTAATCAGGAGCTGTTCCCTCGATAACATGATAAACTAGAAGAAGTATCTTAAACTTAATACGCTCCTGTACAGGCAACCAATGAAGACTCTGTAGGACAGGGGTGATATGACTGCGTTTACTTGACAAAGAAACGATACGTGCAGCGGCATTTTGTAGCTTTTGTATATAATTGGACAATTTGTGAGTTTGGTAGATTGAAAAACAGACCATTACCGAAATCAGGGCATGAAGAAATAAATGAATGAACAAGTTTTTCCGTTGCAGAGCGAGTCAAATACTTGCGAATAAAACCAATAATGCTCAATTTATAACGGACTGATTTAGAAATGTTGGTGATTTGATCAGACATAGCCATGTGAGAGTCAAACATAACACCCAGATTGCGACATGACTTTGACAGAGGGATATCGTTACCTTCAATAGAAATGGAATTAATATCCAACATATTCAAGTGAGATTTAGAACCAAAAAGGATAAATTCACACTTGCGGTGGTTTAGAAGCAATGATTTAGACCTCATCCAAGCATCAATATCAATGATGCAATTCTCTAGGCAGTGCAGTGCATGAGATGCTTGGATTTGATGCGGTGGAAAAGATACAAAAACTGGTATGTCGTCTGCATATGATACCGAACAGAATGACTTTGAGAAAATTTTCTGCAGACCGATGAAATAGATAGAAAAAAAAAAGGGTGGGCCCGCCAACAGAGCCTGAGGTACACCACAGCCTAATTGCTTTGAGGACGATGTGACACCATTCAGAAGAATAGACTGTCGAATGGTGTGATAAGTAGGATTTAAACCATTCGAGAGCCTGTCCCCGGATACCCAAACTTAGGAGTATTGACAAGAATTCTGGGATCTACAGTGTCGAAGGCCGAAGACAGATCCAACAAGACCACTGCTGTGACGGATCCGGAATCCATTTCCCTTAAAATATAACTAGAAACATTCATCAAAAGGGTCTCCACACTATGGTGAGGGCGATAAGCCAACTGTAAAGGATCGAAAAGACCATGTTCCAGCATATAGTCTGAGAGTCTCGAAAACACGACTCTCTCTATAAAATCTTGAACAAAAATGGAAGATTGCAAACAGGATGATAACTTGTCAGTGATTCCTTATCCAATGAAGGTTATTTTCAGTAAAGGACGAATCAGACCTTTCTTTAAAGATAAGGGTACCGTAGCTTGCTCAAATTTGAGAAATAATCGGGGCAAATGTGAGTGCGCAGCACAGAACTCTTACACAAGAGTGTAAGAGTTCTGTGGTGCGCAGTCCTTTAAGAGAATGGTTGGAACCGGATCCAATGGACAGGATTTAGGAGGCAATTTACGAAGAAGGAGAAGGATTTCATCAGTAGTTGTATGTTGGAAGGTTTCCAGTGTCTCCAAAAACAAGGTAAAAACAAAGATCTTAATAAAAGTCGTGGCCTGTCAGTTTTATCAGGATCGCTTTTTTGGATATCTTAGCCATTTCAAGACCAATTTTTATCAACTAAACGTTGAATCCTTCTTGGAATTACATGCTCTTTCATAGTTCATAAGAGGTTTCTCATTATTTCACCAAAAGATGTTATAAATCTGACATTAGGTGTCGACCAAAACCTTTATACGATCTCTTTAACAGTTAACATATTGGGGGGGGGGGGGGAGGCATAAATTATTCAAATTTCATTTATTGAATGAGACCAAATTTATTTTAAACATAAATCGTAAACAAATCAGCTTGCTGGACTTCATCTGTGCTGTGGAGTATCCTGCCATTTTCTAAATAAGGCAGTGATATAGGATAAAACAAGTAGATTGGAGTATGAGGGCACAGCAACGCACACCCATGGGCCTACTGGTCGTATGAGGGCACAGCAACGCATACTCATAGGCCTACACTGCAAAATGTCCGGTGTTAAGTAGTGAACACCGAGCTGGTGTTAAATATTCGGTGTTCATTTATGGTGTTAAATTAACACCTCCGGGTGTCATTTCCAAATTTTAAACTGTTTTTTGAAGAGTTTCTTAGTAACTGCACTTCTTGTTGATTTTTAATTTAAACAAGACGATCAAGAATTTTACATTAAAATACTAGATTTTTGAAAAAATGTGAAAATAAATTTACACCAAAGTAACACCAGCTGGTGTGGTCTCTTATTGAAGCTGGACGGGTGTTAAACCATTGATATTAACACCAACAAATATCAAATCAACACCATGTGGTGTCATTTTTGAATTAACACCAGTACAGTGTCAAAATAACACCAGGTACAGTGTCAAATTAACACCACGAAGTGTCAGGTGAACACTTTTCAACACCATCACAGTGCATTTTTAACACCTGTGGGTGTGGTCCTCTATTGAAGTTTGATCGGTGTTAGATTTAACACCCGTGGTGTTAAATCTAACACCGATGTTTTTACTGTGTACTGGTTCACATTTCATGCCGTCGATGCAAATTTTCAGAACTTTTATGTGACCATATTGGCAGCTTCATGTTTGACATCAGTTCTCTCTGGAAACACCTTTTGTCGTATCAAAGATAATACAGTCAACCTCGGATACCTCGACGTCGGATAAGCCGAATATCACTTACCTCGGGTGCAAAATGAAAGTCCCGATTGTTTCTATGGAGTTTCCGTGTATTAAAATTCGCGTAGCTCGAAGAAAATAACTCGAAGTTCGGTTACCTCGAAGTGAAATCTACTGTCCTGATCTTAATTAACTTATTGTTTTTCCCAGCATGTAGCTCGAATCGAATTGCAACGTCACTCAGAATCTCCGATTAAGCGCGCGTGGACAGCGGAGACATGTCACAAATCTTTTCACACTCGACTGGAAATATTCTTAACAATCGCGCGCCCAAAGAAATACCCGGTAGGCCTACACAGCTGACAAGAAAAACCCCCAACACCTACCTGCTACACACGTACACGATACTCATGCACATAGCACCCGTGCCAATGGAGTACTTACGTTAACATTACGCTCAAGATTTTCTTTAACCACTGTGCTCTGATTTTTGATCGTGGGTGATACCGAGTAGTCATACCGTGCGCGTAGATTTCTTAACCGTCGTGGCGCACCTGCTTAGGTGTTGACAGTTATAACTTTGGCGTTAATCACGGTCCACTGTTCTAACATCAATCTCCTGCGTAGTGCCTATATTTTAACTTTTTTTCGGCCTTTCACGAAGTTTGTTTCATTTATTCTTCCCCGAGAACGCAAGCACTGGATTTTTTTTTCCAGCAATGCGATTATGAAAATACATGTAGTGTCGTATAATGATCTGGAAGTATAGGCCGAGCATAATAAAGAATGGAATAGACAGGGCTCCACAGTGACTTTATCGGGTCACCAATGTCATTGATTTTTATTTTTTGGTGGTCAAAAGTAAAATCTGCTGACGCAAAAAAAAAAACCCAAACGGGAAAAACAGAAAAAACTAAATTAGTCCTACTAAACATAGAAAAATTAATATCAAGTATTATTGAAGTGATGCAGATGCCCATGTCTTAAAGAAGTGAATAGAAAATTCAATCATCGTATTCTGTGTTTTAAGATTTAGCAACTTTTGCATAGGCGTAGAGATTATAAAAGTTGATGCTTATACTAGGAGGTTAAAACTTACGTTTGAAATGAGAAAGTGGGAGCATTTGCTGACATTTGTTAGCATCCGAAAGTTACCGTTATTCATTTCTTATTGTAAAAGCAATCATCCAACATATATTAGTATGTTAGCACCTTACGGAGCCGAATATAACCGTTAATCATTTTTAAATGTACAGGCAAACAACCGACATTCATTTTAGCATCTTGGCGGAGCTGAATTCTTTTTTATATCCTTATCCATTTCAAAACGTGAAAGCAAACATCCGCTATTTGTTTTAGCATCTAACTGAGTGGATTAATACCGTTAATCATTTCCAAATGTAAAAGCAACAATCTGTTATTTATTTTTGCATCGTCCGGAGCAGAATATTACGGTTATTCATTTCAAACATCCGACATTTATTTCATTATCGTATCCGGAGCTGAAGGTACTGCTGTCCACTTCCGAAAGTGAAATGAATCATCTGACAATTATTATTTTATCATTGTACGGAGCCGAATGTTACTGTTTTCATGTCGAAATGTAATAGCAAATATCCAATATTTTTTTAACATCGTATGGGGCAGAATGTTACCGCCATTCACTTCCAAACATGCCAAACGTAAAAGCAATCATTCGACATGTATTTTAATAACTTCCGGAGCTAAATGTTATTACCATTTACTTCCTAACGTAAAAGCAAACATACGGCATTTATTTTATCATCGTACGGAGTTTGATATTACACTGTATTGTTATTCATTTCAGAGCATCAAAGCAAACATTCGACATTTATTTTAGCATCTTCCGGAGCTAAATGTTATTGCAATTTACTTTCAAATGTAAAAACAAACATCCAGCATTTATTTTATCATCGTTAGAAGTTGAATATTATTGTTACTCATTTACGAACGTCAAAACAAACATCAAACATTAATTTTACCATTGAACGCAGTTGAATATTATTTTTATTCATTTCGAAATTTAAAAGCAAACATCAAAAAGTTATTTTAGCATCTTCCGGAGCCGAATGTTATTGCTATTTCCTTTCGAAAGTATAAGGAAACACCCGACATTTATCAAACCATCGTACGGAGTTGAATACAGTGTATAATAAATCGGGATAAAAAAAAATCTGGCAAGACTATAAAGCAGGTGTTAATGATTTGGATGGATTGCTCCTCAGATTACACCTCATTTGGACGCTGGCTGCACTTCCATTGACATCCTTCTATATTTCATTATTTCCTCTATGCAAGAAGTGTATAGTTGGAAACTCCCGTGTGCATTTGTGGAGAATGTGTAGGCCTACAATGTACATTGTATTTACAAGTGCGATAACTACAGTGTATAAGTATTGCAAGTACAAAAGGTGCTCACATAGAGGATGTACGTCCACGCAGCTGAAAAGTGTCAATTAGTGTGTACCCGGCAAAGGTATGAGCACTGGGGGTGTTTCACGAAGTCAAACTTAATTTAAGATTGACTAAAAGTTATGGTATGCCACTTGTTTCCCTGTCCAATTTCACTAGTTTAATTATCACGCATTTCAAATTATCATTAATGTTAACAGAATAAATCCATAGTTATTCATTTTATCTTGTATTATCAATGGCTACATGATGAAAGTCCCCAAAATCTTCATTTTCATTAGAAAGTTGAGTAACATTGAAGACACACACAGCATACCATAATATTTAGTCAATCTTACAATTTAAGTTCGACTTAAATTCTTCGTGAAACGCCCCCCCCCCCCCCCCCCCCCCCGAGTGCGATTTGTCAAATGCCAAAGATTTGTATCCACTTCACACTTGCCCACATCTAAAAATCAATAGATAATCAGAATTTGGGGAAACTGTCACACAGACACACAGACAAACAGACAAGACACTCATACACTCACACACACACACACACACACACACACACACACTCTAAGCTTGCTCAAAGGTACACTCAGTAATCATACAAGTGACATAATCTAGTTGTCCACCATCACTTCGAAATGTCATTCTCACATACCGGCAGTCAAAATGTCTCAATAAATTACAAGCTCTCTGATTCTGCACCCTTCTATTATTTATTTTTTCCCCTCCATTCTTATCTCTCATTCATCAAAAGTCATGCACTCTGGAACTCCAAATAATTGTTGTCACTTCAGGAATTTAATACACAGTGGAGAACAAATCACTCACCTTTTCAGCACCTCATACACGTGTACATACTTTATTTTATCTGTGTAAGCACAAACAATAGAATACCAAAGTGTGCTGTCATTGCCATTCATCGCCATGGAAACTGGTTCTAAACAACCACACCTGCCCTGGCCATTGTTGTTAACAATGCTCACACCTGGTTTCAGTCCAAGCTATAACAAAAGACTGTGACATCATCACTTCGGTACTCTACTGAACAGCAACCTCTTACCTCAAACAATATTATGATGTGTGAGAGTGGAAATGAATGATGACATAGCAATGAATCTCAGTCAAAAGAAGCATCCACATTCAATGTAGACTGGATGATGTAGAAGTATGTTTAGCCAACCATACAATCATTAGATATTTTACTACTTGTAGGGGCCCACTTTCAGATATAGGACAGGTCCTAGGATTGTTCCCAATATTGCAAATCATGATTTCTCAAGAAGAAAAATGTGACAGAACATGGGTCTCACAATACAACTACAGCACAGAACTTTTTCTTGCACTCTATGAAGAATGAACATAAATAGAGGTCGTTTGAGGGAATTCTGTGCATTTTGTTTTATTTTTGTGAAACACATCCAGCATGGCAAGTCCTGCATACCATTCACACATCTGTGTTCTAATGATGGACAATTCTTCACAAAGATGCATGAAATTGCTAGTGGAAAACAGCATTTGGTTAATTAGGAGGCAATTTGTTATCATATTTTTTCTCAAAACCTGAAACACTGCAGATTCATCCATCTGCTTGGTATAAGTGATTTTTGTAGTTGTGTAACCAAACTTTTTTTGATCATACAAAAAAAGATGTACATGTATGTGCTTCACAAACCATTTTCCCACTTCAGCATATGTTCTGGATCAACATTTACATTAGCTCACAGTAGAACTTAATGAAATGGGCTATTTGGGAAAAAAATACAGTGCAAGAAAGTAGTTACAGCTGGTAAACAGACAACATGAATACATAAACCTCTGCAAGAATGGCAAGAACTCACATCAACATGCATACAAAGCTAAACATTCACAAACCTTACATCTATCATGGGATTACTTTCAAAATACTCTAATAATGTTCTGTTTACAATATATAACACATTACACATCTACATGCAATAGAACTTCTTTACTTCTTTTGGTACTAATGCAATGATCACGATAAAAAGAAATGATTATAGAGACTTAATAGTTAATCATGTTAACAGAAAGCCACTGACTTTAATTTACCTAGTTCAATTTTCAACATATTTGAACCTCGGTTTTGATAGAGTTTATTTTACAGGATATTTAAATCAATACACATGATTCAACACAATGTCTCACTAGCCAATTAATGATCACAAAAAGGAGATGAAGGACAACTTAGACTAGATTTATTTTCAAAATTTGGGCTCATGATGAGCATTTTACAGCTGCACAAGTCGTTATTCCACCACAATTTGTAAACCCAATCAAAATAGAGAGGTGGCAAGTGATTTTGGTGCTTGAAGCTATTGCATGCTAAGTGTTGGTTCACAAATTAACACAGAATACAAGTAAATGGCAATGTATATTTTGTGCAACTTCATTTTGGCATATATACCATGCTCAAATTTACAAAAGTACAGCTGAACACAAAAACCCTTAACCTCACATAAATCAACACAAATGGCACTGCAGAAAATCTGTCGACTTTCTCAGAATTCGGCAAAATATCAACAACAGAAAAAAAAATACAGAACATTTGTGACTTTTACATTACACCTACCTAAGTGACACCTCAACTCATGTGACACTTACACAAAATTTACAATATGTACAATCCACACAATCTTATATGACATTAAAAGCAATTTGTGCAAGAGAAGTCAAAATACCAGAGTCCAGTTCCATAGTTAGTGAGCAGTATACAAATGAGACACATGCAGTTATCACTGCCAAGGAAAAATCCGCCAAACATGAGATGTTTATATGGGATATGTATGGGATATTGACATCATAGGCACATCCTCTTACTCTATCTCCATGGAAATATTTCCAGACATGTACAGAACACTGCACAGCAATGTCAGTGTTGTTTTGTTTGTTTGTTGTTTTTTAAAATAAAGTATGATAATTTTTAGTCGGTTTACCATCTTATTCTTAATGAGAATGGTGAGGAGTGGTTAGCAACGGTGATGGGGATAGGGTGTTAATTAGAAAAGACTAAACCTGTTCCTAACTGGAACCTTGTGACCTGTGTAGTAAGTCTATGGGCATTTCAGAATTCAATATGGAATGGGTTAAGACCATATCTAGTCAAGGTGAAAGCCTTGGCATGAACATATCGTGGTGATCCTCGTCCAATGTCCTGGTGCAAATGTGAAATGTACAATATGGTCTTATTCACCCTGGAAAATTTTTATTATTTATCTATTTGATTTGCAATTTTACTCCTCCTGTCAAATGCATGGGGAACTTTGACCTGAAAATTGACACATGGCTGAAATACTATATAGGCAGAAATATTTCACGAGGATTATATTATCACAAAGTTTGTGAGTCAGGTGCTATTCACGAATTTAAAGACGCGCAGAAATGATGACTCTGATCCCGACATGATTGTGATGTGCACATTTCTCCATTTAGTACTGTACTCCACGATCGCAAATTTAACCCCTTGCGAAATTGTTGGAGAGTCCCAATTCTTGAAAAATTACCCATAGACTCGCTAAATTGTTATATGCCATGTATAGTATGCTGTATCTGATACAAAATGTCATATTTTAGGTGAAGTTTGACTATAAAGTTTTATAAACGTACTTTACCAGTGGGCAGACACAGACAGTAATGCTAACAAAAACAAAAATAGTAAATTCACTAGCTTCACTATCACTGCCCTTTCCCTCTTAGAAAGTGAAGGACTTTACTCTTTCAGTCGTTATACAGGGTACAATAAAAACTGCTAATTCTATACCATTTCCGTAGCAGCATGCTATCAACATTGAAGTAAGTTTCCTTCTGGGATACAAAAATTCATAAGTAAAAAATACAGTACTGAGTATACATTGCAGAGAAGGCATATCTGACATAAATCGTCATAAAAAGTTACCATACTTTTAAGAATGTGTCAGTATATACCACGCTCAAGTGAAAGTCAAAATATACATATCATCATCGAGTTGAGAAATATGAGATACAAATTTGTACGATGGAACAGCTAGACAAGCAGAGAAAAGATGGGAAAGAGAGATACATGTATGTGAGACAGAGACACTATTTTACAATGCTTTAAATATTGACTGACATCAATTTTACACAGCTTAAAATATTTACCTACAGCATCTATGTAGGAAAATTGTTTCCAAAAACTATTCTGATATGAGCATACAACTTCTGACTACGAAACAACACAGAAATGAATTAGACCATATCTCAGCCAGTATATCTCTTATAACTTTGGATAAATCAATGAATAGTGGGGCTGCGGTAATTCCATGCATGAAATTTGGTGCATACAATTCCAAGATTTTAATCTGGATGACTTTTCCTCTCAAAGGTGTGAAAGTAAAAAAGAGCATACCCTTCTCAAGATACAAGATTGAATGCATTCTCTATGAATTGATTTAAAAAAAAAATTTTCCCCATGCATTTCCACATTTTTGTCATATTTATCGGTAAATCATATAATTTGGAAGTGGTATGCCCTATTCTAGTTGGGCTTTCTGGCTGAATTTACTTCAAAAGCCTTTCTACATACATCCATTATCTAGGGAGTTGAGGGGGTGTCCAGGTGGGAAACTTCAAAGATATAGAATAAATGCAAGTAAAAACAATATCATCATCAAATCATAACCTTTTGTGATTGTGGAAAACAGTACCAAACATCATTCACTGATTTCTATATTTACATTAAGATTATTGTACATGTTGACATTGACATGACACAAACATGCCAAACTTGAACTTTATTCCAAAAGATGCTACTCTATTTGAGGGCAAATTGACATATGATACTCCACTGTAAAGCTATAAAAGATGGGGAAAGTAGTCACATCATATGTTTGGCTTCATTTTAATCTGTGTAATGCCAGTGGGAGGGAGAAAAACCTCACTTGCTCATTTGCTAGTACCCTGTATTTGCTTTTTTCATATCCATGGTTAAACATTTTCATAGCACTGGGTAAGGTAGTCTACTCAATACTGAGGGATTTTGTGCTAAAGATAATGACTTTCAAACCAGAAAACAATGATTCCTATTCTCAGAAAACAGGTTACAAAGGAGAACTATGTTTAATAGTAGATCCCCATATCACACAACACTATCCAAAGGAGTCTTCTCTGTTACCTCTATGCCACTGTTGCTGCCTTGCACCTCAAACAGAACATCAGAGGTATTGGCATTCTCTATCTTGTCCATCTTGGGGTGGTGCCCAGAGGCATCATCCAGGGCCCCTCCCTCACCCATCTCACCCATCTCACCATCCCCTGATGATGGAAGGGGATCTGACAGGCAGTTAGTGACCTTATCTCCCCTCTTGACTGAGGCCTGGAACTCATTCCTCACCATGTTACCTTGACTAGGTGGAGCATCAGGAAAAGGTCTGGAGGAAACGCCACCAACTGGTGCTGTGTGCGGACTTGGCATCCTGTTGTTCATCTCGGATCCAAGTGGCTCGGAACTCTTTGTTCTTCTTACACCATTTTCACTGAGTTCCAACCTGAGGTCCTTATCCTGCACCTTTTGTTCAGTCAGCTCCACATTGATATTGACGGATGTATTGTTGCCATTGGTGTTCCTGGAAGAGAGGTCAGACTCCAGGGTGCTGGCTGCCAATCCTTGGTAGAGGACAGGCTTGTCTGGCAGACATGGCTCAAAGGCACTACTCCACACCTGGGAGTTCAGCTCCTCCTCCTCCTGCTTGTAGTCATCTGTCTTCCTGCACCCACACGCGTCGAGGAGAGCACTCCAGCAGGGCAGACATGTGCAGCGCTTCTCCCTGCCGTCCCTGGTGTAGCGGAAGGGTTGCGTGGCAACGAAGCTCATCAGGGCACACATCAGGAACTCCAGGAGTCGAAAGACAAACTGATAGCTCCACCATGGCCAAGGATCCGGGATCTGCTTCTGTCCCCCCACTGGCCCATACACAACCAGCATTCCATACAGCTGGAGCAATGCCACTGCGAGACCCAGCAGAGCCGTTACCATGGTGACCTTAATAGCACTACCCCAGTTGTTTCTAGGTACTGTGATGATCGGCCTCCCTCTCTGGCCTGGCATCATGACTGACCCTGTCCTTATACTGAGACGCTTGATCTCCCTGTATTTCCGCACTGTTGACCTGTACAGGCGGCGGAATATTACCAAATAGCTGATGGTGAGGAACAGGCCCCAGATGACAAATGTGCACTGACAAATGAGCAATAGTACCGATGCTGTCACATACAGCCCAACGACGACATCCGCTATGAAGGCAAAGATAAAGTGAATCACAATCACGATGGCTAGGTACTTTGGCTTCTGGATTGTCGGAGGCACAACCTGTGTTTTGGTGGACTGGAGAAGGGCCATGAAGAGGATGCTGAAGGCAGAGGTCAAGCAGGGGAATCCTGTACCAAGGAGCAAATAGGCCAACACGTTGTGCCACTTCCCCTTGTAATTGTAGGCATCAACCAGCAGGTACACCGCCCGGATGGTTCCCATGAGGAGCATGAGGAGGTTGAGGGCGATGAAGTAGCCGTAGCTGAGGAGACGCCGCTGTCTCAGTCGGATGATGCTCAGCAGGGAGTAGATGGCGAGGATGGCAAAGAGGACCCCCATGAGGTAAATGTGGAAGGGCCACGCCCAGCCAAACTTGGGCAGGGCGATGTCCCATCTTGGCACGGGCTCAGCGAAGGGGGAGTCAGGAGGACCAGGAGTAGTTTCACCCTCAGGCTCTGGCTCTGGCTCTACACTTGGTTCAGGTTCTGGCTCTGGTTCAGCCTCGACCTGGAGAATAAAGTAAGTGAGGAAAGGATGCCAATAATAATGATCAGGCCATATTATTCCAGCATGCCCTCCACCCCCACCCCCCCCCCCCCCCACCTGCCTCTTAATTAGTCTTACCTCAGTTTCACAATGACAGATTTAAAATCATCTTTTGGGGAAAACATATTTCTCTTTTTCTCCCCATATCTTAGCCTCAACATCTATTCAGATTTCTTATGCAGATGCTATGAAATTTAGGCTCGTACACCATCATGTATCATGTCGCATTCAAGGCACTATTTCAGTCTTGCTCTCAGCTACAGTGGGCTGTAATATTCCTGATGCATAATTGACTGTACTGTTTGAAGCCCTTTTACAGGTCAGTTAGTGAGAGGAAATCTTCAAAGATGGGTGAAAGACAGTACAACATTTAGTGTTATGGGTTTATTGTGATTCAAAATATATGTGATATGATGCTGAATCTTAAAAAGAAATCAATTTATTGGAGTGTACCATATGTAATATATGATACCCAAAGTATTTTTATGTGTGCTATTGCTAATTTTGAGGCTGAATATATAAAACAATATGATCTATTTCCTTGCTTCTTGTACCTACATTATTTTAGACCCACATATTTATTTACACTTATACTAGAACATGCACTATCATGCCATGTCTTCGATTCAAATGTTCTATAATGTAAATACTGTAGTTGTAGATATGTTCATGTTTCATGTATTTTCAAACTAGAGCTATAGTTGTGCTATACTTACTACCACTTTAGAACCTTTGAGTAGACAGGTATCAGACTTAATTAGCATTCATGTTATTTTCTGGTCCTTTTATCCTGTATTCACGCATCTGTCTTTTCTTATATATTATGCCATGTAAATGTGTGAATATGGATAATAAACTTCAACTTTATGTTCAATCTCAATCAGAAGTATTAAGCATTTCTCAATTTGACATATTGTTTTGTATCTTGTGTGAACATGAATATATGACTGAAAAAAAATGAATGCATGAATGAATGACTTAAAAAGGGATAAATAGGTAAATGAAGGAATGAATGGATAAATAGATGGATGGATAAATGACTGCATGGATGGATCAATGAATTAATGAATAAATAAATTAACAAATAAACAAATGAATGAATGAAAGAAGGAATGAAAGAAGGAATGAAAAAATGAATGCATAAATAAATAGATAGATAAATAATAAAATGAATGAAAGGATGCATGAATGGATTCATAAACGGACAGATAGATCAATGAATGAATGAATGAATGAATGAATGAATAAATGGATGGATCAACTGATCAATGAATGAATAACTAAATAAACAAATGAACAGATGAATGAATAAATGGATGGATAGATAAATGAATGAATGAATGAATGAATGGTTATGAAAACCACATTGCATTCACCTCTGGTCACACCTCTATAGCGAGCTCTCTGGCTCATAGGTGGGTGAATGAATGAATGAATGAATGCATAAATGGATTCACAGATAAATGGATTAATGGATTGACAAACAAAATGAATGAACGAATGAATGAATAGTTATTAAGGACCACAGTCCACTTACCTCTGGTGATGGTTCTACTGAGCTCGCTGGCTCATAGGTTGGTTCGCCTGAGGGGCCTCCCTCTGGTAGAGGTTCTGGGCTGGTGGTCAGTGCTGCACCAAGGCCCAGCCCGAGGACCAACAGGAGTCCAAGAACTGTAATCCACCTAGCTGCCATGCTTCTCTGCAGAAGTCTTTCCCACTAGACGGCAGTGTAGAAAGGTAATGATGAAACAGATCTGTCCATTTATTGATGACTAGCAGTTGTTGCAGGGGTTATGTGCCATTGGGTAAAACACCTGTTTAAAGGACACACACGACAGAACCACAAATGAATGGAAAATAAGGATGGTAATGTGCATCATAGTTCAGGGTAATTTCTTTCAAAACAACCTGTAAATAGAAAAAAAAAACATTTCAATTCAAACCAATTTTCATAGAGTTCCTCTTGTAAATTACTTGCTCTTTCACATAAGAGCTTTCTCATTATCTCACCTAAAAAAAAAAAAAAATAGAAACCTGAAGCCAGGTCTCAACCAAAACTATATCGTCCCTTTAAGACATACACAACTAAACAAAACAAAACAAAACACAAAATGAAACAACACCAAAAATCCATTTACAGCGACTAAATTGTTTTTGCAGTGGTACATATTTATCACTAGGCAACTGATGAAGTGAATGGCAATGAGAAGCAGTTATCATCGCAGAATTACTGGTACTTACTCGTCATGCAATACAGTATACAATTTAATACCCACACACAGGGGTAGCCATTGTACTACTGTATGCTGTTATTGAAAATCAAACAGAAACTCTCTTTATCAAATGCCATTACCCATGGCATGTTTGCAGAACAGGAGGATGTCACCCATACTGGTACCAGAGTCAGAGAGTGGCAGCAAATTATTCTGCACTGTGATGCACAAACACAACACACACACAAAGTGTCTACCAGAGCAATTTACTCTCCTATATTAAAGCAGATTGTCTTTCTTTCAATCTCTCTCACTCTGCTGTGTCCTGTAGTGTGTGTGTGTGTGTGTGTGTGTGTGTGTGTGTGTGTGCTGAATGCACAAGAACCAAATTACTTCCTTACTGCAAGCCTGGTACGCATGCATATAATTATTACTCAATCAGTGGGGCTTGGTTACATAACCTCAACTGGAAATGGAAACCAAAACACATCCTCTCATGTGTCTTTTCTGCATTTCTTACCTTTCTTTCAGGATGTGGACAGCATGAATCACTGATTATCTTTACAACAGATACCATTTTGTATATATATACACCACTTGAGTGATCTTACAAACTCAATTCAGTATAATCGTTGTATATTCTGTGTGTATGATTGCTTACAGTCCCCTTTTGAAAGTGACAATTTAATATGAACGTCTCCTTTATCAATCTCACTGAGAAGAATATCACAGATGAGGTATCGATTAACTGTTGACCCTTCAACACAAGAGTTATTACCTTTACTGAAGCTAAAATAATGCACTCATATTATGATACTGTGGACCATCAAGTCCTTATTGCCATATACAAACATCTGACACAAAATTAATTCTGCAGATATCTCTGGATTTAGGAGAGGTTTTTATCATGTGCATATGTGTGGTACTTGGTTAGTACTTTGGTTTATACCGGTACATTTTATAGTTTTTCCTTATAACATTGGTTTGTGCTACACAGCTACAACACAAAAACACTGTAACATGTTGATTTCAACACCATTCCCTCTTCTCCAAAATCTGTCTAAATTCAGTCACAGTATGATAGTTTACATATTCTATCCACAGAAAACAAGAAATGCATCTATTTTTTCTTTTATGACATTGACAGGTCTACTTGATGATATATCACAGAATGACCTACTATTACGTTCTATAAAAATGGGAGAGGCATCTCCGTTTATATATTTTTCATTTTGTAAACAATGACATAGCAATATTTGCTTGATATATGACAGGCTTTCAATGAATTTCTCCATTATCTGATGACCCAATTATCAGGTGTGACCCATTGTTCTGCTAAAAAGAAAAGAAAAGAAAGAAGTTTATTATCATCTTTTCAATCCTGTTCCAAACAGAACTCTGTTACATACCAATCATGTTCTTTTCTCAAGAGCTAGAATCCCATACAAATGCCAGTGTTCTAGAATGTAACTGTAACAAATGTTCAACTTCAACTTCGTTTGATTTTTATGATTTTTGTTTTGTTTTGTTTTGTTTGCTTTTTTTTTTTGCACTGCATGACAAGTGACATAATGTGAAAGGGTTAGGCAAATATATCCCCTGAAACAAATTATACTTGCCAAGGTTACTTACAAAAGCTTGATGACAATATCCTCTGTACTGATGTGGGTGGAATGGAGGCTGAGTAAACAATGTGGGAAATCAACTGTGCAGCTGTTTAATTTAAAGGGTAAAATAACAAGAGTTACAGGCCTACATGTACAGTACTTTGTCATCATGGGTCAAGAGCACCTTACTACAAATAGAGGTGTTTCAAACTGGATTGAAATGCAGGAATTCAGACAGATCACAACTGGGATGTCAATGCAGAATGTATAATCTAAAAGATAACCACATGTATGTAGTCTATGAATGAGCTTGCATCTGGAGGCCTGCCTATAAATGATTAGAAATCTATGAAAGCAGGCACTCATTTGTCAACTAACATTTTATGCAAACTGTACTGAATAAAAAATCTCTTAATTCACACAATCATCTATTGCAGCAGAGACACACTGTATGAGATCTAATAGAAGTAGTTGCATGACCAAAATGGTAGATATATTACAGAATAACAATCTTAATTGTACATCAATATAATGTAATTTTAAGAATGTTCTAGAAAAGGGGATGAATTTATATTCTAGCAAGTAATAACACAGGCAAAGATAAGCACTGACAGTAAACACACTAATGGCACAGGAAGAAACAGCAACCTCTCTCTCCTTTTCTTTTCTTTCTTTTTTTTTAAAGGAGAACCAACAACAAATGGCATCCCTTTGCTTCAAAGTCACAGAAAATACAACATACAACATGATATTTAAATTTAATATTGTTTTATTTTTGCTACTTAGTTTTAAGCACATCCCATATGATACAAGATCTCTTTGCACAGGATTATTAACTGAAAGATGCCACAACATAGCCAACAAACTGAAGGGGGCAATTGCTATATAGCACACAATTTGCCCAGACAGAATTTGATTTGCTCTACATGAGCCATCATAATAAGTGAGGTCTGCCCTGCATTGCGGCAGTAAAACTCTACATATTCATGGCAACAAGCATACCAGCAACTAACTGCTTGGGAAATAGCTTTATCTTTTATCACAAATCTATTATTTCCTATTGATTATGAGTGTTTCCATCAGGGAAAGTAAAAAGCAACAACAACAACAACAAAAACTCAACCAACCACACAAACAAACAAACATACAAATCTTTCAAGCAAGCCATGCATCATTTGCACAGAATTGTGTGTTTGGTTGCACAATTTCAAAAAGCTTCATAATCTGAAATGTCTCTAATTGATTCTTAAATTGGCAATACATTACAGGAGATAAGAGTACTTGAATTCTAGAATTGGCAAATTTGGTTAATTTCTTGCTGATTTTCGTTTTTTCTAGATTCAATGAATTTAAGTAAGTCCATCTAATCTTTTTCAAAAATGCAACTGAATTCAGAGTAGCCAATTTAACAACAACTAAACAATAATTTTGACAATGATTTCCCACAGGATTTGACATGTTAATCATTTCTTTTACATTCTCTATTTAAATGTGCCCTGTCCACTCCATGTAATTCTTGTCTAATAGTCTCATTTTGAATCCATCTTACAAAAGTCTACAGGCCTATGTTGATTCTACTGTTCTCCATGGTATATTTAGTGAGAATGTTTTTATTGCCTTTTTTGTAGTCATCTTGTTTGTATGGTTTGCTTTATATCCTTTTTTTCTCTCACAGATTGTAAAGAATGAATGAGGAAAAAAAACAACATAAAAGCTATGAATAAAAACAAGCACACACACATTAATTAGTTTGACATCGAGGTCCAGCATCTTGCTTGTATGGTTTGCTTTGTATCCTTTTTTCTACAGATTGTAAAAATGAATGAGAAAAACATTACTAACATTAAAGCTGTGAATAAAAACAAACAAACACACACACACACACATTAGTTTGACACTGAGGTCTCTGTGCAACTTTTGTGGTTTCAACTATTCCAAGGGAAGTAAAACAGGATATATTCCATATAAGTACTTCCTCTGCAATTATACATAGATTGTGCACTTCTTTTTCATTCTGTACAACTCTTTCAGAGAGGAAATTAATATTCTATCGAGTCACAATGGTTGCAAGGGTGGGGTGGGAAATAATCTGACCTAGTAATTCCGCCTCTGACTTCCTACACAATTCAGCAAATGCAGGAGTCACGTTTTTAGATTGAAATGCATTAAAAAAAAAACCATGACAATGCAGTCACTTTACTCCAACTGAAAAGAAACTATGCAATGCTTTAGAAATAAATCACAAAATACCAGGGTTCAATGATTTTGAAATGATTTTTGGGGATCCACCTAAATTTGAAAAGAAGAACTATAATAAGTGAGGTTCCTCTTATACAGTGTGGGCATTTTGTTCTGGCAAACATTCAATGTTTCCATAGAATCTGGAAAGAAAAAGAAAAAGAAAAAGTGAGATACTAGGTATGACGTAAAATAAAAATGCTACAAATAGGGCAGCTATGTACTAAGGTTTGTTACTGGCTGTTTGTTTGTTTGTTTGTTTTAGCTGTTAAAGCTCTTCTTTTATTTTTTCTTCTCTTCTGATGTACTTGCTGACACCATCAATACAGGAGTTTGTGAAAAGAAGTTTGAGATCAAAGCACATAAATTTGTCTTCAAGGTCTTAATGGTGAAGATTATATGCTACAATTTTAAACCTATTTGATAGTGAAATTGAATCAAAGTGCATTACACTCTCACGTGATGGGTCTGTATAGCAGGAGACTGACAGCCTTCCCTGTTAATTGAAGGCATCTTGGTCTTCAAAGCACTACATCATAATGACTCCTTTCAGATGTAACAGACCGGAATAAGAGGCACCTTTGATGACTCTTTGCTTCGCTTTCATGTCGCTTTGCCCGACTTCCCTTGGCATTTCCCTTTTCCGTTTGATCAAAGCAGATGAAAGTGCTCAATGTGCCAAAGAGGTGTAATATCTCTCTTCAAAGTTCCATGCTCAATACACAGTGTAAATGGGGGTATACAGTAAGTGTGATTCTTCTCATACACACAATCCTACAACACTTAAAGAATAAGATAAGTACCTTTACCAGGATCCTGCTTTGAAATGCTCAGTTATTACTTTTGTACCTGCTCATACCCAGGTGTCATTTTTGATGGGAATTTGTATCACATATTTTGTGCAAAGGTTGGTCTGCCATCATAAATACCACCTGCAGGAAAATATACCACTTTACAATATTTTACCATAAGTGTGGATGGGCCTATAGATGACATTCTATGAAGACACCAGTGCTGATGTGAAGAGTATTTGTAGTTCTCATGTGTCACACATGATACTATTAACCTGTACTTTCCATTATCAGTAACCTTCTTTCTTTCACACGAACTGAAATGATGAAGTTCTTATATTGTGAGACGAAGAAGGGCACAGTGTAGTAAAATAAGATTAATTGAGTTGTGTACAGTTTCCTGCCTGACACATGAGTGGAACTGTGACAAGTGGACAGTTATCACACTGTTACATTACTTTGAATGACGAGTCACATTTACATCTCTGGCCAATACCTCATAAATTACAAGACTCAAAATTACATTAGTACCTCTGGTATATGAGAAGTTAACTGTGATATTTGATCTCTGTGACACAGTGCTGTGGTAATGATAACGGCAAGGCCATCACACATTGCTATCAACACTGTAAAAAGCTACCCTGGCTTAATGAGAGCATATCCTGAATATCCTTATATTCTGAGCCGTTACAATGTATGAAATGGAAGCATACAGGTTTACACATGAAGAATGCTGGTGATATCAACCACTGACTCAATGGCAATAGCCTACTATTCACTATTCTTTCAGATATGTACTTTCCATCATATCACTAAGAGAATCACATTATACCAAGCACCCACATTCTGCAGGAACAGGTCATCTTGTGAGAAAGCAGGTCATTGTACTTTAATTATGTTGACCAAATCCCTTCTCTTGGCCATTCTAGACACCAGAGTATTTCAGGAATGAAAACAATGAAATATACAGACAAGTGAAAATGAGACAGCCCAAATAGTATGGTAGAATTTACAAATGGTGAAGTCCAAAATGTGTTCTTTGCAATGCAATGATGTCAGTAATATCTACAATATTCACCAAGTATTCATAATTGACAAAAAAAGACCAATGTTCAGTACTGATACCACATATTCTACAGTGGTTCCATGGCATTTGCTGTAACAATTGCTCCCATAAAAGATATGCTTACTATGCCAGACATAAATTCTGCCAACAAGCATGAATATAACCCTAATCCTAATCCTCGCATGAAAACAAAAAACAAAAACAAAAATAACAAAACAAAACTTCAACCCTATCATAACCCTAACCCTCAGTCCTTGGAGAAATTAAAACCGGAGCAACTGTCACCAGACAAAATGTCGTGTCACCTCTACAGTTACTGTGATGCCTGCATTTGTAAGGACCATGAAATCATTCATGCAATATGCTGGTGGTATATCACATGTCTATCATAAGGACTATGCAGATAGCTAATTGTCGTAGCACATCAAATGGAAAGAAATCTCACAGAGAATAAGTCTCCCTTACAACTGAAATTTAGCATATAAATTAAAGCCACATTCTTAAATCTTACAGGATACAAATTATTTGAAATCTTCATTTGGTATGGTTTATTTATCCACTGGGTAGTTCAATAAATATTGTTTTTGGCCATGGAACTTTAATGTATAGTTAGTTGCGTATAATACACACTATAAAGATCTGCAGTACTGTGAAAATCATGTCATAAAAATGAATATTTCCTTCTTCCTTCCCTATCTCTTCCATCCAGGGGAATTAGGGAACTATTAATCCAGATAATGGCTGGCCATTATAGGGTGGGGTGACATGTGAAAGGCTTCAAACATCACAGTGTGTTCTACGGTCAAAGTTCTTGCTATCTATATAGAGCACACCGATCAGTCCAATCATTGTCCATAAATGATTTGTAACACAATATATGCAGTATTGTATACCAGGTCATCTATCCAGAGCTACCAAGTCTCATGCATTCTGAGTGAGACTCAAGCATTTAGGGGCCATCTCACGATCTCACGCATGGCACCCATTTTTCTCACGCATCGGGCAAAGTCTGCAACTTGGGCCTATTATAATGAGCATAGCCCAAAGGATTAAAGTGACAGTTGCTATTGAAGGTATATTTCCCTTTTGTCTTTCAAAATAAGTAAGAAAAAAAAGTCATTCAAGTATGCACCTGATCGCACCATAAGAGCTAAAAATTGAAAAAGCTCAATACCTTGGAAGGGGTAAAAAAAACCTCCTACCCTTGGTTGCGCGCACATTCGCGCACTTAGATGCCGATCGAGTCATGAAAATCTCACACTCATAGAAATTTTTTGAACTTGGCATCCCTGTCTATCATGCTTGACATGATGTATCAAAAGTTGGGTTATAATTATATACCAACAAGTGAATGCATTTTATAAGCATTCCTGCCAAAATGCCTACTAATAAAAACATAGATATCACCATATGTATTGTGTAGTACGCTGATCAATTAAGGCAGTTCCATGCATTGGCCTATCCACAAATCTGCAGTTCTACACATGATAACTGATATGACAAAAAAAAGGTCATATTGTGTGTGTGTGTGTGTGTGTGTGTGTGTGTGTGTGTGTGTGTGTGCTGTGTGATTCATCAGTCAAGCTAAACAATTCATCAATAACAAAAAATCAATCAAGGCTCTTGTACTATGCCACTGATGTGCACAAAAGAATTGTTTCAAACAGGTGATAAAATTTGCAAGTAATTGACAAGTCATCCCCTTGCTTTATCTGCATTTTTATTGGATGACTCGTCAATTTGGAATGCTTACTCATCAGCAATTACAAAAGGTTTGAGGTAGAAGATATCACATGTATTAGATAAAGGCTAACAAAGGGTGGAGAGCATTCTAGCTACTTTTAACTCACTGATGTTAACTTGAATGTGTATTTGCATCATATTGTCATTTTCAGGTGGTCATATCACAGCCAACATATACCATATACTGCTGTCCATGAGCTACATATGATATGCACACATACCCAGGGTGGTTTAAACTCACTATTTGGCACATAGGCACAACTGCCTGATTACCCACGCCGATGAAAATCGGCAGGGGGTTATGTAAAGGGTTCCGTATGTTTGTTTGTTTGTTTGTTTGTTTGTTTGTTTGTTTTTGTTTGTTTGTTTGTTTGTTTGTTTGTTTGTTTGTGTACAAGATAACAAGAGAACGGGTAAACGGATTTGCACGAAATGTTCAGGGAATGTTTGGATAATGACAGGAAAGAATCGATTAGACTTTTGGTGATAATCGGTTGACCCTTGCAAATTCTGTGTGACCTTGAAGTTTTGACCCCATGGTATAGTGACCATTCCGAAAATTTCCCGTTTCTCACTTTGCGATTTTCCGCTACCATACGAACACATAAACTCCCCAACGATCCGACTTCGCTGCTCAAATGTTCGTAAGAATTCCGAAATTTACGTTTAGGCCTATTTGAGGGACTATGTCCTTCTAGATTTATGAAAGTTCGTTCTCCGTCATCACAAACTGGCCCGTATTTTGATGATTTTTCAAATTAACATTGATTGTTTTTTTCGTTGGAGGAGCATTTTGCTCGGTCGCAGTCACACTGCACGATATGCGTGCTCAATGTCAATGCGTGTGCAAGGCCGCTGAAAATGCATCGCGCTCTACACTGTTGGTGCAAAATTGCACCGGGGACGTTGCGGCGCTCGTTGGTGGCCGAATACTGGTGCAGTAGACATTTGCATTCAACCCTTGCATTGAATAATTCCCGTAGACACTAATCATAGGGGTAATTGCCTAGGGGGTACGTAAATTTTGTTTTTCTTTTTTGCTTTTGTGGATACCATCAAAGATCGTACACTCATACGACCTTTGATATTTGATGATTTTTCAAATTAACATTGATTGTTTTTTTCGTTGGAGGAGCATTTTGCTCGGTCGCAGTCACACTGCACGATATGCATGCTCAATGTCAATGCGTGTGCAAGGCCGCTGAAAATGCATCGCGCTCTACACTGTTGGTGCAAAATTGCACCGGGGACGTTGCGGCGCTCGTTGGTGGCCGAATACTGGTGCAGTAGACATTTGCATTCAACCCTTGCATTGAATAATTCCCGTAGACACTAATCATAGGGGTAATTGCCTAGGGGGTACGTAAATTTTGTTTTTCTTTTTTGCTTTTGTGGATACCATCAAAGATCGTACACTCATACGACCTTTGATATTTGATGATTTTTCAAATTAACATTGATTGTTTTTTTCGTTGGAGGAGCATTTTGCTCGGTCGCAGTCACACTGCACGATATGCGTGCTCAATGTCAATGCGTGTGCAAGGCCGCTGAAAATGCATCGCGCTCTACACTGTTGGTGCAAAATTGCACCGGGGACGTTGCGGCGCTCGTTGGTGGCCGAATACTGGTGCAGTAGACATTTGCATTCAACCCTTGCATTGAATAATTCCCGTAGACACTAATCATAGGGGTAATTGCCTAGGGGGTACGTAAATTTTGTTTTTCTTTTTTGCTTTTATGGATACCATCAAAGATCGTACACTCATACGACCTTTGATATCATCACACTCTCGGCTTGCTATAATCAAAATATCCCGCAAGAAAACGGCGTATTTCTCGATTTTTAGCGCTTTTTCCGCGACCCGTCGCGTAGACAATACTCTTAAAACTGGACTTAATTCGCGCGCGCTTGGAAAAGTTCCGATTCTGCACTTTTGACGGTGGAATTTGGGATTTTCGATGGATTTTTGGAGGAGACTTAAGGACTTTCCTGTACGTGAATGAGTGTTAATACCGTATGTGTAATGATGTGATTTGCATGTGATGTGACTGTAGAACCAAAGATCGTACACTTCAGTGTACGATCTTTGGTAGAACTCACTGGCTGGTGATAAAGCACACTGGCAATTAAGTGGCCGAATTCTGGTAGATGACCGAATGCACATTATGTTTACCCCGACTTTGTACTTAGGCGTGGGTCTGCCGCCTTTGACGGCCCCTCTCTAATTTCTTTTTTTTTTGAACATCCTACTGTACCACTATACTTTGGATGCTTGCCCAGACGTGGAAAAGTCTAGTTTAATACCAGTAACTGAAAAATGTATATTTTTCCCCTGAGCACCATGTAACAAGCCATTCCATTCACACCTAATATTCAATCCATTCTGATATTTGTAATCAAATATGACTGCTACAGTCATTATAACACTGGGCAAGCTTTGTGTAACCCTTCTGTCCAAATGAACTGGTCTATTGATGTTACTACACCATTATGGCACTGAAAATATTTTCCACAAGCCTACCCTTGTCCTATATTTTTGTTTTTATTGTACTTAGTTGTCCAGAATGCCCTTTTCAAATGTGTAGATCCAATTTTGAAAATCTTCGTAACAAGGAACATAATACTCTGACTGTTCTATAGAAAAAAAAAATCAACTTTCCCATTTTTCCTGAACTTGGTTATCAAAAATTATTTGAGTTATGATGGGCTCAACAGCAATGCTTTCTCTGTGTGCAGATACATGTACCCTGCATTTGTTGTTAACCCTCCTCCCCCCCCCCCAAAAAAAAAAAACAACAACAACAACAAACAAACAAACAATGATTCACATCGTGAACCTCCAGCTTAACATCAGCTTTGGGTAGTGATCTTCAAGATCACTGATATAATACCCAAAAGACAGATGAAAAAAAAAATGATGCAGGGTGATGACTGGTTTTCAAGTGCTACATTTCCAGAAATGCCTGTTGCCCGGGGCAACCAATTTCACTCCCATGTATTAAATAGAATACACAGACACTTGTGAAAACAGGAAAGCTGCAGTAGTAGCAGGAAAACAAAAGAAATGTACATAATAAATGTTTACTTGTGAGAAGGTCTACAATCTAAACACACCACTTGGAAGAATTCAATTAATGTATACGTGTGCATCCTTTGGAAAATACATACAGATTATGTACAGATGTATACTGTAAGATGTGATCATGATTTAAGGTATATAATGTTGTTCTTTCACTTGAGTTGAAATAACAAAATCCAGAAAGGTAGAAAAAAGAGATAATGTCAATCTATCATTACTAACACAATTATTTGCAAAGATGGGACAATTTGCATTACACACTATTATAGGAGTTATCAAATATTAATGGTTACATGACATAATCGCATATACTGAGAGTGTCATTATAGTGCTAATTACCTATATTAATCATCTCTGATACAATGTGATGGTTAAACCATACACTGGGAATAAATGAGAAAACTTGAGTAATGAGTAATGATCCCTGAATCTTTGCTTCCATCACGGAAAATCACTCCACGAAAGTATCACAACAGTCTGGGGCCCGTTGCATAAAACTTATCATTGAATTTCAATGGTAACTACCGTCAAAATTAGGCGTCACAGCCAATCAGCATCAAGGATTGTAAAATTTACCGCTAATTTCAAGACTTACCGCTAGAAAGGAGCGGTAAGTCCAGCGGTAAGGGTTTTATGCAACAGGGCCCAGATTCAGTATATTGAGAAAGATAACCTTCAAAAGGGTTTGCCTTCCTTTCAGTTCTTCTAACTCCAGTCGTTAGTGACATTGCCCACATGAAATCTTGACATCTTCATCCAGACAAGTAATCATTGATTTTTTTAAAAACAAAGTTTTCATTCTAACTGAGCAACAGGCTCCTCCATTTTATGGTCATACACTGTGTATCATGCATGAATAACTGTCAAACCTTAAAACTCAAATTGCAGGTCATAGAAAATTGAAATTGAGCCAAAAAAGGAGGGGAGAACAGCTCAGATAAGGGGCCTTGAGCTTCATGGAATGTCAAATTTGCAATTAGCCAGACAGTTAAGAGCATTTAACATTCCAATCATAACATCAACTCAAGCATTTAATACACTGAACCCCCCCCCCCCCAAAAAAAAAAAAAGAATCAACAAATGGCAATGGACTGTCAGTTGCTTATTTACTACGATGTAGTCTTCTAAAAGTCTGTGGTAAAATAAGACATTTTTGATCTTGTTTGAGGGAGCCCTTTACTCTTCATGTGGGTGGAAGAAAACAAAGAGACTTAAAAAGTTAGATTAAGTTCAGTTATTTCCCCATAAACACAGAGCCAGTGCCTTTGAGGGATAACACATTTGTTTTCTATTTATTTGTTTCTATCTCCTAGTATCTATTGCTGCCATACCAATCACTGCTCATCCTCTATTTCATGCTTGCCCACAGATGGTGACCATTTTCAAACTTTTAGTAAGGGCAGGGTCTATATTATGTAACACCAAAAGCACCTAGTGACATGAAAGTTTGTGCATGGAACACACTGTTCCAAACAACCACATCTGGACTACTAGTATTTTCTCTTTCCTTTTTTTTTTTTTTTTTTTTTGTGTGTGTGTGGGGGGGAGGGGGAACGTTTGTTTGTTAATGGTGTTCCACCATTCGCTTGCAAATACAATGTATCTTCACATGCAGTTGAGCATGACATAGAAGTTCAATGACAGCTACTAAACGTAAACACATTTATGACTCTTCTCGTCTCATAGAAAACAAAACAACAAAGAGCACATACATACATGTACACACACAAATGGTCTGTTCAGTCCATACAGCACAGCACCCACGGACTTGATTATGTGATTTTATGAGACATTTTTTCCTGAATTTGGGCGTGAACAAACTGCAGTGGAATGTATCCCTGAAAACAGACTTGACACTTAATTCTGCTTATTTTTACACCCACCCCCTTCTTTTTCTCACCTCCACCCCCCCCCCCTTTTTTTTTAACGTGCTCACTTACACAGTTGTACACCATCAGACCTACAAACTGTTGTATGTTTAGCTCCATGGTATGCTTACACAGGGCAGTTATGCAAAATGAATTTTATGTCTGAAGTTCTATGGTCCATTGATCATCTGTCCAGGTTGACACCGGAGGTCCCTTTCCTTGTGACACTGACAGTAACTGGACAGCTTCAGGTTTTGAGCACCCTTCTGCTTTGAGCCCCTTTAAATATTTGTATAAAAATTTGATATTCCTAGATTATATGTGCCACTTAGTCCCATGCTGTACACAGAGTTTCACTTCAAGTAACACTTGAAGTGTAGGCCTACAACTAGGCTCCTTGGCATCAGTTGTTCTAGACCAAATTCATGATAAAACAAAAACTCTGCTTCAGTTCCCAGACATTCATGCTCACTGCAAGCAGGTAGTTATGTATTAGTGTTCGAGGAATAGAACTCTACCAGTAGGCCTACACTTCTGACAAAGTATTAATCACAGTTTTCACTTTCTTCTTTTTCTGTTTCAAGTCTGCTCTTCTTGTTTTCCCTCTGATGTTTCTCTTGAAATGTCTTAACCAAATTGCGGGAACAAAACAAAATGTCTTGACATGAGCATCTAGACTATTATGAATAGTGTGCATGTGTGTATTTAAATGTCAGGTATAGCAGTGGCCCAGTGGTCAGGGGCCACTTGAAATTGATGTCAGGGCACCAAATTTTCAAAAAGGCTATCTTTTGGTGGCCCAATTGGGCAGCTAGGTTTCAATTACAAAATGAATTTTTTATATTCTCTATTATTTTCAGCCACCAAAATTTCATTTTAGATTTTTATGGTTCAAAGCCACCTGAGAAAAAAAAAAACCCAAACAAATGGTAGTGTTGAGCCCTGTTTATACCTGTATGTACACTTTAATTGTGGTAGTGTTATCAGTTCATTGGTCATCTGAAAAACTTGGCATTCGTGCATGTGTATAATTTTTAAGACAAGGATCTACAGGAAAACAGTGATGAAACTGAGAGGCTATCGGTTATGCTGACAGGGATGTGGTTAGATTGATAAAAGAAAAACAATTACTCATGTACAGAGCTGTAGAGAAGGGAAAGTGGAACTGAGGAAATAACTTTCCATAGAGGGAATGGATAACCAAAGACAATTACAGTTTGGAATGAACACTGCAATGAATGATGGGCATAATAAATGTCTTTTCAAGGCAATATTTTCAAGAACTGGTAGATAAACAAGTACAATATTTATCCAAAAATATCACATTATGACAAACTATGTAATCTCCAAAATCCAGAAGGCTTTCAGCTAATTCCATATGATGACAAAGTAAAGGCCTAAAGTCACACTTCCACATGCACATAGTAGATACTGTATTTGATTTTGACAGACCAACCTGTACTCAGGACTTACATTACCAGTAATTGATACTGCTGTGGCAAGAAGAAGTCAGATTTTAAATGCAGAAGGAGAACATAATATGAAGTAGATACTGTTTAAAGTAAAACCATTCTGCCACAAAATGGAGTAAATATACAGTCTAGTCCATACGGTAGGGATTTACAATAGTGCACAAAAATGGTCATGAAGAAACAGGCATACTTACCTGTCTCTCATCTGCATGAAAACTGTGTTATCACTTGTGGTATTGCTAAGGGTCCCTTTGGGGGAAAAGGTGTTTTAGACTATAGCATTTGGTCTAATCCTCCAAAAACATGATTGAGTTGTGCCGTATTGCCAACACTCAGCATATACTGTTCACACATGGCGAATTCAAGCAACTTACCATACAAAATAACACGCTGGCAGGCTCCCCCTCCCTTTCAGTAATAACTTGCCTTCAGCATAAAAAAACCTTTCACACAACAATTAAACCTCTACACAGATGAATGCACCTTTTCAAACGCATCTGCATGGAGGCTGATGTAGGCTGATGTGTAGCCCAGCTCCTTGGTAGGCCGAAGCTTTTGCAACAGCAAGGGATTACTCACCCGCATCCTTGGTTGGCATCACGTTGTATACTTCCAGTCAATTTTAAAGCAATGATTAAGAACAGACAAGTAGAGAATCCGGTATATAATTGTCCTAAATCTGTCTGAGACATCTACACAGCGATGAGCTGATGAAGACAGGAGCATGAGGCTATTTGTTCCCTCAGTGGTATCATCCTCCTACTATTGTTCTCTTCTATAACTGTGAGAAAACCAGTAGTGTTTACTTGATGCAGTTATTGTCGGTGAGTGACGTAGCCAGTTGAAAGGATCGAGTCATACTGGTCAGTGGGAGTGGGCTGGTGATGGTACATGTACAGTGAAAGAAAGAGTGGTGGTTACAGTGTGTGTGTATGTAATTCATCCACTTCAACCATTCACGTTCAGTGAAGCCAGAAGTCATTCATGAATATTCATGAAACTCAGATCAAACAACACTGCGCAGATGCACTAGCTGGGTCAATAATTATTCATGAATGCACACACACACACAGACACACACAAGTATATCATGGTAGTTTACACTCCCATGCTTATGAATAGTCAGTAAAGCATTAGAGTTGTAAAGGGTTATGAAAGGATAAGAAAAAAAAAGAATACTGTGGGTAGGCCTATATTTCGACACGGGACAGGAGGTAAGAAAGTGTTTATAAGGAACAGAAAATGAAATAAAATGACAAAGTTGTAGATGTGCACAGAGAAAGAGTATTCTACAAATTGCTCACATTACTTCAATATGAGACCATTCTGAAGCAAATAATTTTCACACAACAATAGATATATAATGTACTCTTAAATGAATCCCACAAGGATTGGAACAATCATCCCACTGATTTCCACTGATCAGTTACAAGCCATCCCCTTTAAAGGTATTGTTTACCATTGGGAGCAGTGATTTAAAAAATGTTTGAGTTATCACAGTTGATGTGCAGGTCAGTTGTATCACAAAACATCCTACCATCTAAAACTTTTGCAATAAAGCCTAAAATATAAGGAGATCACTATTTTTTTCTCAATAAACCATAACTGAAGACGACATATTCTAGAAACAGTTTCCAATTATAACTGTTGTTCACATTTTGTATATTTAACAATACTTAACATTGATTATACTGATTAAAACTTTTAGACATTAGTTGTTTATATCCCTAACTCACATTTCAGAACTATTTTGAAGCACTAAAGCTGGGTTTTTGTTTCATCTGCAAATGGTAAATAACGCATTTTAAAGGAAGTCTGCAGTTCTACTGCACTATATAATACTGAAAAATTGCATGCATTTTTAAAATCTTTGATAACAAAGTTATGACATATCCTTGGTCAAAATTGCAAATTATTATGCAGATTTAATGAGTTGTGAAGTCTCTATTTTCTTTTACACACATCATCATAAAGTCTCATTATCATGATCAGATGACCTCAAAAGGAAGTTATTATACCCAAAGTTACCAATTATGTAATTCTGCAGCCATAACAAGTGAACAATATTAACTTTTAATGGGGATTTAGTCACTCAATTAATCAAAGACTTTTCATTATTCTCAATGCATAACCAATGGGAAGGTTGTAAGGCAACTCTCCTTTATTGGTCAGGGCCGGCGGAGCGTTTTCAAAAGTGTGGGGGCCCAATTCCGGGTTTCATGAGCTAACAAGCAAAAAAAAAAAAAAAAAGAAAAAAAAAAAAAGGTCCCCAGCTCATCTCTCCCCTTCAATTTCTGGGTTTCTTCAGGTGACAAGCAAAAAAAAAAAAAGGTCTTCAGTGGAAAAACACACTGCAAGATTTCCATCCATTTCTATTTAGTGCCACTTACGTACTTCCGGGTTAAAAAAAAGTGTGGGGGCCCAAAGTGATGACACCTTATGTATTCCTTTGTATGATGCACAAAAAGTGTGGGGGCCCGAGCCCCCATAGCCCCCACGGTTCCGCCGGCCATGTTGGTAGTACTTGCATAGTGAAGTTTCTCTTGAAATAGTACAGAAATAATATCAAGCTACTAGAATATTACATGAAGCTTTCCAATTCTTATTTTGTATGACATGTATTCTTCCCTGAAAAAATCTTAGCTTAAATTCATAAAATTTACAAAAACACAATTATTCAGGGATATTTCTTTACTTTGTTTGCACCTCCTACAGAAAAAAAGACTTAGTCTTAAGAAATATCAAAGTCCAAACATATCATAACTATGCAGTGGAGGAACTGAGAGGATTGAAATGAAATTAGAAATGTGGGCATGAAAGTGATCCCTTTCTTTATATGGACGGCTGTAATGTTGCATGCACAATGAAAAGAGATTATATATTTTTTGAAATCCTAGTTTCCACTTGAGCTGCTGCAGACATGATGGAAGAACCACATCTCTTTTGTGTAGAAGTTGAACATGAGTGCATTCACAAATGCAGTCTGTTCATGTCATTTCTATCTCTGTTGTTGTGTTTTAATTTGCTGGTCTCTACATGTATCCAAAACAGCAGAGAAGACTCTTCTATACACTGTACAAGACCAGGGGAAGTTTCTGAATATCACAGTAGTCTGTTCATTTTAAACCTGTAAACTGCTGAGGTCACACAAATATTTTGAAAATTATATAAAAGTATTATATTTCTAGCGTTTATGTCATGCTGTAATGACAAAACTTGTTTTAGTTTGATAGAATTAAATGTGTTTGTGTGAAATAACGTGGGTTTTCACTTAAATACTTGTTCTTAATGGCAAAAAGACACAAAATGTAGCTTAGGGCTGCTCAAGTGGCCTTCAGCAGTTTCAGTTAAGACCCAGTTGCCAAAAATTAATGATCTGAACTTTGATGAACTCATTTCAAAAGATCTTGAAAGATGCATACTCTGCATGACAATGCCATTTAGAAACACAGAAATTATCTTAGAATTCAAACAACTTGCCACTTTGTTGTAAATAAAATATGATTTCATGGATTACAAATTTGTTTCTTGAAAATTTTTATTTTTCAGTAAGAAATTAATGCAATACTGAAAGTTATGAATATAATTTGCATCTTTTAAATTAAAAGGTAGTACATTTTGTAATAACTAATATTTTTCTTGTGTGGCACTGATCACCCAAGCAAGAGTTCTAGCAGACATCCTACATTTATTTGATGTAGGCAAAGGTACAATATGCATGATAAGCACATCTATAAATGTCACAAAATCAAAATATTAAACCAATAAATATCAACTTATAAGCCAATGCATAAAATCCTCATTCAAGAGTATCCAATTGATACTAAGCAAAACCCTAGAGCACTGGCAACCTGAGGTGACAGCCCATTCAAGCACTCAAATACCAGTGTTCTATTTCCATGCAGGATGAACTGATGGCTTCTTGTTAAAGGTTGTGTACAGTTCTGGTTGAGGTGAGGAATTAGCTTTTAATGTTTTGCGAGATATTCAGAAATCACTCTATGAGATGTCAAAGAGCATGCAATTCTAAGCGGTATCAAAAGTTTATTTGATGACAATCGGTTTTGAAATGGCTGAGATATTAAAAAACAACATGAAACAAAGCGATCTTAATAAAAGGCGTGGCCTGTCACCTTTTATTATTATCACTTTTTTGGATATCTCGGCCATTTGAAAACCGATTTTCATCAAATAAATGTTGAATCCTTCTTAAAATTACATGCTCTTCCATATTTCATAAGAGGTTTCTCATTATCTCACCCATAAATGTTCAAAAAATGAATCCCCACCTCAACCAGTACTCTGCAGTCCCTTTAAACACTGTGATCCTAGAGGATCATTCATCCAATTAGCCTCCTACTGCTCACATTTGTGCATCCTGTCACTAGTTATTTCACTTCCATACCAATGACGGCCACTACCAATGCCCCCTCCCCCCACCATCCATACCATCATCTCCCAGGAGGAGGCCAAGAATACAGGACAAATTCCACCTATAAGTCAGGTGTCGCATCCTCTGCTCTCTGGCTCAGCATCAGGTAAAGGCAAAGGGTTCGATTTTTGATCCACTCTTACAGCCACAGCCACAGCCACAGCATCATCCCATTTATGAGGCTCTGATATGGTCTAATAGCTTCACACTAAGCTTCTATTGGGAGCAGTGATTTAAAATGTTCGAGTTATCACATTTGATCCATATGTGTAGGTTAGTTGTATCACAAACATCCTACCAAATAAACATTTTGCAATAAAGCCCAAAATATAGGGAGATATCACTATTTTTCTCCCTACACCATAACTGTAGACGATTTAGTCCAGAAGCAAATTTATTATAAGGGTTGTTCTCATTTTGTGTATTTATCAATTAACCTTTTTACACTGGTTGTTTCTATCCCTAACTCACATTTTAGAACTATTTTAAGCACTAAAACTTGGTTTTTGTTTTATCTGCAAATGGTAAATAATTCATTTAAAGAGCACCATATAGGCCACTAAGCAACACAATCATGCATGAAACACCCCCTCTGCCTTGTGTATGGCGAATATATGGATCACAGAGAATGTATTTTGTAATATATCTGTTTGTAAAACATCTATTTTCTCTTTAACCTTGTTAGGTGTACTATGGGACGAAGGTGGACCTATGCTACACAGGTTAAATAGTCTGTGCTAGGTCAGGTTTTCAATGTAGGCTACACATGTATTCCTCATGATGCTACTTTTTATGTTTCACTTTGGTAAACCATGGCTTGAAGGGTAGAGAGCAGTGTAATATTCATAGGAAAAACAAACAAACAAATGAACAAACAGATCATTTGTAGTCTGTCAGAAGTCAAACTTCGTGAGAAAGGTCAAGACTTTCTGATGTAAGTTTTTCTGCAACTGGGCAATTCCGCGGTTAGTAACGTTACATTTGAACAAATTTAGATATTTGTTTTTACTACTATATTACCATTTATTCATTTAAAGCCAAAATTATGTCAAAAACATGTTCATCATTCCCAGGTTTATGATACAGAAAAGAATGAATACAATCCAATAAACATTAGCATTGCTATGGCAACTTAAAGGGCTGGTTAGTAACGTTACGAAAAAAGGACATGACAAAAAAATCAATGTCTTGTAACAAAAAGTGTGCAAAAATTCAAGTTACTTCAAACAAAGTGTTGCATTAATTTCAATTATTGCATCATGACAAATGTTCACACAATGTTTTTTAGCAGTTCGACCAATAATTTCTTAGCTAGACCCCAAAAAGCATGGTTAGTAACGTTACGGTTAGTAACGTTACATTTGTCCGGAGTAATTCCACAGGTCATTTCACCCTTTTGTAATTGACAAAATGTCACATGACTTCTGGAGTATTTAAATGTATTTATCTTTTACCCTTTAGCAAAACTTTGAGGAAAAAATTTCAAAGGAACCCACCGTAATTTGCATTTAAGTGAATTTCAGCATCCCCAGTCCCACATGTACATTTTAAATGATGGTTTTAGATCTCGCGAAATCAATCAATACGAAAGATAAAATCTACTGAATTTGAAAGACCTTAATGATTGGTGAACATCCATGGCAGTAGTTGATACCTAGATTAAAGAGTAAGATAAAGAGGCACATTTCTTTTATCCATGTCATGTCCACCTAACTGCGGAATTGCCCAACTGGAAGTTTAGTTCTAAATACTATAATGACATGTTTATGATAAAGATTGTCATTTAAATCTTTCTCCCACAAATGGTGGCTGTAGATACTATTACATTTCAATAGACTGTGAAACCAAACATTTAAAAAGAAGTTAACCCCCCCCCCCCCCAAAAAAAAAAAAAAAAAAAAAATATGACCCATGGGAAGTCCAATGTATAAAGTGAATTTCCTTCTGTATTCTTTCCTGAAAATGGATATTCCAGATTATTACCTATACGAGGGAGTTTTGCGAGGCAATTCCGGTTGTTATTTGGCAGGGTTAAAGGTCAGGAGTTGTTATTTTGCAGGGTTAAAGGTCAGCAGTCAATATGCTTTTCGCCACGTCGCTGCGTAACAGTAACAGTATGTGCAAACAATGCAATCTTCCGGTTTGGGGAGGTGGGAAGAGAAAGAGTGGAATCCCTCTTCCCACCTCCGATCGACCACGAAAAGAAAACATTCCAGGACGTCCAGGGTGTCAGTTACACGCACCACAGAAGAACGCTGATAAATCAACTCATACAAAGGTCGACCACTTACAGCAGCACTAGGCAATGACTAGTCCATTTGTGATCAGTAATTGCACAGTGACCATCAGTTTTACGACTCTCAAACTTTAAACAGAGAAGTAAAAATAAAGTGTAAGAACGTTCAGAAGTTTGAAGTTTACCTGTTACAACTACATGCATCTTTGAAGTTGGAGTTGAATGATATACATTGATGAACAATTTTGCAATTATTCAACACGTTGATGGTCTACAGGTAGTCAAATGTGGCTTGATCTCTATCATATATAGTGTATAGCCGTATTTACACATTTTCTTAATTTACCTAGGGGGGTAGGTAATAATTATGATATTGACTGGCCTTTCTTTCGGGAGGTACCAGATACATATTGCCCGCACTGAAAACATATTGCCCTCGTCTTCGACTCGGGCAATATGCTTTCAGTTTGGGCAATATTTTCTGGTACCTCCCTCAGGGCCAGTCAATATTATATAAATGTCACATCAGTTAGACTTATCAGAACAAAATTACTGGAATGAGTAAGAGCACTACAGCGTGCGTGAAAGGTGAGTCACAAACTCGTAAGATGCCAGCCAGTCCCAACACATTGACCTTGATTGATAAAGAAGTAACTTTGCTCTATTTGGATCTCAATCCCCCACTCATTTTGACCCTCATAAAAAAAGCAATAAAAAAGTTCAACAACAAACAAAACAGAGAGGTCTTCATATTGAATTAGATGTACATTAACATAAAAAAGCAATGTCTGTTTCAATCACAAATATGCAAATTAATGAAGCCTTACAAGTCTATTCTTTTTACATTGGTTGTTTCTATCCCTAACTCACATTTTGGAACTACACTGTACATGTATTTTATTTAAAGCACTCAAAAATTGGGTTTTTTGTTTCATCTGCAAAGGGTAAACAATGCCTTTAAAGTGTGCTGTACTTTGAATCAATGATTTATCACCTGGGACTGTTTTGACTGGTACTGAGTAATCCCAACATGCCAACTCTAGCTAGTAGCTACTGTCAAATGAAATCAAAGTCAACATAAATGACAGAGCTGATGGCAAAATCTGCTCTTTGAGCAGAGCAACATATACCCCCGTATTAAATATCATGTATCGCTTTGGAATATAATTGACCTGGCCATATAAATACATGCAGGCCCATAACTAGGATTTTTTTGTGAGGATTCAGAATTAGAAAAAGTGGATCACTTGGAACGGGTCAGTCAAAAAAAAGAAAAGAGAAAAAG